>NC_136072.1:155354415-155809415 GCF_964261635.1 Lissotriton helveticus | reverse complement strand
TAGAAATGACCAGGAGCCTACTCGAAAATGTGTTCTCTCCTATCTTCAAATCATCCAAACCGGCATACCCCTATAGTTCCACCCCATAAGGCCCAGCTGAGAGACATTTACTCCTATATAATCAAATCATCTATCTTATTCGCTTGTGGTCAAGCTTTTTTGCAAACTTACAAATCAGTTTGCAAGACGCCACCATCTTCTGGGTTCCCTGGGTAATTAACCTGTCCCATTTCAGATTGGTATCTAACAAAATACCCAAGTACCTGATGAAAGTTAATTGTTAACGATTTTTTTTTCCGTCTTTTTTTTTTTATTATACTTAATTTACCAACCTTTGAAGATTGGAAAGCTGAGTTATCTTTCCAGGATTCAAAATATTGACACTCCTATGACTGCATGTTTAAGAAGCGAGTGTTGAACGAGTTGAGTAATCCTGCAGATGGGTGATCATACTGGTAAATATCAGATGTTTCAGTGGTGGTCTGAACACAGATACAATGCACAAACCAATCATTGTACAGCAACACCTGAACAGTCCTATTGAGTTCCAGACCTGTAGCATGTCAATGTCAGATATTCTTGTACAAATAGACTGTAAAGTACTTCCGATATCTTTGTCTTTGCTGTAAATTTAGATTAACCAATGTCTATTTAAATACCCGTGGGGCTCCCAAGCCAACCAGTGACCGCTAACCTTAGAAAAAACACATTGAACCGCTGTGACTGGTGGACCATTGCTTTATCTACTTCAGCCTCTGGTGTCTGAGGCATGCTTTGCTTATTAAACAAGGATATGATAGCATATACTCTTTTGATTAACAGAAAATGGGAAGGGACGCGTCCTCTGGCAGCTTACATCAAGAGCAGCTAGATTCAGATTCAAAGTACATGTCTAAATGGACATATGCATACCTCAAAGACACATTAGTGTGTTCTGTTTATTTGCTTGAAGTGAAAAATTGAAATCAACCTGAAACAATTTAACCTTGAGGGCAACCTTTTCATTGTATTTCCCCTGAGCGCCCAATTCAGGAATGGTAATCGGTGATGTGACATAATTGATGATGACAGCATGAACCTGATGAGTTATGAAACTGAAGACAAACTATTTGAGGAAAGTATGGATCATTCATAGACCCATGGAAGCCTGATGGCCATAAAAGAATTTCAGTGAACATCACATTGGAATCTGAAACCACTTCAGCGGGATTGAGATAGCGGAGTGGTCTAGTTATTGGCACCCTTGAGCAGAGCTCACAGTACCTTGAATTTGCTGCTGTTTCACCCTGTGAATCTCTCTCTCTCTCAGAAACTGTCTTGTTCCAGTGTTTGTAGTATAGATGCAGTAAGTGCCCACACAGATCCTCAGATGTTTCTTCCATCTCCCTTTCTCTTTATTATCTTTTGTGTTTAATCAGATTTTTAAAATATATTTTTGGGGTTGTTTACTTCTTTTCTCATACATTAGAAATCTGATCGTTGTCCTTGCATAAATAGTCTGAAAAAGCCCAAAAACGCTAATCATGTTAACTACTATGTTGGATTGAACACCGAACTGTTTCGCCAGAAGAACAGAGGAACTTCAATTGTAACAAGTTCTCAAGAAATATTTAATTATAGCAAGAGTGTAATTACAACAGAAAGATCATTTAAGTTCAGTAAAGAAAAGTCAAACTTTGAACTCTGACATCAAGGTTGACGCAATTCCATGAGTGCAAGAGCTAAGTGTGTGTCTTATATGGAGGATGAATCCTTTAATTGGGAGATGTGATCACAAGTTCAGTTTAACCTTGATTTGACCCCTGGACTCTCACCTTGCTTACTCTTGCTGGTTCAGGTTGGGAAAGTAAGGATCATGATTGCAAGCAGTCTATTTGTCCCTGATTTTTGGTGCATATTCTTTTTTTTTTTTTTTCATAACTTCTGCAGACATTGAATATTTAGATAATGTTCGTAATTCATATCCTATAAATTGTATTTTGACCAAGTTTTTACTCTCCCAATTACTTCATAATAAAGAAACACAAGAAAACAATGATTTTAAAAAATAAAATATTCTGTTCCGAAAAAAGCTCCTTACTGTAAATCCTGTGGCTACGCAAAGATGGTAGGAAAAAAGGAATCTGTTGATTCAATATTTTCGTAGCTACTGTGTTTGCTTAAACAAATTGAAACAGCGACAGACTGAGATGAGAGCATGGTTAATACTCAACAGAGGCTCTGATGCAGTGGTGGTCTGGAGAAGAGGGCAGGGTTGATCCATCAATTTTCAGTCAATGCTCAAGTGCTTGGTTGGAAAGGACTGAAAGAGATGGTAGAGGGCGTCCTTAATACGGAGCGTAGTAAAAGTATTTTTAGGAAACCGTTTACTTATGGAGAATTCTAGTTAAAATCATTGAACACGGGCACTTAGCGGTGGAAAGGGAGTGTGCTAATTGAAGCAGATAGACTGTCATATGTCCGTGATAATCTTGAGTGTTATGGGTTACATTTGAATGTACCTCCAAGATATGTTACACCTGTTTCCATCGCTTCCCTGCCTCCGCCCCAGAGAATGCAGTTGCTTGACCGTGTACATTTCATTAGCAAATATGCAGCTGGCTCACGTCCAATCTGTAGAGTTGGCGCGATCAACCGCATAAATATTTTTCATGTATACTCCATCATGGCAGAGACTGGATGGAACCCACCCGGTGCATTTACTAGTCGCGGTGAGGTGGGGAGGTCTGTTTTGTACACACTGTGGATAGGTACGTGCAGTAGATGTGCAGGAAAGAACATTTTTAATCTGTTATTTGGCCAAAGCTTGAAGGAGCAACCATCTTGTCTATATCCTTTAGGTTACATGAAAGAGTTCTTAATATATATATTCTGTTCTTGCAGGCAGGGTACATTATTTAGAGACGCACTGTACTGTGTATGTAGAATGTGTATTAGTCGCACTGAATGAAGAACCAATATGGAAGTGGGGGGATATAGGTAGTTCGTGAATGTTGATGTGTGGTAGTTCTCGCTTCATCCAATCGTGTTCATCAGTGCTGTCCCCTTTCCTCCCCACCCCCATTAGTGTTCGTGATATTTCACCCCACAACTTGCTTGCATTATTAAGCAAATGTAATAGATTGTCTTGTCTTCCAGTTGCTTTTCCTTGGTCCAGTTGAAAGGGAAAGTCTCTGATGCACAGGTGGATTGATAACAAACTTTAGGTCTGATGACTGACCACAGCATTACGGCTTTGTCCCACTGTGCAATGTTCGGATGTGTAATACACCTTTTGAGTCGAGTACTGCACAGCTACCTTTGTCTACCTGCATTCATGGTGGTGGTGTGGACCTCACAAAATTACTTAGTTTTATTTGCGGCTTGTTATTTGAAGGTTCCCTGTTGTACACTAAACGGTCATAACTCAAAATATAAAACATTACTGGGCCATAAATACACTTTTTAGGCATTTATTGTTATTTAATTTCTCTAGTCAATCAATCAACTGTATTCAGTTTCAGCATATAAAACCATAAACGTTATCAGTACATAAAAATATTCATAAAATAGTTGTACAATTCATCACACACTAATCTAAGTTCTGTAAGAGACTTTAACAATCTAAAGCTTGAGGTACAAAGTTAAATACATATTCCCTTTACCCTCAATTAAACATTTTTAAAAAAATTGAAGGGGTGGGTCCCAAGGCCTTGACTAATATATACATATATATTATTGTCAAAGTAAAGGTAAACCTTAACCGTTAAAAACATTTAATCAAGGCAGGCCCTGGCCTTCACCGCAGATTTCAAGAAACTAAGAAGTTCTCTAGCCTATTAGATGTACTCTTCTTTCAGAGTTCTCTTTGGAGGGCAGTATTTCGGCCATTTTAATTAGAGCCTAAATCTGTTTGAGTGTTGGTGGGAAACCTGAGGCTTCCTTTATCTTTTCCAACAATCATGAAGATACTGTGGAGAATTATGTTGCTGCCTAACACCGCTGCAAAGCATTTATGTTTCTGTATGTTTATATTCACTGAAATAAATAAGGTTAAGTTATGGTTAGTTTTGGCTATAACATCTTAAAGTATGTTTTTTTTAAAAAGCAAGTAAAAAAAGTTGCGTTTTTAATTGAGATGAACTGAAAAACACTGAAATTTGTAAGTTATGGTTAGCTCCTCAATTTTAAACTCCCACAACAGTCGTGCAAACCATACTCTGACCCCAAATGCAACGTTCATGACTTTCCACTTGATGAGACAGCTGGATTTAAAATGACAAATTTACAGATGAGGTTACCTATCACATTACCCTTAACCACGATTAAAACAACTATGAATGTAATATTTATTGATTCTAGTATGTTATGTTGTGCTTTTAGGTGTTGTTACTTATTGGCATAAATATTGTGAAGTCCTAAGCATTACATTTTGTGAGCCCACTTCAAGAGGTGCTTGGCGATGGTGGGAACGTCACCAGATAGCTACAGAGTTTTGCAGTGATGATAATGAACATTGTAGAACGACTGGTCAATCAAACCTGCATTGGTGCCAGAAGGTATATTAAGAATACATGAGTCTGGTGACAAGTTAGTATGCAAAGCTATCCTGGACAGTGTTTACTCCCATACAAACAAGGTATTTTATGATGTATCCTCCCGAGACAACTGATCAAGCGATTACTTTGATAGATATCTGGCCCATTTCTTCACAGTAGGGCATCTCAGACTCCATTCTCCCCTTAACAAATCGGCATCCAGTCAGGAACAACAAAGTTTATGGAACGGTATAATAAAGTAATAAAATCAGCAATGCCCGTAATTCTGTGACTATCGACTTTTCACTTTTGTTTACGTTAATCGTAAGGCATTATGCTGAGCTTCAAACCAGATGAATGAAGATCCCCATTAACGCAGAACCTCGATAGGCAGTCAAGTTCATTGATAAAAAAAAAAATATGCAAGGGAATGTCAGGATGTTTGTAATTACTTTTATGGCAAGTTCAGTCAGTCCTATGTGAGGGTTATTATTCTCTTAATGAGTTCATGCATATGCCCCTCGGAACAGTGCTTTCCAAGTTGTTACAGTGCCCCTTCAAAGCACTGCATTCTGGTACACACCACTAGTCTTAACCACATATTGCAATCCTGTGCACCTTTGTGTTATAGCAATGAGACCTCCTTCACATTCATCTCGGAGAGTGCACATATGCTGCACTGTGTATTATACAAATATTGAGAAAAGCAGTCCAGTCGAAACGCGTCTATATGCTTTACGTAAATCTTTGGAGATACCAATAACAAACACCCTGAGTGCTAACTGTGCTTTTGGAGATATGTATGTGCGTATGTGTGTGTGTGTGTGTGTATATATGTGTATATATGTGTGCATGCGTGCGTATATATGTGTGTGTATGTATATGTGTATGTATATATGTGTATGTGTGTGGCAGCCCGGGATGAGACAGATCCCGGGCACACACAGCCGCACCCGAACGTTTCACAGGTCTTTAAAAGACCATTTGAATGTTAATTAGGCCTTGCTGTTGTTTCACCCCTTGCTGGAGGCCCTGCAGCTCCACTCTGCCAACTGATTAAAGGTTCAGCCCCCCCGAAATTTTTCTCCCCCCCCCCGAATTTTTTTCTTAACCTCCCCCCCCGAAATTTGGCTCTAGTTGCGCCTCTGATATGTGTATATATGTATGTGTATATAGTTATGTATGCCTGTGTGTATATGTGGAAAATAGTATTGGAATCAAAATCTCCGTAGGCCACGACAATTCTGTTATCCGTGTTATTGATACTTCGCAGCCTTTCACACCTTAAGTTGTTAGGCGCTATAATGAATGTAGCTAGTTAGTGGCACGTTTTTTTGGAAGTTTCCACGTACCCTCTAATGCTTTCCCCAGCAGGTGCTCCAAGGACCCGGTAGGACAGGATTCAAGTCTAGGCGGGTATATCGCGTCTCTCACCTCACGGTTTCCGAGAAACCATGGCAAAAGTTCTAATAAGTCACAATTCGAATGTCAACATGTTTCTGGAAAGGAAGCCGGTACGTGAAACCTCCGCGGGCTGCCAAGGAGCGCCGGTTCCAAGTGTCGAGCAGAGGCCCATTGTTTCAACGGGGGAAGTGAGAAAGCGGCGTCAAACGCGCAGCAGGAGTGCCAATGATCGAATGGGAAGTGATGCGCTGCATCAAGTTCCGCGCAGTGCTGGTTAGCAGCGAGGTTCAAAGAGGGGCCCATAAAAAGGAGGGCGGGAAAGTAAAGAGACACGCGGGCCCAAGTCTAACACGTCTTAGAGAACACATACCAAGTTAGCATTAAGGCTCTACAGAGTGAAATCATAAAGGGAGGGGCCAAGGGCTATGTACCTGCGTCCACGTCATCACTCGGCAAACAGCGTGAAGCCTCTGGGAGAACTCGGTGTCTTTCAGGAGACAATGCTGGGATGAGCTCAGTTTGTCTAGCAAGAACACCGCTTCCCTGTGCCCGTCTTTGCATAATGGCCAGTTTATAAACGGCAGGCAGTGGAATGATTGTTTTTAAAACATGCCATAAACTGACTTGAAAGAGGGGGAGGTAGAGTACGCCCCAGAAGAATGCCCATTAAAGTTATTTATAGGTATTTGGAGCTTGGTTGTGGGGGTTTTGCTTTGTGCGGTGATAAAAGCTTGTACTTTGAGGACACCTGCTGGAAGTTGGGAGTATTGCACCCTTGGGGAAGGATATTCTTCCTGTACTCGTGTAGCCAATGAAGGGACGCCTGTGTTATCTCAAAATTGGTCATTTACTGTCTTGAGTCAAATAATGCGTGTAATGGGAGTGGCTTAGCTATCAAAGGTGCAGCGGGCGCAGCGTCACCGAGGCCCAGAGGCCTGTAGGGGCGCGCCAATTTCTATTTATTGGTGCATTTTACTGCCCACCCAGCAGATAGTGGGGCCACCTTTCCATGCTTGCACTGGGGCCTGTGGTATTTCGCTACGAGTTTACGACCCGAGTAAGAGTTTAAACAAAACGTACATTGGTCAGATTTGGATAACGCAAACAAAAAAGTTGTTTACTTTCATTGGTTTTACTTTTGAAAAAATGACGGGGGTGGGGTTTTCCAAACTCTGTTACATGCACTTTTTTTACGAGTAATTTGTGGCAGTTACCATTTGATATAATACTTTGTTTTTCAACAACAACAATATAGTTACGTATATGTTATAGTACTTATCTTTGGGTAACCAATCTTTTGAGTGTACCTGATTTCTGTTCAGACCGTTAGCATGTGGTACTTCCCATGTGCATGCAAATGGTTGGGTTCCCCCATGTAGAAATTCAACTTTATAATTACGGTGTTGTTTCTTCTGCAAAGAGCGGCGGGTTGTTTTTTACCCTTTATTTTATTGCTGCATCTTCATCGATCTGGTATTCTCAACTAAAGTGTTTTTTATGTGCCAGGTTGCATAACTTGGGGCTCCGAATCGCTGCTTCATTATTGACATAAAAACGAGGTCCTATGATAAAACTATTAATAGTATTTTCCTTTAAGTGACGTGCTTAATTGTGTGTTCTATTTAGGTATGTTGCGCTATTTTTTTTAAGGCTCCTCTTTCGTCTTTTTGCTATAAAATCAAGGCATAAAAAACTCCACAATTTTTAGAAGTGAAGAGAAAACAGAAGAGCTTTCTATGCGGAATACTTGTGCTGTAAAAGTTTGATCGTTAAATTTTGCTTAAGTTTTGCACTGCCATACGTTACAATATTGACTCGGCCAGTAGACTAAATCGTCAATGCGGGGCGAAATTATGCAGCAGGGTTAACTAAATTACACAGCAAGAAAATGCATTTTATGCGGCATAATGTGGCACAATGTAAGGAAGTACATTTTTCAGTTTTTCCATTTTAACACACTTATACTTTGCTTGGGCCAAAGTTTCACCAGATGAGTACCCACTGAATACAGCAATCCTCCTCAACTGAAAGGTGACAGTATTACAATTTTGCAAAGGGCTTGCTACTGAACAGCACAAGGTGGCAGTTTTTTTAGCTACATTGTAGCATTTTAAAGTTTAAACATTTTCCTTTTTTTGTGGTTGATATGACAATTGTGCAGCAGATTGATTATGTGACAAGTGTGATAAACCTATCCTTCTGCCTAAAACACAATGGTTGCCGAATTGCTTAATTCCCAGTGGTCCTGATTATAATTCTGTACCTCCACACCCAAGGCCAACACCCCTACACCTTATCTTCTATTTCTGAAATAGGCGGAATGAGTGCCGTGGAGACACAACACATCTGATGCCCTCACTCTAGAAACTGCTCTTACTTCATACATACTCCCAACATTACCACATGATTCTCCAAAGATCACTGAATGTGTCTGTGCGTCTTCACCTACAGCCTCTGAATGATAGAAGAGTTTCTGCCCCTAGAAAACGCAAGAGTACAAGTACTCTCTGGAGACACAAAACACTTTACAAAAGTTAAACCCAAAAATAAAAGTTCCTAATTCTGAATTTCTTCTTTTACTGTTTTGCTAATGCCTACTGGTCATCAAGGTTTTAATGCCATAGCCAGATGCCACTGACTAATATTAGAAATTCATTGCTTTATGAGAAGGCCACGGCGATTGTATTTGTTGTATCCGATAAACTGAGTGGGGTTGTGGGGTCCGCGGACATTGAGCCCAAGAACCTGTGCGTAGTTGGTACCATCTTCTATATTCCGTGTTAGCATCAAATGGCATTTTTCAGGAAAACCACAATCCGATTTGACCCTTATCGATTGATTTTGTTTCAGATTAGATCGGTTGTTTGATTCCCGGGTGTCTCCGCTACTAACACACTACAAAATAGTACCACCTTTTAGGTCTGAAATTTGAGGCAACTTTAGCTCTCTCACCAGACTATTTGTGTGTGTGTGTGTGTGTTTTATTTTTTTGTATTTATACTAAATATACCAATTGAGAGGGGCTTTTGTTCAGTGAGCTTCAACCATTGGTCTCTTAAACTGTCATTCACATTTTGCTTCTACCTTCTTGCTGCATACTGAATAGGGCATTGGCCCCACCCACTTTGCCCACTGGCTCCCTGAACTTTGAGTGACAGTGCAAAGCCTGTGCAAATCGTTCACATGCCTAAATAAATAGTTCCTTTCTCTACAATGGCAAAGCTGGTTTTAAGTGTGCATTATTATTTTTATTTTTTATATTAACTTTAAATGTTGGCTATGTATTTTACCTGCCCCTGGGTGCTCAGTTAGATGATGGTTTTATTTCCTTTTTCATTTTTAAAGTTTCTTTACCAAAGTGTTGAAATTACACTGTGAAATTGTAGCTGCTTGCAATTGGAGTGCCTCTTTTGGTGGTGATATGTTCTTGTCTCATTGGGGCAAACACTACCACCACTAATAATAATACCAAAATGCATGTTTAGAGCTGAAAGGATTGTCATTTAGAAAACACTAATAAAGTGGCCACCTCAGTCAATGCTTTTTAATTTAAAAATATTACAAGCAGATGGCAGCCATGCTTGGGTGGCTCAATCTTGTTTTTCATTTTTGTGTCCTATACTTGTATAAAAAAAAACTAACCGAAAAACAAGTGCAAATTATATGTATCGACGTTGCCAATGCTTGTTTAATGAGTGGCTCCTGTCCTACCTATCTGTGCTCAGTTTCACTGACAAGCATGTCTTTAAACCTCACGCGAGGGGTTTTGAGTCATTGATGTGTTCCGTACACATTTGATAGGGAGTTTCTGTGCATTGGTTCGTTTTTCTTATGGGTCCCTCTGTGGTTGTGTCCTGACTGCAGCTCGAGAATGTTCTGTGCAATTTTGGAATCTGTTATAAAGCTTTGGGTTGTGACCACTGCGACTCCAGCATGCCCCAGATGGATTACACCTCCGGGGCTAATCCTGTATCAAGTACGAAGTCCCCTTTGTTCATGACCCGTGATTACAAATCTGGTTTAAAATGCACACCTTGATTGTATTTTTTTTTTTTTTATTTCATTTTTTTTAAAATTATTATTATAATTTTTTTTTTTTACCTGCATGGTTTTCGCCATGTAAATCTGCCCGGAATAGTGCGGGCAGGTGGCACAAATTCAAGCAAATCCACAGCTATCCTTCCTCCGCATTCTGATGTCTGAAACTCTGAATTTTGCGGTAATTGTGCACCCAGTCATTACCACATGCTGTAGATGGCGTATGTACAGATAGCACCCCAAGCTAACTCTAGAGTTTTAATCTCTTGAGATGGGCAAGCGAATGAGGGTTCCTGGTACATGGGTGAAGGATATCTATGAAGATGACAAGAATTGAGCCACTGGTGGCGCTTGTTGGTTTCGGACGTTGCATATCTGACTAGTGCGTCAAGTGTCATTACAAATTTTAAATTGTGTGGTTAGGGCTTTTGGGAGATTTAAGGCTTCCCTTGGTTCACAGTGCAGTGCATAACCCAGCACCTAATATATACCGTAAAATTTCCCCTCAATACTGGGGGTGGTGGGTTGTGTGTTCACGTGTGCATGTGTGTTGGTGAATTCATGGACATTGCATGACTATCTTAAGCTATGGATCTCCTCTCACCACCCTTTTTAGATTAAACTTTCTCATGGTCTAACCCTCATTGTTTGTAAGTAACCCCATTCTTCTAAATTTACACAGTGCCCCAAACATATTTACACAGACAAAAGCGGACTTACGTTTTCTACCTTTTTTTGCTTGCTGATTGCAAACTGTATTTGAACTTTGCCAAACATGTAAGCTATGCTGCTGCCAAAAATGAGTGCGGGCCATACCTCACTTTATTTAAATTTGGATCAGTTCTATCGCCTGGCAAAATACACTGCTTACTTTTTAACAGACTACCTCTGTGCAAATAATCCCACAGTAAGCAAAGTCTACAAAATGGCGAGAGGCCCCTGCCCTGGTTTGCAGTGTATTTTGCCAGGAACTTTTGCCTGCACCTTGTCATGCACTTAACTTCACTAAAAGTTCTGTTTTCCTTTAGGTATTCTACAGGGTTGTAGTGGATATTGAGCCTGGAGAGGAGCTGCTACTCTACATGAAGAGTGAAAATTTCCCACATGAAATTATGGCTCCGGATATTCACGGTTAGTGTTTTTGGCAGGCCGCCTTCCCTTGTAACCAAACTCAACACCAGACAGACTTGAAGAAGAACCATAAGCAAAAACTCCATGCAATGGTACATTTGTGGTATTTTAGCAGTTTCATGTTAAATGAATAAGGTCTCACTCCCATCAATTCATTGATCAATGAGAAGTTCTCTAGAAGTATGTCACACGTACTCTTATCAAAATCTTAATTTTTACTCCTGGTATTCAGTAGTGCTCCAGGAGTAAGTTACTGTAATTATTTTGTGAATCAGGTCATTTGTCACCTCTGTGAGCGAAGTGAGACCCTTTTATTTCTGGTTGGGCATTTTGGGGTCAACCTTTATCACATTTCCTTGAAAGCAAGAAATACATGATTTAGGGGTATACAGTTTGAGATTTCTGAAATAAATCTTCAAAATAAGCAGCCACAATGAAAGTGCCATATGACAGAGTAAGAAAAACCGAAAGTAAGCGGTTCTAGTTTGTGTTTTCAGAGTTGTGACTCCATCTGCTGAGATATCCTTTCAAGTATGTTGATAAAATAGGTCTACCTTCCTTCCTCTTCTCCTCGGATTCATTCCCTAGCTCAGTAGCTGCCACAATTAGAAATGCCCAAAAGAAGCAGTATTTTAATAATGCCCAATCTAATTTTTTCCGTAAAATTGTTACAATTGGGGTGTCTTTCATGTACCAGAATGGCAGGATCCTTGTCAAATTTTCAGGGGATCAACCTAAAATACATTTATTGACCCGCAATTTGACTCGTCCACAAAGTTAGTGGTTATCCTAAAAATCTGATCTGGCATTCCTGAACCGATACAGAACAAACCTTTTCAACATTGTGGTAAGGCGACCTATGTTCTAATCCACAAACGCACTGTTTTCTTACAGAAGAGCGGCAGTATCGCTGCGTGGAGTGTGACGAGTTATTCGAGTCCAAAGCTGAACTTGTGGATCACCAGAAGTTTTCCTGTATGATGCCTCACTCAGCTTTTTCTATGGGCGACGATAGCTTTGAGGAAAAGCTGGACGATGAAAGCGACCTCCTCGATCTGCATGACGGCCAAGAGTGCAAAGAGTGTGACCAAGTGTTCCCGGATCTACAAAGGTTGGGATGGCTCTCAGCCAGACATTTACAAATTAAAAGCATCAAATACTTGCAGATTAGTAGTATTTCATTTTGAATGTTATTATTTTTTCATTGCCTTGTATTCATTTTACTTTATTTGAAAATGTAATTGGAAAAAGGTCATTATTAAAATAATAAATAACAGTGACTAGACACATACAACAAGTTGTGTCTAACTGAAACACCTTCCCAGACATTATGTCAAAATGTACATGCGAGAAAAGTAATTTCCAGCTTGATGATTGGTATTTAAAGACATTATTTACAATTGGCTGGCAATTTAACATTTTAAGTACTTGATTTCATTTTTAAATAGCTCCTACTTGCAATTAAACAATGAAGTAATGACCAGTTTTTCACACCATATTATGTTCTTCAGATCTGTGTCAAATTTAAAAAAAGAAACCTGTTTATATGTTTACAGGATGAATGTGAATAGGTGTCCAACAATAAAAATATTTTTATGTATAGTATAAACTGACCCGGTGAAAGTACTCTTGATTTTAGTGGGCTCGCCAGATGCAAATTTAAAGGGTGTTTTAAGGCCATTGAGTGTCGTTGTAGCTGTCATACCCAATTCTGTCAGTTACCTTCTACATTAGTTCACAGAGAGGTTGCAAGCATGCATTAATTGACCGACTACTGCACCAATCGATGCTTTAAATTATTTTCCCACTTTCCCCCACAAATTTTCAGCAACCACTTAATTTTTTGGGTTGTCTCTGTGCATTTTTACTACAGGTGTAGGTGTTTCTAAGTTCTAATATATGAAAATTTAAGCAGTAAACAGTGGCGGCCAACACAGATCTGGGGGGTAAGGAGGTATAATTCTAAAAAAAAGAATAATTCACTTTCCTCCTTGACGCTCTGTCCCACGTCGTCTCTCCTCTGCCGAACAGGAAGGAACCAGGCTTACCTGAGCCAATCACAATGCTGCAAAGCAGCGTGTGATTGGTTCTGAGCACTGTGGTTTGGCGCTCAGACGGGGATGTTCTCCATGCAGGATGGAAAACAGCCTGCTTGGAGAACATGCTAAAGTACACATGACTGTTTGGCCGCCCCGCGAGCCCTGGTCAAAGCATCATGCGCACTTTAGTGTGCCCACAACTCCTCCCGGCTCTGTCAGCAGAGTAGGCCTGCCCTCATGCAGCCGCAGCATGGAAGAATAAAATGATAACATTGTGTTATTTTATTTTTCCTTTCTTTTCCTGCTGCACAGCAGCAGTGGAGCGACGCTCCTCCATGTTAGCGAAGGAGCCGCAACTGGCAGTGAATATTGTTACGGGGGCAGTTTTCCAAGTTAAAGCAGTTCTTTATAAATTCCTGTACATTTACATTTACATTTACATTTACATTCTTTAGCAATGGTTTACAACACTGCGGAAGAAAAAAAGGAATCTTTACACAATGCTGTACCTAAAAGTATACAGGGAAGAGAGAGATTCTTTATCTCCTTTCCGAAAAGATGGACATGTGCACAAAAACTTGCACACAGTCACACTGTAGGGAAAAGGTTTACAAAATAATCTATATCCTATGCTAATGGGTGTCTACTATTATTCGTGATGTCTCCAACAGATTCAGTGTCTTAACCAAGCAACATAATTTGTTCACAGCCTGGAAAAGCACATGCTGTCGCACACCGAAGAGAGGGAGTACAAGTGCGACCAGTGCCCCAAAGCCTTCAACTGGAAGTCCAATTTGATTCGACATCAGATGTCGCATGACAGCGGAAAGCACTACGAATGTGAAAACTGTGCAAAGGTAAAGTCAATTTACCAGCTAAAGACTTTCATTCAGTGCTCATTCCACGAGGCTTCAAGTCAGTCTGTGTGTTTTTGGGGATGTCGGTGCTAGGTTGAAAGGCAGTGGTAGCCAGTGGAAAGCTTGCTCAGTAGGAGTTTAGCCACCTCTTAGCAGTTAATGGCCGTGGGGCCTAAATACGTCTCCAACGAGTAGCTCAGGAGCTACTGGTAGCTTGCCAGTACCCTGGAAGTAGCTCCCTAAGATGCATCTCAACATAGTACTTAATTCAGAGAGTCTACTTAATTCAGAGAGTCTACCCTAGCCATATTGAATAAGGTCACTTTGCAGCAAGAAAAAGACAATGTTTTTTTTTTGAGTGTGTTAACCCCAAATAGAATGTGCATAATTATAACAAATCGTGTATTATGAGAAACTGATATGCTAATGTTTGGAAACGAAATTACTGATAATCTAAAACTGCTCTTTGAATGATAGTCTATCCCAAGTTGTGGAGACTTATAGCTTGCTGAATTTCCTGTATGCCAGTGGACACTTACAGTTGTGACTTTTATGTCATAGGTCATGTGAAGACATTTTATTACGATACAACTTTACTCTTCTTGACACTGCTGTCATGTGTCAAGGTGGTTGACATTCTATTACAATATTACATTTTAAGTAGTGTCCAAAAAAAGAACCAGACTATAATGCAATATCATGAAGTTAAGTAAACAAAGATAAGTATAATTGTATGCAGGTTCTTAACTCCACATCTATTAACCTTGAAAAAATATATCTAATATTGTGACATACAGATGGGTGGCCAATACTAGCAGTCCTGCAAAATATGCACATGACTGTAATTGGCTCTAATGTGCTTCCTACTGCAACAATTGTCAAAGTCAACAGTAGCTCAGGAATAATTTGATAATTCAGAAGGGATGTATGACATTACAACGCATGCATTTACATCGCATGCCTTTACAACGTAAGTATTACAACGCAGTCCATTACAACGCATAGTGCTTTGGGGTGCTGCATAGTGAATAGTTTAATTTTTGCAGCGTGAATCTTTCTGGATTCACTATGCTGTGCATTATTCCGCGGTTTTGTGGTTGGGTCCGGATTCGTAGTCTTTTCTTTGTTTGTTTGTTTTTTTGTAGCCCAGAGCAATGCGTTGTAATAGTTTGCGTTGTAATGGTTGCGTTGTAAAGGCTCTGCGATGTAAAAGTTGCGTTGTAAGTGTTGTTCACCATTCAGAAGTAGTTCTCCTTATAGAAAAGGTTTGAGATGTAGTCTATAGCTTGGTGAGATGAAGTTAAGCAAAGCTACCTATTAACCCAGGAGTGAAGGTGTGGTTGATCTAAAGTTACTTTGTCAATCCTTGTTATTGTACTTAATGCCGTAGTGTGCTTTTCAACTCTGGGCCGTAAGCACAGGGTGGTGATGATGACTTGACTGCCTAGCGCGTTGTGTTCTTAGGCAGACTATTAGCTGTGATTATTCGTCAGCCCGATGGAGGGTTTTCTTAGCGTGCGGGCTTGCATTAATCTTTCTACTGGCTCAAATAAGTGGGTGATGTAGTTTTAAAGTCTATAATTCCATTTTTGTACGGGAAGAGAGAACTTGCAACCCTCCAATGTAATGTAAGTAGGCCATGTCGTGGGTTATCCCTCCAGGGTTCTTTGGTTAGGGATCCCAGTCTTATGGCCCACCAGCACCTAGCGCATGCCTACCACTGCTATGTTATGATAGGGTAGTAGGTAATGTGCTCTTTCAGACCACCGTGGTGGTTACTCGCCAGGCTCTCTAGTGTAGCGTTTGTGAAATTGGGACAGATACTGTGCAGGTGTTGAGTAAGAAGAGACACAAAAAGGCATGTTGGAGTGACCACAAGTGGGTAAATGACATAAAGATGGGCAAAGTGGTGTGTGGCTGAACTAGCTGCAAGGAGGCTCTAAGACTATAAAAGTGTATTCTTCATTTCTTTTTCTGGGCTGCACATAACCATTTTATCAGTTGTTCCAACTCAATGGCCCTTTACTTTCAGTTAACAGCGCAAGTTAATTCGTTATTTTTCCCCCCCAAGATTGTCCACTAGCATGTCACTTTCCCTCCGAGCCCCATTTTCTGATTTGTCTGTGGGTGTTGATGATGAGATTAAGATTTACAAAATCATCAGGATGGAATCCTCATTTTTAGACTGCAGCTAGGCCTCCTGGTTTGCTGCTTCTTATTTGTGCTACAAACCAAACTTCAACTTTCATTCAACCATACTTAATGCTTTTTTTGTAAACATTTCATAAAGCTTTCTCTTATCTACTTCACTTTTTTAACTGGTAATTATTGTCAAAGTTTGTGTTTCAAGTGTCTCACCTATACTTTGATTTAATTTTTAGGTCTGCCATTAGCCAAGACGTTGATTTTATTAAAATGATACATATAATATTTTTACATTTAGTGGCTTTTATCCTGCCCTCTTCATCCATTGGTCTGCTGTCATTCCCATATTTGTTCCATTTACTACAGCATTGGACAGTAGGCACGTTCACATCATTTATTCGCATCGAGTGAAAAAAGAAGTTCCCGTCCGTGCCAGGAATTACTACAGCAATATACGCTTGTTGAGTCCGAAATGTATTTTTGCTTTAGCCAATGTTTATTTTTTATGTTAGTGGGGGCCTGAAGATCACCCTCCCCTAGCAACGAAGTTTTGTAATAAAACAAATTGCAAAACAATAGTAACATTGGCAAAGCCAAAAGACTAACAGCCAATGCCAGACATCTTGGCTTTACCAATACTTGGTCTCTTTCAATTCCGTTGAATTATGTGAGTGTGTGCCACTGATGTGCAAAATTTTTAGCTGTTCTCCATAAGTTAACCCCAACAATAGAAACGTTTGTGTGTTCACCCAGGATGATTTATAGTGGTTCCTCCATATTAGGCGAGTCTATCAATCTTCAGTACTGGCCTGGTAGCAATAGGTTGTTTAAAACCACCCCCCCGAAACTGACGTTTGTTCCTGTCTTTTAACAAAAGCCTCCCATGTGTTTCATGTTGTATTAACTTTCACTCGGCTACAATGGAAGTAGAAACATGGCACATCGTGTTCGTATTCAGGACCATACAAGTCCCTTCTTCAGAAGTCAGCAGGTGCGGGATCATTCTTCAGTACAGTGTTCAGCCATTTTTCAAGCCGGTTGGATTTGCATGTCACAAGCACGGCAGTGCAGAAAGAATGTGGAGGCAGTCCACGAAAGAATGTGGCGGCTGTCCACGAAAGAATGTGGCGACTGTCCACGAAAGAATGTGGCGGCTGTCCACGAAAGAATGTGGCGGCTGTCCACGAAAGAATGTGGAGGCTGTCCACGAAAGAATGTGGAGGCAGTCCACACACCTAGAGAGGAAATGGTGTTGGTCATAATGGTGTTCAAAGAGTGGTAGAAGAACTTTAAAAAACAAATGAGGTGTGAATTGAACGTGTACACTGAATGTGGGCAATTGAGCTCATAAATGACTTTGTGATTACTCTTGGCAAAAAAACTAGGCTTAAAGCACTGCACCTGCTAGCAAGTCTTTACCCATGCATTAACGTGTCTTATTGTACTGTTTTGTGTTCAGCATTTGTAAATATCTACTTAATCAGGTTCATAATTTTACTTTTCAAAGTTACTTTTAGAACAGAGCGGTGTTGTAGAGGGCCATCAGCTGCGTAACTAGCTTGCCCATCCTGATATTCATTGCTAATATTGACCTGAATCTATGCATCCCTGGCTGAAATAGGACCTTGATATTTTACATCACTTTTTGAATGGTTGGTTGGCTGATTCTCTCCTCACATGCTCGGTTTTGCAGCAATACCTTTTGTAGGACCATCTATGTATTTTATTGCTGATGCCCGCTTGCATCACAATCTAGTATCCCTTCTAAATAAGGCCTGTTCTAGATTTGATGGCTTCATCCGTTCATTTGCAGTGTTCGAGGTTTTTTTTTCTGTGCTGAACATAAGCTGCCTTTGTTCTTAATGGTGATGATTTGTAGGAAGGCTTGGTGGTTGGTTGTTGCCAGTGGTGCGGCTGCAATTCACACTGCATGGTTAGATTTGAAAAAATTGCCTACACGACCCATTCATTTGAGATGTTCTGATCAGACTATTCTCATGTGTGTTGCATTCAGTTATTATGCAGAACAACATTTACACATTTCTTGGCCTTCTTGTGCTGTTGTCTCATTTGTAGTCTTCTGCAAATGGTGGGTTGACCACTGCAGTAGACTGCATAGTTATTAATCCACTTCTGACTTTCTGTCAACCATGCGGTTGTGTATAAAGCTTAATATGTAGGTTGTAGAAGTGGAGGATGCACCGGCAAGGGTGAGAGGGCCTTTTGACCTTCTACCAAGCTCATGTGCATGGAAACTAAGGGTGTTAGGGGTGGTCCATATGTAGTCTGGTGTTAAATGTACACTAACTTTGTTTGTAGCCTGTGAGTCAGTATGTTGTTGGTGGTTACAGTATGGGAGAACACTAGGGCTCCGGAGAGCGAAGTGTGCCCTGCAGCCTTTCTTCAAAACCAAAGTGCATAATCCTAGTCATCGGGTTGTGGTGCACGCACCCCTAATGTCTTTATATGCATGCGTGAGAGAGATCTCGGAAGATGTGATATATGGAGACCATTTATGAACCTACCCCTGCTTCTGTGACAGGATCAATTCTGTGGTCTGTTGGGTGGTCAAGGTAAGTACACAAAGGGAAGAACCCCTTGTTTCTGTAGCCCAGTATCTCTGACATATGACAGCAAGCAGAATGGAGTCAGTATGTGTGGACCAAAACAAGAGCTAAAATTTTATGCACCAAAACCTCACAGGCCCATCTATAATACTGAAGGACGGTCTTTTATATGGTTCCTCAGATTCTGCAGCAATGCTTGTGAGGGTGCCATATGCTAATAATAATAATAAGATGAATATGTATTGAGTATGGCATTTCTAACTGTGCAGCATCTTGGGGTTTAAGCCTGAGCTGGCATTGCCAGGAGTGGGACTCCTGAACTGAGCACCAAAGCAAATTTCATCAGTGAGTATTTCCTCACTGGGCCGTAAGGCTGGCATGACTGGATATATTAGAGATGCCCAAGGTTGGCCAAGAAGTGCTTGGACCATGCTGGATGTTAATGATATTTACATAAGAACCCCCACATAGAATCCTGAATATCTGGCATGGATCTGACCTTTTGGACTTCTATTAAATAAATCTGATTTCTATGGCACCCATGAAGTGGCTGGTAGGAGATGTGAAGCGCGAGAAGATGGGGATTCAGAGGAATGGTGGGCATTGGGAAGATCTAAGGAATGGATCTTGTGGTTGATGTGAATTGGTCGGAGAGCGATCTGCAGGGGATAGATGTTGATGAGGGTTCTTAAGTGGATGCGATGTGCCAGTATTTTGTTTTCAGTCCTCGTTTGGGCCAAATTCTTCAATTTGCAAATTCTGCAAATCCTCTGAATCGATGTACTGTAAATTTGGGGCAGAATCAGTGGATTCTGAATTGGGGATTGGGATGTTAAGTTTTTTTTTTACATTCAAAAAATAAAACATTTTCTCATAGATGTTGCTTTTGTCCTGAAAAGATATATATTTTTTTTTGTCTGAATCAAATAATATTGTTCTAATTTCTTGGAAGAAATTGTGTTGCAGATACTCGGCCCCTGTTAGAAAAAAAGTGTGCATGTCTTAAATTTTGGTAGAAAATTGCGCAGACTGTTTGGTGCAAATGCCTTAGGTTTGTTCGCAAGGACGTTGTTTTTATTGGTCCTGATGAAGATGAACAAATGTTAGACCAGTGGTAAAAGTTTTGGCATTAAAATATGCCTATGAATGCTACGTTGTTTGGTTTATTGACTAATCGGTACTCATTTCCTAGCAGGTTTTCACTGACCCCAGCAACCTACAGAGGCATATTCGTTCTCAGCACGTTGGAGCTCGCGCCCATGCTTGCCCGGAGTGCGGCAAAACGTTTGCCACCTCATCTGGTCTTAAGCAGCACAAGCACATTCACAGCAGTGTCAAGCCCTTCATATGTAAGTTTCTCCAGATTGCTACGAAGAGTGCTCACTAAAAGCGCACTCCGTGTTTGACGGATAGTTTACTAACTGTTGTACTGTCTGGTACCTGCATAAGCTGCTATTGGTAAGCAACTTGTTATACATGTGGTTCAGAATAAAACATGGGGATATGTATAAAAATTATACAAACTTAAGTTCTTAAAGAAGGCAGCCTTAGCAATATGTGGTTAGGAGAGAGAGGTGTGGCGCAGCGGCCAGACCGGCTGACTCCGGAGCACAGGGCTCTCGCTGGTTGATCCTCGGTGGCAGTTCAGCTCAACATCATGCGACTCTGGGCAATAGCTCACTTAATCTCCCCGACGGCCTTCAGCGCCTTGAAACCCTCAAGGGTGATACTTTCGTGCTTTACAAATCAGAATAATTATTGTAAGCTTTTATATTTTCATATTTCTAAACTAATATCTTAATAAATAAAAAAAACTATCCCCATCATCCACCCTGTAAAGTATCTGCCTATCACTCTAACCCACCTCACCCTCCCAAGATTTTGTGTCCTATTGTATGTAGCAGTATTTTTAGTTGCAAAATACCTGCTAGTGAAATGGCCGCATAGTACATATGTACCATAGTTACTCTAAGCTCAGCGTGTGAGTACTGGGTATCGTTCAAGGACTCATAACTATATCTGGCTTGATTGCTCCATTTATGCAAAAGACACACACATGATACAGAGCAAATCAAACATTCATCCCGTCAAGAGATCTGGGTTAAATGCATCGGTCGTTTGCTCACCATATCTCCGGTTTAGTCCCAGACATATGCAAATCACTCTTGACCCTGTGCCTCATGGGAACAGTCCAGCCTGAACTGCCAAGCCAGGTCCTCCCTGGACCGGAAACAGCATCCTGTGACCGGTTTTGGAATTGGATTAAAAACATACACAAATAACACCTCCTGGGGAATCTACACATAGCGGTATTTCAAAATGCGGAAGAGTCTGGATAACATGATCCTGATACGATTTTCAGGATGTCATTTATTTGTTAGCGAAGCTGAATGTTGCATAGTTTTCTAAAGAATGAATAACCAAAGCTGCTGCTTCGTTCACCATCATGTCCTAGGCATTCTGGCCGAAGTGTGGGGTTTCTATAAATAGAGTAAGTTTTAAAGTGCTGAGGGTTAGGGTAAAACCTGGAGAGTATGGGGAAGAAAAAGTGGAGAGTTTAAATGATAGGTGGGGAAACTGGGCAAAGAAGACATTTTTGGAAGAAATGTGGTTCAGTATAGACCGTGCAGGAGGAAGGAATCTAGGTGTTGTGTTTTTGTGTTCAGTTCTTGAAGTGTGGAGAATACAGACTCCAATGCATACATGTGCAGACCTCTACTGGAGACCCTGAGAGTAGAGGGTTTGGTATGAAGAGAAATCGGGGGTGTAAATTAAAGTAATCAGGGCTATTAGTTAAAAATCGATGTTAACAGTGAGAGAATCCAGTTTCTCTAGTGAGTCAGAAATCAAGATGGGGCAGGGAGAATAAGAGAGCTGCCCTGGGTGAGCACGACTGGGGATGCATATATTATGTTTTTTCTCTACCACTACAGTTTTTTTTTTTAAAACAGAGCCTTTCTTCTCACACTTCCTAAATGAAGATTAAATGTGTAAGGGCTGGGGACCTACCCTGTCCACAAACCTCCTATTTTTTTTAGTCTGACCAGGGTTTAAATCAATCGCTAATTTAAATAAAATCAATTATTTTGTGATCATTACTGTTGAAGGAAAATGCAAAAAGAACAATTGATGGACTGAACAATGTCAAACATTCCCCCTCTAGTCAGAGATCTGGGCCTAAATCCATGGTTTTATGCTCACCATTCCATTCCAGTTTAAACACCGCCGTATGCAAATCAGTCTTCACCCTTCTCCCCATGGGAATAGTCCAGCCCGAACTGCCAGGCCAGGTCCTCCCTGGACTGGAAACGAGCATCCTGGGACCAGTTTTGGGATATCACCCCATATCAGCTAGGCTAGCTTAGCTTGACTTCAGTGGCATGGAGAGCAGGGGACCCCCGTCTGGGCATACCCATCACACTCTGGGAAACAAATGCAAAAAGAACAATTGATGGCGGAATGCTGAGCAATGTCAAACCTTCTCCCAGAGGGTCGCGTGCCCGTCATGCCACTGGATTCAAGCTATCCTCACTGATGAGAGGTGATGCCCTGAAACCACAGTCCTAGGATGCTTGTTTCCGGTCCAGGGAGGACCTGGCCCAGCAGTTTTTGCTGGACTGTCCCATTGGGAGCAGGGTCAAAACTGATTCGCGAATGGCTACGTCCAAATTGGGATGGTGAGCAACAAAACGATGAATTTTGGCCCAGATCTTTGTACTGGGGGTTAGGGTTTGATATTGTTCATCATTCCGTCCATCGATTGTTCTTTTTGTTAAAAGAAAGTGAGCAGACCATCAAAGCTGGGAAATAAGGTGTTTGAGTGTGGGAATTGGCTACAGGGTTGAGTTCAATCCAGGACGCTAGTGGTTCACACTTGCATAAAGAGCCGCGAACAAGCTCGTGCACAACTTACATGTTTTTCATATGTGTTAACACAAGTGCATGATATATATATTTGCACGTGGTGCATTAGTTATTTGTGCAAGAAAGGACAAAAACATTGATTAGGCACCTGTACCCAAAAGTACCTGGCCCGTTGAAACCCTTTAAGTATCAGATAGCTAGACTGGCTTACATGAAAGGAGACAGCTCGCAACTGTCAGTGACCGTTTAGGACTTTGCGGTCTTTTTGGGGGAAAGAGAAGGAAATTGATTAACCTTAACCGCATGCGCGCTAGCGGTTTTCCCGCTGCGCGCTGCGATTTCAAAAATCCCGCGTTACGTGACAAGGTCAGCTCGTCATCCGCGTAGCGCAGGTTACGCCCATGACGAGCTGACCATGTCTTGAGCGCAGAAGGGGTTAATGGACTGTAAGATTAAAAAAACTTAAATGTTAACTGTCATAGGTGCAGGGATGAATGACCATTCTTTGAGTATTTTGACAAATCTCATAGATTGGCCCCAGCTCCCCGCGTGACAGCACGGTCAGCCATTCACAGTCAAAGAGGAAATTCTTTAAAGGTACGGCAGCTGCCAGCAGGCAGGGGCTGTGTATGGTTACCAACCTTTAGCTCCTTACATGGCATAAATATATATCTAAGGTTGCTTATGCTATTCTACAGATGTTGCCTTGCTAACATTTAAATATAGAACCTAATATAGAACCTCTAGATAGGGGAATTGAGATACACGTGTTTGTAATTGAAATAAGAATTTGTATCCACGTTGAAGAAAGAAAAATACTACTGTTGCTATCGTAGTAGATGTTTTGTACAGAAAACAATGCTCTTGACGTGAACAAAAGCTATAAAGTGGTTTTTTTTTTTTTTTAGACCAATGTTTTAAAAAGATCTTTGACAATCTAATGAACCGCTGCTGTTCTTAAAACTCGAGGAAACTAACAAACCATTTGCAGTGTAATACTTTCTCAAATGGTTTCTTCTAACGTGGTGTGATGGGCAGAAAACCATGGAGCAATTATGTCTAATAGCCATGTAATTGCAGCGCTGGAGAATTGAAAGATCATGTGTCGGTCTCTGCGTTTTTTTCCACTTAGAGTTGATATCTGTTTTTCAACAAAAGCCCACACACCAAGGTTTCACCTACTGGCTTGTTTATGGCAACTGTCTCTTGTTACAGCGCAGTGCCCGAGCCCGAGTGAAAAACTTAGCAGCCCAAAAGCAATCGCTCACTGTCTTAGCAAATTCTGCACGTTTTTTTAATGGAAACCACATGCTGTAATAGGCTGAACACTTTCAAAATGGCGCCTAATCTGTTTAATAAGTTTCAAATATGCAGGCCCAACTGCCAGGTTCTTCCCCATTTCTTAGAAAACGACTGCCCTAAGCGACAGATGAACGAGTGCACCTGGGGTATTGTGGTTCGTGGTGGTGGCGTGACGGAAGGCGACGTGGTAGACTTGCAGGAAAGCTGTCGTTGGACTGCCATTCTTATGGATTGTAGAGAATGACGTTTGGGATTTGTTTATTATTGTGAACTGTTATGACACACAACGATTGGCCAGTGCTGTCATTTGAGGCGGTGACGGTTAAACATGGCACATGGTAGCCTTTTTGGTAAAGATGTTTGCATACGGAATACCTTGAAATCAAGATAATTTCCCCAATAAATTACATTATTATATTCTCAATGATATATATCAACAAAGTGCCACCACACCTGCCGAACTCTTTGCTGATGGGTGCCTCCGGAGTTCATGTGGCCTGCACCAATTTATTAGACACCCCCCCCAGCCCCCCCAGTTCTTTCATCCCACTTAAAGCCCTGAGCATGACAGATATGGTGTACCCCTGCTATAATACCGATAGGGCTGGTGAACTTAAAACGCCTGCACTATCAGCAGAGGGTGATCCCTCATTTGCATAGGGGCGTGCCCTATGCAAATGAGGTAATTCCTTTGACTCTGCGCCCGAGCCATATTACAGACGTGGGAACAGAGTCAAAGAAGCCCTTAGGAAATGCACTGACAGTGCACCATTTAAAAGGTGGCGCACTGTCAGTGTGCCCCCTGAAAGCGGCCCTCTGCAGGGGGTGAAGGGGGTCCTATGGACCTCCCAGACTTCCCTTTGCAGGCGGGTGCAGCCACAGACAGCACCCGCCTGTAAGAGGGTCTCTAATCCCCTTTGCCGCTTGCACAGTGAAAACCCTGAGCAGCTGCTCCGTGTTTTCACATGAATGCGCTGCCCTGGGGCCAGCACGAGTTCGCGGCTGCCCCCAGGGCAGCGCATTCACCATAATGGGGCGCATTGGCATTGTTTGCGCCCGGCGCACCTTTTCAAAGATAAGCTGGGCGCAAACAATGCCAATACATTCTTGTGTAGATGCACTAGATCGTTAAAATCCCTTTCAAATCTGATTCCTTGTGGCTTCTGCAGCCTTATGGCGAGAGCTCCTGACTTTGTGGCTGATGAACCCAGCTCGATTCTCGGCAGCGCTCAACATCCTGTGATTCTGGGCAGATCACTTTATCTTCCTAGGTTTACAAAGACAAGGTAAACTTTGCTCATGTAAAATGTTCCAATGCCTTGCCCTAAATAAAAACAGCAGAAAAATGCACAACAAGGTAAAATCAAAGCATTGGCATAAAAGAGTAAAGACTAATAGATGCACATTTAGTGGCTGGTTTGCAAAAAGTAAAACCTACTAAAATCCTAGCTTCCCTGCTTAATGTGTGTGATCTTAGGCAAATATTTTATTCCACCAAAACTCCTTTTTCTTCATTGTTGCATATGAAAGCACTTGCAAATATGTGAGTTCAGAGCACCAGTTGCACAAAAACCTATTGAGTGTGTGTGTGTGATTTAATAGACTATATTGTTGCTCTTTAACAATCTGGGCTACCTACTGTCTTTTTTGTTTGAATATGTTTATTGCATTTTTGTTTTATCAGATCATACATGCCATCACAGTGTTACAAGGCGAAGCAGTGATAAATAATTAGTAATGCTCAATTATAATCCACAGTGCAGTAGCCACCATCGGTAATCACGTACAGTGTTCAGTAGGGCCGTGTAGGCCTGCATATAATCAAGGTAGCAAAGCAGCATTTCAATCCCACAAATTATTGGCATAGTAACAGTAGGCATGAAGTAACATGGGCGGCAGTGGAGCAAGCGTCGCTTCTCGGCATCCTCTCAGATCGTTATTCAGTCCGGATCATAGGATGTACAGTGAAAATAGCCCAAGGTGGGACAAG
Organism: Lissotriton helveticus; assembly: GCF_964261635.1. Classification (NCBI taxonomy): domain Eukaryota; kingdom Metazoa; phylum Chordata; class Amphibia; order Caudata; family Salamandridae; genus Lissotriton; species Lissotriton helveticus. The sequence goes on along the minus strand of NC_136072.1, from coordinate 155,783,561 downwards.
ACCGCCTGGCATGCAAAAGACATTCAAATCTTTAGTACGAAACAGGTGAACATAAGGAACAACCTGAAAAAGGGGGGTGGTAGAACCAGAAATCGGGTGGGTGCTTGTCATGGCGTGTGTGCGTCGATGTGAAGTGTGTAGGTTAGGCGAACGGATGCGGGCACGTGCCCCGCATCAATGGCAGTGGGGAGTGGAATATAATGTTCGGCATATGTACAGCTGGGCCTGGGCTACCTACTGTCTTATCTATTAGTTCACGAATGATTCGTGTTTAACCGCATGCGTGTGGCCCGATTTTCGCGCTGTGCGGCGGTTTTAAAAAAACCGCGTTGCATGACGAGCTGAGCTCGTCATGAGCATGCGAGCGGCGCAACTCATGACGAGCTCAGCTCGTCATGAGCATGGAAGGGGTTAAAAACTATGGGCCTCATTTACAATATTTTGATGCACGGCAGTGCAGCAGGCCTTCCTGCTGTGCCGCCATGCGTCCAAAGAAAAGGGCAGGAATGCACCGTATCTACAAGATACTGCATGTTCTTGTCTGTTTCCCAAGTGCTGATGCACAATGGGCTGTCATGCAGCAATGCAGGCACCCTTGTGCGATGGTGTCTGCGTTGCAGGGGTGAATCCTCCACAAGAGGTGTTTTCCTCTTTCCCAGTGTGCTACAGAATTCAGCACACATAGAAAAAGAATACATGAGGCGAAATAAAAGTATTTCTAATTGTTGCAACTCCCTTTGGCCTCCCCTTGGGAGGCATAGGAATGTTATTGTATTTGTTCAAATTGCCCACACCTCATCCCGCAGCTTGAAACCGGTCCTTCTTGGTAAATCGGACCGTGCAACCTAGCAATACCTAATGCGCTCTAGCTCGTCTACTGATTGCACCAACCATCTACATGAACTCATGTTCGAGGCATGTGGGCTGCTAAATTCATATCTTAGCATTAGATCGCCGCCTAGTGTTGGGCTCGGATGATTGCACATTGTTGTCCTGGAAGAGTCTTCGAAGTATCCTGAGATAGGTGGCTCCTCCCCTGGACTACAGTGCGCATGGGCATCGGCTCCATCCCCAGATTGTTTTTTTCCGCCATTGGGTTCGGATGTGGTTTCGACGTCTTACTGTCGGAACCAAGTAAAACTATCTTTTACCGGCCAAAAGGCCTCGATTTTCTTGCGTCGGTATTGTCTGCGCTCGGTCTCGAGTCTTCCGTCTCTTGAAGCCGGAATAAGCGGAGTTTTCTTCGCTTTCTAAACTTTGAGGCCTTCTCATCGCGACACGACAGCAAGCCTTTTCGGACATGGAGCGGAGCCCGTTCAAGTACTGCCCGCTCTGTGGGTCTAAGTACCCACACATCGATCTACACCCTGTGTGTAACAAGTGCCTTTCACCGGACCACGACGACGGCAAGTGCAAGGCCTGTGCACAGTTCCGCTCCAAGAAAACTCTCAAGCTTCGGCGCGCGGTGCGCTTGGAAGCTAGGCAAGCGGCCCCGGATCCGGAGAACATCTTCGGCGACCCGGAAGAAGAGGTCCAGGGTCACCTTCTACAAATCTCCCCCTCACGGTCGGAGGTCGAGGCGGATCCGGGAGACGACGACGGAGTCGCGGGTCAGGTCCTCGAATACGTCGAAGAGGTAGGAGACGACGATGAAATTTATGGGGCCGCGGCGGACAGCTCTGCGGACGAGCTCTGCCCCGAAAGTTTCGAGGACGACCGGGACACGGGATCGCCTGTCGGCCTTACCCTGGACCCGTTGCCGCAAGCCACAGCCCCGCCTTCGGGCCCGGCTTCGGACTCACTTGCTGGGCACGACGTTTCGAAACCGAAACTGAAACCGTCGGGGTCGTCAACACCTAAAATGGCCGACCCGAAATCGAAACTGAAACCAAAGGACTCGAGTGTTCCTAAAATGGCTGCCGTGCCTGTGAAGAAGTCGGTGCCCGTCACCCCGTCGGCTCCGTCGACCTCCGGTCCGCAGAAGCCGAGGAAGTCGGTCGATTCCGATGCTCCGAAATCGAAGCCGACGCCCGAGGAAAGGGCCCCCAAGAAAGATGGTCGGCTCGGATCAACGGCTCCGGCGCCGTCCAAGCCCGCCAAGGTCGGCTCCAAAGAGGCTACGCCCAAGAAGTCGGCGCCCCGGCCTCAAGATTCGGAGGACCCGAAGAAGGTTTCCGCGCCCAAACCGCACAAGGCCCGCGAGGACGTCGGATCCGAGGGACCGCTCAAAGCATCCTTGTCGGCGACGAAACCCGCTGGCAGTGTACCGTCCCCCATTGCGGAGTCACTGCAGAGAATCAGGGAGAAGGCCCTTGCTCCATCGGCTCCGATGCCATCACCGCAGCCGCAAAAGGACGCTCCGGCTAAGCCTTCGGGGAAACTCCTTTTTCTCTTGCCACCTAAGGAGGCGCCGAAAGCGTTTTCGACGAAATCGGCTCCGAAGCAGGTTTCCTCACTGCCAGACCCTCTTCCACGTCGTGTACTCGACTCGGTGGACGATTCAGAGCATTTCATCGATGCTGCCACCGGCAAGCTGACCCTCTATAAACGGAAGATCACTTCGGAGCCGGTGGACCCCTACGTCATCCCGTTGAAGAAGAAGAGGGTGCCCCTTGACGCCTTAGGCCTCACGGAGCCGATTCAGCCTCCTCCTAGACGGAGCCCTACTCCCTCCCCAGAACACTCTGTGGGTGAGGAAGATGATGAGGATGAACAGTACAATTTCCCCATCGATGACCCTGATGTACAACCAGATTCATACGACGACTCTGGTGACCAAAACACCCAGGGTGCGGGCCAAGACCCGCAAACCTTTAATGCACGTGCATCCCCGACTGAGGACTCAGCAGGATTTCATGCACTAATTGAACGGGCGGCGGCCAATCATGATGTGGACATGCATGCCGACCCGGTTGAGGAAGACTTCCTTTTTGACACCTTTGCCATATCTGAGAGGACAGTAAAGACACTTCCTATGCTGAAAGGTGTTCTCAAACATGCTGGAGACATTTTTAAGGAGCCTACGAGGGCTAGAGTGGTCAACCCTCGCATTGAAAAGAAGTACAGGCCTGCTCCTGCGGCCCCGTCTACATCCGGGGACAGTTGCCACTGGACTCTCTTGTGGTTGCCAATGCCAGGAAACGTGCCAACTCCCAGACAACGGGTGAAGCTCCTCCCCCGGACAAGGAGTCCAAAGTGCTTGAGGCAGGAGGCAAAAGAGTGGCTGCACAGGCGGCAAACTTTTGGCGCATCGCAAATACACAGGCGCTCCTGGCGCGTTATGATAGGGCGCACTACGACACCCTAGAACAGGTTATACAACACCTGCCCCCACAGTTCCAAGAAGGCACCAAGATGCTTATTGAGGAAGGAAAGCTAATATCAAACGCAGCCATCAAGTGTGCACTTGACGCTGCGGACACAGCTGCTAGGGCTATTAACACTAGCGTTATGCTGAGAAGACAAGCCTGGCTCCGCATCTCAGGGTTCAAGCAGGATATTCAGACGACAATTCTGAATCAGCCAGTCAATCCTGATAGTCTGTTTGGTCCGGATGTTGACACCACCTTAGAGAAGATAAAGAAGGACACGGAAACTGCTAAATCTATGGGGGCCCTGCAGTCCCAACAGTTTCGTGGCGGCAATTTTCGTCGCTCAGGTGCACGTGGAGTCACCAGAGGACAGATGGGTCAACAATCCCAGTTCTCCAAAGGTGGGGCGCAAGCCTCGTTCACTAAGCAGAACAAGGGAGGTTATAGGAACAACAGCAACAGAGGTCGCGGCAGAGGAAACAACAGCTCCCGCACCTCTACTCCAAGCAAACAGTGACTCTCTGTCACTGCCCCCCGACCACCTAACACCTGTCGGGGGGAGACTGCAGCAGTTCCTGCCTCTCTGGAGAAACATCACCACAGACAGGTGGGTGCGACAATTAGTTCAGTATGGTTATTGCCTAGAGTTGAAATCCACTCCACCCAACATCCCACCAAGGCAAAGGCCTATGTCCGCAGAGCACTTGCACTTATTGCAGCAGGAAGTGGTGGCGATGCTGCAAAAAGGCGCAATCGAGCTCGTGCCGGTGGGGGAGGAAGGCACAGGGGTATATTCCCTGTACTTCCTTATTCCAAAGAAGGACGGTTCTCTCAGGCCCATTCTCGATCTACGTCCCCTCAACCTGTACATACTATCGGAACATTTCCACATGCTTACACTGCAGCAGATTCTTCCCTTGCTAAACCAGGGAGACTTCTTAGCAACCTTAGATCTCAAGGATGCTTATTCCCATATTCCACTACACCCGTCACACCGGAAATATCTCAGGTTCACTATTCAAGGCAGGCACTACCAGTTCAAAGTCCTACCCTTCGGAGTCACAACAGCCCCGAGGGTGTTCACCAAGTGTCTAGCGTCAGTGGCGGCGCACCTCAGGAGGCAGAACATCCATGTCTACCCCTACCTAGACGACTGGCTCGTACGAGCCAAGTCGGAGCAACAGTGCGCCGCAGACATGTCGACTACAATTCGCCTGCTTCACGATCTGGGTTTCTCCCTGAACTACCCGAAATCGCATCTTCAGCCGGCACATGTCCGGCAGTTCCTGGGTGCTACGATCAACACCCTGACAGCCATGGCTCAGCCAAACCAAGTCGGAATCGACAGCATTCAGTCGCTGATCCAACGATTCAGACCACGACACTCCCTGCCAGCGAGAGTGTTCATGCAGTTGATAGGCATGATGGCCTCCTGCATCTTCATAGTCCCTCACGCACGGTTGCATATGCGCCCGCTCCAGGAGTGCTTAGCGAATCAGTGGACACAGGCTCGTGGGCAATTGACAGACCTAGTGTTGGTTACCAGTCGGGCATACGACTCTCTGCATTGGTGGACTCCACACAACCTTTGCAAGGGCCGACTGTTCCAAGAGCCTGTGCCGCAGATTATCCTGACAACGGACGCGTCTCTCCAGGGATGGGGAGCTCATGTGCTCACTTACACAGTGCAGGGACTATGGACGACGCAGCAACAGAAGATGCACATCAACTATCTGGAACTGATGGCAATCTTCATGGCGCTCAAGTCCTTCATTGTACATCTGAGCAACAAGGTCGTGCTAGTCCGGACGGACAACATGACCGCGATGTACTACATTCAAAAGCAGGGAGGCACCCACTCGCCACAGCTGTCTCATCTGGCTCAGAGCATGTGGAAGTGGGCCATTCAGAGGAACATCTTCCTCATGGCAGAACACCTCCCGGGCAAGGACAATCAGATGGCGGATCTGCTCAGCAGATACAGCCATCAGATGCACGAGTGGGAGATACACCCTTCTGTTCTCCACCCGTTCTTCCAACAGTGGGGTCATCCGGAGATAGACCTGTTCGCAACAAAGGAGAACGCAAAATGCCGACTCTTTGCCGCCAGGTTCCCTCACCCACAGTCGCAGGGGAATGCGATATGGATGAACTGGTCAGGCAAATTTGCATACGCTTTTCCGCCAGCCCCTCTAATACCGCTGGTCGCAAGAAAGCTAAGGCAGCACTCCATGACACTCGTCCTGGTTGCTCCAACGTGGGCGCGCCAGGCTTGGTACACCACGTTCCTCGAACTCTCGGTGGTGCCGCATCAAAGACTGCGCCTCACACCCAGTCTTTTGACGCAGAACCATGGAGACATTCAGCATCCAGATCCACGACAGCTCAACCTGGCGATCTGGCTCCTGAAGTCCTAGAGTTTGGATACCTTAACCTACCTCCAGAATGCATGAGTATCATCAAGGAGGCGAGGAAACCTACTACTAGAGCATGCTATGCTGCTAAGTGGAAGCGTTTTGTCATCTACTGTACGTCCAATGACATCAACCCGCTAGATGCATCTATTCCCAACATCATCTGTTATCTGTTACATCTCTACAAGTGCAATCTGGCGTACACTTCCATTAGGATACATCTCTCAGCCATAGCGGCTTATCTTCAGAACAGGCAGCACCTCTCTGTCTTCAGGGTGCCCGCCATTAAAGCCTTCCTTGAAGGTCTGAAGAGAGTCATTCCCCCAAGAACTCCACCAGCTCCGGTGTGGAACCTCAACGTCGTTCTCACCAGACTGATGGGGCCACCATTTGAGCCACTGCACTCGTGTGAGCTCCAATTCCTTACGTGGAAAGTGGCCTTTCTGATAGCTATTACGTCTCTGAGGCGTGTCAGTGAGCTGCAAGCGCTCACCATACAAGAGCCGTTCATTCAAATTCACCCAAATAGGGTGGTGCTACGCACTAACCCTAAATTCCTTCCTAAGGTGGTGTCACAGTTTCATCTTAATCAAACTATTGACTTGCCAGCATTCTTTCAAAACCCGCAAACGGTGGCGGAAAGAATGCTCCATACCTTAGATGTACGGAGGGCGTTGATGTACTACATAGACAGAACACAACCCTTTAGAAAGACGAAACAACTCTTTGTTGCCTTCGCACCACAACACAAAGGCAACCCAATTTCCAAAGCTGGGATAGCCAGGTGGATTGTTAAGTGCATCCAGATATGTTATCAAAAAGCCAAGCGCACTTTAACAATACCCCCCAGAGCGCACTCCACACGCAAACTGGGGGCATCCATGGCTTTCCTAGGGAACATTCCTTTAGAGGATATTTGCAGAGCAGCCACGTGGGTCACACCACATACCTTCACAAAACACTACTGTGTTGATGTGCATTCCAAGCAGCAAGCAGCTGTAGGACAGGCTGTTCTAAAGACTCTTTTTCAGGTTTCTGCAGCTGGCACGGGCAACCGCCGCTGATGGAGGGACTGCTATGTATTCTATGCTAAGATATGAATTTAGCAGCCCACATGCCTCGAACTGAATATGCTACTTACCAGTATGCATCTGTTCTTGGCATGTAGGGCTGCTAACATTCATATCGCCCGCCCTCCTCCCCGGTGCCTGTCGCAGCTGCAGATATACTATTGTATTTATTCATTAGCATGGACATCCTTTACACTTTCACTCCATCTCCTGCCACAATGGCGAAAAACAATCTGGGGATGGAGCCGATGCCCATGCGCACTGTAGTCCAGGGGAGGAGCCACCTATCTCAGGATACTTCGAAGACTCTTCCAGGACAACAATGTGCAATCATCCGAGCCCAACACTAGGCGGCGATCTAATGCTAAGATATGAATGTTAGCAGCCCTACATGCCAAGAACAGATGCATACTGGTAAGTAGCATATTCAATACCCACCCTCACTAATGATCATACCTAGTTGATATTATTTGCAATCCACCTAAAGACTCTAGAGTTGACATGTAGATATGGAATGGTCTCCCTTAGAGAATTAGACTAAACCCTTTACAAAAAAAAACACTGGTTTAACCACTTACCTTGGCTCTCAAGCAAGTGCAGATTGGCATAAAGCACCCCAACACCTTGTTAGGACTAATAAATGCTATATAAATGTAATTGCAATACAATACTCAATAAATGATCTGTTAACTTTCCGTAGTGTCCACTCCTGGTCCTGCCATCCCTTATCAACTTTTTAATAGATGCCAGCTGAGGAGTTAAGAGTCAGAGAAGGGGTCAGCCCTGAGGTGTCATTTTTGTTAAAGGGTGAGTGATCTCACTTCTGACAGATACCACTGATTCTGATAGTGCACTTGCTTGGTTAGTGAGCTGTCACATGTCTTTGACGCACATGGCCTTGACTGCAGTGCACAGAGACCATTCACTGCCACACAGAGGGAAAAAAATGAGAGGGAACATGGATTACAACTCCTGTTTGGTAAGAGTTTACTCAAAGAGGAGTGTAAACATCTCCATTTCCAGACCTCAAGACAGGGTTATGGGTGTTCCAAACTTTTATATGTGCATATCTGCTCATTCAAAATGTGATCACTACCTAAGAAAAAAAAAAATTGTAACCTAGATGACCATGAGAAAATTCTGCAACATAGATGCTAACTTTTACTGTATTTCTGAATGGTATTCAGCAATTTAGGACATGGGTCATAAACATTCTGCTAGATAGTAATGAAAGGTATGAATCGTACAATACGCCTAGAATGCGCACAGGTAGCGGACTTCTGTTTCATTGTATTTCCTGGAATGGTCAAAGAGAATGGCCAGTGATGTTATTCAAACCCTGAATTCTGACTTTTTCTTTGCATCATGGAAATCTATGCAAATGGAAAGTTTTTGTCTGCTCCGCCGCTGAATGTACACTTATGAATTATCCGTGTTGCTGGTTGTCCATCTGCGTTTTCCAAGTTTTTGCATATGCATCAATTTAAAAAAAAAAACTTTTTAAGACTAGATTTACGTCCGTTTCAAGCCAGGAAATTGAGTATAAACTGTTTCAATAGATTTTTCTAATTTGAATGCAATATGTATGCATGTGTGTTATAGCGATGTTAAAAAAATGACAGCAATGGTAACATGAGGGATGTTGATGAGTACAACTGGTCAGATCTTGTCAATTGCACCACTCCCATGGAATCTTTTTGCAGCCTTTATCCAGCATTTGCATCCACCGAATGGCCCAAAAGTATCCTTTTTGCACTGGTCAGTCAGTACAAAAGTCTTCATTACACTGATAATCAGCGCACATTTCTTTGCAAAATGACCTAGCTCTAACTGTAAAATTATCCGGAAAAGTATCGGCTAGCCTGTGGAATGCTCAATTTTCTTGTTCTGGCCAATCTATAAACGGTCAGTCTTATTTTTGTCTTGGCTGTAATATTTCTCTTTGAATTTATGTATTTCACAGGCGTTCACACTAATAATAACACGGTAGATGCTCCTACTGGACTGCACGGTAAATAAACACAGGCACATTTGTTTAGCGCTTGATGATTTTTTTTAAGTAGTTTGATGTCCGTGTAAACACTTGAGATAGGACAGCACGTTGATGGCGAGGCTTCCCAAGGACAGGGCTCCCAAGTGCAGGAAAGTTAGTAAAATAACTGGTGGAAGTCGAAGGATGCGATTGTGGTTCATGGGAACCAACCCTGCAGGATGGGATACATTCAATTCTGCTTCCTTCACAGGCTTAAAATAGAGCCATTGTACAGTACACCTTTGCCAGTTCTTCTGAAATCATGAGAAAAGATTGTTGAATATGTCTCAGTAGACAATGCACATTGTTCAGTAGCTTTCATGTGTGAAGTTAGCTCAAATGCACATCCATATTTATTTATTGGGCAATTAATACGGATGTATTTCTGGTGTGTGTCACATATTAGAAAGGGAGCTAGGCTCACTGCTTATCACCAACCCAAACACCACATAACTGGGACAACATATGTAAAAATGCCATGTTAGTTAAGTTGTTTTCTTCTACTACCTCTCCGATGGACAAAAACCAGGGCAGTTTGTGCCCAAAAATGTAAAAAAATAAAACTACTGATAATAAACCAATTGCCTTGAATAATCTGTCTTGAAGCTTTTGGTTGTTTTTGGTTTTGGGCTAAATCACTCGATTAAACAATTATTATACTATTAGTGGACTAATTTTTTCATTTTATTTAAATTCATGGAATATGCTGTATGCCAGAAGAATAACTTTGCAGCACAACGTTGCGGGGCAGCTCTCAGGTTGAAAGTCTACCTTTCACGCAACAACAGTAGTTTGTTGGTCACTGAGGTTAGGGCCACAAGTAACAATATAACTTGGTAATGCATTTTTTGTTGAGGCGTTTAATTTATATGCACAGTATAGTTTAAATTGAAAACCCTGATATTTTTGTTTTGTTTTGACACAGGTGAAGTCTGCCATAAATCCTATACGCAGTTTTCGAACCTTTGTCGTCATAAGCGTATGCATGCTGATTGCAGAACTCAAATCAAGTGCAAGGACTGTGGACAAATGTTCAGCACTACTTCATCCCTTAACAAACACAGGAGGTTTTGTGAGGGGAAGAACCATTTTGCTGCAGGAGGACTTTTTGGGCAAGGTATTTCGCTTCATGGGACATCCGCCATGGATAAATCTTCTATGGGGAACATGAATCATGGACACATGGGGCTTGCTGACTATTTTGGTGCCAATAGGCATCCTGCTGGTCTTACGTTTCCGACAGCCCCTGGATTTTCCTTTGGCTTTCCAGGCCTCTTCCCTTCGGGTCTGTACCACAGACCACCTTTGATATCTACTAGCTCTCCCATCAAAGGCTTGGCAAGCACAGAACATTCTAATAAAAGCCAAACTTCCAATGCGACGCATCCCCAGATCCTGCCTGCTTCCCAAGACGTTTTGAAGGCACTTAGTAATAAGGGCTCTTCAGGTGAAGGCACATTAACAGAATCTCAACAAGAACAGACTCCTGAACAAAAAAGGCCCAATGAAAAAAACTGTGAACAATCTGAGAGCAGTGACCTTGATGAGGTCAGTACCCCAAGTGGCAGTGATCTGGAAACTACATCCGGCTCAGATCTGGAAAGTGACATTGAGAGTGAAAAGGAGAGATTTAAAGAAAAGGGTAAATTGTTGACTAACAAACTGAGTCCTCTGCGGCAGTTAGCATCATTAAATAATAGGAAAGAATACAACAATAATTTAGTGTTCTCTCCATCGATAGAAGAACAGTCGGCAGTGTCGGGGGCTGTAAATGACTCCATTAAAGCCATTGCTTCTATTGCGGAAAAATACTTTGGTTCAACGGGACTTGTGGGTCTGCAAGACAAGAAAGTTGGTGCTCTACCTTACCCTTCAATGTTTCCCCTTCCCTTTTTCCCAGCATTCTCTCAGTCAATGTACCCTTTTCCAGAAAGAGACTTGAGGCCACTTCCTTTAAAAATGGAGCCTCAGTCACCCAGTGAAGAAAATAAAATAAAAAAAGTAAGCTCAGACTCTCCGTTTGACCTCACAACAAAACGTAAAGATGAAAAGACTATTTCGCCAGTAACTTCAAAGCCAACAACTCCACTAGCCTCAAATCAGGAGCAACCTCTAGATCTAAGCATGGGCAGCAGAAGTAGGGCCAGTGAAGCGAAACAGCCCGAACCCCGGAGAAATCATGTGTTTGGTGAAAAAAAAGGAGTTGACCATGAACAACGAAAAACATCTGATGCATCATTACAACATGCCAGGCCCACCCCTTTCTTTATGGATCCCATTTACAGGTAATTTGATCACTAAAAATGAGCAGTTTCCTTTGAGTTTTTTGTTTCCTCTGAATAAGAGTAAGGTCTAGATTATCTTGCATTTCTTTCATATTTTGACCTTTTAATTTATTTCTCCTATGTTTTGTAGCTCCACATGTCACTATGTATGTTATTCATAGCACATTGTCAAGCAATCATGTATACTTTGGCATAGTGACTTTGTATGATTGATGTGGCAGTTGAGATACCTATAATTGTATAAATTGTGGTAGGAGATCGTGCCTCCCTGGAAGAGTTTGTTGATGCCAATGGTTGGCGTAGCAATGCAGAACCCAATATCGGAATGTAAGTAGTGGAGAAATAGGAAATCGTTTTAGTGCAGGTTGTTTGACCCAAAAATATGGTCCTTGCATTTCCCCATTGGTGTTGGAGCTAAGAATACAGATGTTTGTTTGAATAGAAAACATTGTTTTTCAAGGGAGCTCTGAAAGTCTCGTTATTGGAGAAGTCATTTGCTGATAATTGAGAACATTTTTGAGCTTTAAACACTGTCCTGCAAGTGATAGGACCTTGTAATTTAGCCACTTAAACTTTGATTAGTATTTGATTGGCTCTTCTGGTGGTATCCTGGGCCCATGCTCCAGGATGCTTTGAGCATCATTCAAGGCACTTTAAATATAATGTAATAGAATTCTTTGAACCAGATATTGAGACCTTGCTTTTTTTATGAAGATGTACAGCCCCATGATGGTGACACCCAGCCTTTTGTTTTGGGGAAACCAGTGTAGATTGCAGCTGTGGTCCATATACCTTGACCAGGGATCCCCCGAGTTCCACACTTTGAAAAGTTTCTAGTAATTGGTGGCTAATTTCCTTGCCTGCAGAATTTTTGGGGTGGAAGGGATGAAGGTTAATGCAAAGAATATATCTGGTTTCCTGTGCCTTTTTAATTCATCTATGGTGCTGCTTTTTGCAGGGTAAGAGCACACAACTGATATCACTTTAAGCTTGACTCCACCCACAATCACACAATCTCTTTTGGTTGCCATTAAGGCAGAACTGGAATCCCTTAATGCTGTTGTTGACCAAATCAGTACTTTACATGGTTGTACAGTAGTTGACTAATACCCGGACTCCGATAAGTGTCTTCTTAGGAGAGGGATTGTGACTTCATGTTCTAAGCCCTTCAAAGAGAATACATTAATGTGATGTCAAAAGTGAGCATTGGGAATAATACCTCACCTCAATCTGTCAATATATTATCCATACATTTTAAGTTGTGTATACCTTTTCAATGGTGTGTGCATTTGTGTGTTTTTTTTAATTTGTATTTAGAAGTAAGCAGACATTTATTGAAATCTGCAACAGTGATTTAATTTAAGCTAATTGCTCCCCACCCAACGTGTTTCATCCGAAGCCTTTCTCAAGGGTCCTGTAAAAGGCTTTGGCCAAAACGCTCTGGTAGTAATTGTTGGTTGGAGCCATTGCTTGTAATAAATCACAGATGTAGATTTGAACGAGTGTCTGGGCCTGTTCTTTCTTAAATAGAAGAACCATTGCTGACATTTTTATAAGGCTCTCCAAGCCAGTCTCAGACCACCTTTGCGAGTGGACAAAGGATATTGGGATTTCTCTCTTGTCTTTCGATAGATTGATCTAGATGGTACACAATTATGTTCAATGTATTACTGTGCCTGTAGAGCAATAAGTATAAGTTAAGATTGGGGGAGAATACCCTTTTGGGAAGGTTGTTGCCTACTATTGACTTATAAATGTACACTTCTCTGTATTGTAAGTTGCAGACCAGTAGTACTCTGATGGTAACAAAATGTGGGGGAAGTGTCATGTATTTTGTGATTCACTCTACTGTGGTTGCTAAGGCAACACATATGTTCAGTGATCCAAATTACTTTTACATTATTAGAACAAAGGTTATGTTCTTTTGTATTCGCATTAACAATTTCGATGACTATTGCAACAGAAATCTGCAATGCAATCTATAGCGAATATCCTTTGCAAATACATTTTACTGTGGAAACATGAAAATGTAGAATGTTTCTGATAGCTATGTTCCATTAAAGCATTTGGGAAATTAACAATAGCGGTAGGTAGACACCTATTTCAGTATAGTATGCAAGTTTATTTTGGTTAGGCCAATGGCATCTAGTACATGGCAATAAGATTGACTTCAGGTTTGAGTAAATACTGACATTCCATTCGTTTTAAGATGTTAAGAAGAATCAAGACAGAATGCCTCTTAATGGTTATGTTGGCTTGGTACACTATGAACACAGTAACTAGCAGGTGCTTAGTACATTCTTAATACTCAAGATAATATTTTATTATACATTGTTAATGAAATCTAATAAACATGTTTTTTTACAATAAAAATATGTTCCTGCAATGCATTGCCATAGCTGTTCCCACCCATATTATTCCTTCTGCGATGCCATATCATAGCTTATCCATGTTTATTTTTTTTTTGATTTTCAGCGCCTTCAGGAAACACAAGATAGTCATGGATACAACTAATGATATTTGGTTTGTTGAGTCCTGCAGTTTACTGTAATGTGAACTTTTGTCAAAAATAGCATCTTCCTTTACATGACATTTTGTGACGGTGCATTACATTTTTAAAAATTATGATACATTGCATTGTCTAGATAAACTGGGTTACTGACGCTCGCCCCATTGAAATTTTGGATGTACTAAACCATAATTTTAAAATGACTAAAATTAACACAGGATCAGAATGCCGTACAGCTTTAACCAGCAACCCCATAATTCTCTGAACTTCCTCACTTCATCATTTATAAACAACCCTTTTGTTACCTATTAACAAACTTGCCTTGTTTCATAAATGATCGAGGACCAGAAATTTTCCAGCTTAGGTGTGTACCATAAATTGTGTGTCTTAACTATGTCATGCATTGTGACAATACGTACATCTATCCGAGTAATCATTCAATAATTTATGATGACCCGCTTGGCTTATAATCATTTATAAATCAATTAGAATTTAATTCCTCCCAGGTCTGAATTTACTGTGAATTTCCTTTGGAGCCATCCTTCTTTTGTTAGATTTTCCCTTAATTGTTCATAAGAGTAGTCAACTGTACATTAACCAGAGGAATATGACCACTACAAGATTGCTTCTTAAATGCCACCTTATAAACAACTGTGGGGACCTCTTTGTCAGTACTGGTCAATATTGTATATGGAAGTCTGTATTCTATTCTAATACTACAGACATTTTAATCCCTTCATAGCCCAAGGGCTACATGATGCCTCACATATCACTTTTGTCACAGCCTTGAGTCAATTGCTTGGATTTTACCACAAATGGAGATATCTTGCTTTTCCAGTTTGTTTATGCTTCCTAAACCATAGATCTTAATTTTGGCCCAGCACTTGCACAGTGAGAAATATTTGATGCCTACGCAAACAATGACTGTGTATTTCAGAGGCAAAGCCAAAAAGCACTACACCCTTCTATCCTCTCTGACTAAACTGTGGTAATTCATGTCTGCTCATTTCCGGAATAATCACTTTCTGTACAATTTGAGGAACTGAAGTCAAACAATTCTTAAAATTGGGGGTAGCCGTCTACCTTTTCCTAAATTAGCACAGACCCGCACAGTTTTGCCTTGTTGAAATTTTTTAAAATAACATTTTATGAATTTAATTTTGTTGTTTTTAACAGCAAGAACTACAATAACTCTTATCTCCGTATAAAGTTGGACTTCATTAGCAAATACATGAATAACCTTCCCAAAATAACTGTTTAAAAGTGAACATTTGAAGTAACCCATATCTGTCCAGCCACCAATGAATGTATGTGTGTATGTATATGTGAGCATATATATATATATATATATATATATATATATATATATATATATATATATGTGTGTGTGTGTGTGTGTGTGTATATGTATATATATATATATATATATATATATATATATATATATATATATATATATATATATATATATATATATATATATATTGTTGGAAATGGGATCCCTGGCTGGCCAGGGCTTTCGCCAAAGTCAGTCAGAGACCACCACTCCCAAGTCAGGGCAAGGGAGTTACACGCCAAGATAACCCCTACTCACCCTCTAGGTAACGTGGCGCGAGCAGCAAGGCTAAACTTGGAGGCGATGTAGGCTAAGTATTTGCGCACGCACCCCAGCAACAACAACCAAAGGCCCACCACAAAGGAGACTCCACACAAGGTTTATATAAAAATAGCCTTTGTATTACACCAAAACACATTAGATAAAACACACTTTACAATGTGCCAGAGGCACGGGCAGAATTTACAAGGGATTATTTACAAGACAGGGCCACCTGGACCACTGTCAGGAATCAGAAGTAGCATTTTCAGAAATAATACTTTCAGAAATAAAGCAATACCTTCAGTAATAAAGCAATACTTTCAGTAATAGCACTTTAGCAATACCTTCAGTAATAAAGCCATACTTTCAGTAATAGCATACAACCAGTCATTACTGGTAACAGGGCCTCACTAGCACCACCTGTACTAGGGAGAAAACAACCACCTACACGTCACACTACCTGTAGGGGTGCAAAAGCAACACACATGATGTCGTAACATTCAGAGGTGTAAAAGGACAAAGAGAACACATGATGAATAATCTACCCATTCAGAGGTGTAAGCCAACACATGATGCCGTAACATTCAGAGGTGTAAAGGCACATGACGCATAATCAATACATTCAGAGGTGCAGAACAAATACCAATTTCCCCAAACTCACCAGTCACCACCTGTGACTGTCCCGGTGTCCCAATGTCAGGGCCTAAACGTGGCAGTTGCCCACAAAGTGCTGGGCAACTGGAGCAGGGAAAGTTTAGCGCAAAGTTGGAGCCTCTCAGGCTCTGAACAAACCAACTGGCCCCTTTGAGCCTCGCTGGGCTCTTTGCACAAAAAGAATGTCCCTCTGAGCCTCTCTCAGGCTCTCCAACAGGAATTCCGCCTCACTAGGCAGGGGGGTCCCTCACGGGGGACCCAGGAACACTTAGGGCGCCTGGTGCCCCTCTCAGGATTCAATAAACAAATGTGGGCACGTTGGAGTCCCTCTCGGGGGACTCGGGACAACAGGCAGAGTCCCTCTCGGGGGACTCGGAGCAGTTATGGGGCCCAAGAGCCTCTCGGGCTCAGAACCCAGGCGGAGTCCCTCTCGGGGGACTCGGCATTAGGTGAGGCCCCACGGGCCTCTGCACACAACGAGCCTCGCTCTGGAGGGGAGGGGCGGGCACCGGCAAAGTGCCCCGACGCCCCCTCCCTTCCGCACGCACTCACCGGGTCTCTGGTGCTCGGCGGCGCTCTCCTCCCACCGGGGCTCCCTCCTGGTCCTGGGAGCCCCTCGACATCCGGCGACTGCTTCCTGGCTGCCCCGGGGCTCTCTCCACATCATGGGAGCCCCGGGCGGCCATTGCTCAGCCCCATTCTCTTTCCGGTTGGTCGGCAGGCAGCCAGCCAATCGTGGTGCGGTGGCGGGCGGGACTTCCCTCCAAAACCGGAAGTCCCGCCCCGCGTCAGGCACCGAAGTGCCTGGCTTCCTGTTTTGCGGCGCTCGGGCCGCGGCGGTGAATCTTGGGGGCATTTACGAGGGGTGGCACCCTCGAGAAGCATTCAAAAGGTACCAGCGAGGTGGGCACTCGCTCAGGACCAGATAAACGGGGTGGCACCCGCAATTTAAGAATAAAGTGCAACGAAGCACTCTGGGGCACCAAAAAGGGCAGGAGCGCTTCCCTCCGAGGGAAAACGACAGCGCTCTGCCCAGGAATGCAAAGTAAAGCGCTCACGGGGCGCTAAGGGCAGCCACAGCCCTGGGGCAATAATCCAGCGCTCCCAGCGCTCTCTGAGAGAAGGAAGCGCTTCCAGGCGCTAGGGCAACAGCCAACAATCAGGTCCTGGTAGAGTCCAGGACAGCAGAAGTCCAGGGGCTGGGCAGGGCTCAGGGAGGCAAGCCATCCCTGAGCCCAAGCAGCAGCACGCCCCTGGTAGATTCAAGCAGCAAACAAGAACCTTTTCATGGGGTCATAGCCCCTCTTTTATACACCTTTTCCCTTTGTCTTTAGGTGCAGGGTGGGGGCAGAACCAGTCGCAGCTGGTTCTGGAGCACTCTTGATGGCCCAACCACCCATTCTATTCACTGGCAGGGCTTGGGTCATCAGTCACACCACAGGGGGGCGGAGCCAGCATTGTGTGGGGAAAACCCAGCCCATCCAGGACACAGGTACACTCCTCCCACACATCACTCATGCTAATCTCCCACTCACCACCGGGCAGACCCATCCAGACTTCCTGGAGCCTGGCATGCCAGCCAGCTCCAGCCAATCATGCGTCAGCACCCTCACAGCACACGTACAGCCATGTCTAGAAATGGCGCTTCGCTACTAGACACATACATGCTGCATACACCATCTCGCAGCATTCACTCTCACGAGTTCACACATACCAGACTCAAGCCTGTACACCCCACGCATCAGGAACTACCAGGGACACATACATTCCCCATGCATTCCTATGGGCGGGCAGGCCTAGCTCAGCACATGCACTCAGAGTGCGCACGCACTTTCCACTGGGACACAGTGAAAGTGCGCAGTATCCAAAAATCACCATCTCCAGGTCACCATTTCAAGCAAAAAGTCTAGGGGTGAACCTGCCCTAAGGGCCAAAGTCCAACATAACCCCCTTCCAGCCAAAACGCAGGGGAGAACAATCACCACCGTGATGGACTTCCCTGCTTGGGGCGATAGAACACGGACGCAGGCCCGCAACTGCAGGGACACCCTCCTGTTCTACGCCACGGTGAACCCATGGGATTCCTTCTAAACACACTGTCTGGACCAACTGGGCTACCCCACTGGTACTCCCAAGCTGTCCACGGCCAGGACCAGGCCCTAGGCCACCCAGATACCACTGGTCCATGCCCATCCACAGAGTGGGGGGTAGTAACCCCTGGCCTACAATAGCCATTCTCCACTCCCTTTCTCAGTCTAGTTCCAAACTATCACTGGTCCTTCAACCTAGGGTCCGCACCCTCAGGCTGACCAGAGGTCACGGGCAGGAATGCCCCACCCTACCTCTATTTCTGAAGCACCCTCCAGAACACAACTCTCCCACCAGTTTAGGACCTGTCTTCCTCAGCAGCAGTGACCACAGTCAGACCACCACCAGAACGGTGTAGCGAGGCGTTGCACGCAGCGGTGCCCCCCAGTTGCGGTGCATCCTATGGCTCGTTGACGGCGTCGAGACGACGTCGGTGAGCGCAGAGGCGGCGTTGCTCGAGGGGGACGTTGCTCAGTGCGGTGCCTACAGGACACCAGGGTGGTCATGACTGAGTCACAGCTCCCTTAACTGGTTTACCACCTGGGACTCAAATTCACCGGATGCACAGGGGTCAGACTTCCTCTGACCCCCTTCCAGAGTTCTGCACCCTCCCACTGTAGAACAGGGTCCCTCCACTTAAGGTAGGCCCCACCTGCTCGCAGGGTAGTACCACAACACTCAGCCAAGAACCCTAAAGATCCCTGCTAGGCCTGTACCACCCCTTCTGGGAAACACAGGGTCTCTTCACTTAAGATGAGCCCCACCTGTGTTCACAGGGGTACCCCTAGAAGACAAACCGGCCAGGACACTGGCTACAGTCGCCCTACCGTCCAGGACAGGCAACACCTGACCCTGGCTCCCCAACCTAGGGATGCTACCCTTTGGTTAGATGCCTGGCGCACCAGGACTTCTACAAGTTGGAAACAAAAATCTAAGACTTTCTCTCCTCCTTCAGCAGCAAGGCAACCACTGCAGGTCAATACCCCATACAGCTTACCCGGTTCCTTCTCATCAGGCAGGAGTTCCCTCTTGTAACTTCAGGACACTACATACAGTTGCCCTTACGTCCAGATCCGGAAACACCGGCTACTGGCTCCCCAACCAAGGGACGTACCTCTTTGGTCAGATGCCTGGCGCACCAGGACTTCCTTGAGGGTGACACAACTAATGTGTCGTGTACAAGTCTGCCTGACACTCAGGACAGAAGTGGCATCACCATGGCCACTCACTGGCGACACAACCCTTCTGGTTGGCCCCTGACCCACTGGTTCTTCCACTGGGGAACCTATCCCCCTCGCACCCCTCCATCTGGACTTCTGCACCCTCCCAACTGGAGCGGTACTGCCAGACACCAGAACTACTGGAACCCTGGTTACAGAGGTTCCACGTTCTCCAGACACTCTGGAAGATCCTCCTCAAATGACCTATTGGTACAGCCTAGGCCCCCGACCTGATGTTCCCTTCAGAAACACTCCAGGCCCTGACACTGGGTTTCGGGCACCTGGAGACATGCAGTCCCACCCACTCCTTCTCCTCTTGAGACAGGACGTGAGCCCCTACACCGAGACCTAGCTGGGCTACACTGAACCTCTTCCACCACGCTGGGCTGGAAGACACCTCAGACACTCCTTTTGGAATCACTCCATCCCCTATGCCTCTCTCCTCCCAGAACATTACCAACTCCAAAATTCTGTCTCTCAACAGACCACAGAAATCAAAAAGCAGGCTCCACTATCTGCAGACGTTCTTGGGAAAAGTTCAACACACAGGACTTAGGTATCTGAACAAAACTAGCATTCAGCAAGCTCCCCATCCAGAGAACTCACAAACACATCCAGTGCCACACACCATTCATCCACACACACCCCTCCCCAGACTGGTAAGGCAGTTTCTACCACCCCTGACTTCTCAACCTGACCACACTTGACACAGGTACCATTACTCCAGGGCAGGGACGGGGGACACATGCACTGGACACACTTACGCTGCCACCACTGGATCCCACCCTTCTGGTGAATCCAGAAAACACACTGCACTTAGGGGGATGATCTACCCTCCCGAGCTAGGGACACCTAACTCAAAGTGCACAAGAAACACATTTCCACAGAAATGACATTTTTAGCAAACTCCATACAATAATCCCCAAAATGTTTTTATCTAAAATGCAGAGTTTTGTGGTGCAGCCAGCTGCTACTAAGGTACAACGCAAACACAAATCCTTATCCCACCGCTTGCCGCCAATGTTGGAAATGGGATCCCTGGCTGGCCAGGGCTTTCGCCAAAGTCAGTCAGAGACCACCACTCCCAAGTCAGGGCAAGGGAGTTACACGCCAAGATAACCCCTACTCACCCTCTAGGTAACGTGGCGCGAGCAGCAAGGCTAAACTTGGAGGCGATGTAGGCTAAGTATTTGCGCACGCACCCCAGCAACAACAACCAAAGGCCCACCACAAAGGAGACTCCACACAAGGTTTATATAAAAATAGCCTTTGTATTACACCAAAACACATTAGATAAAACACACTTTACAATGTGCCAGAGGCACGGGCAGAATTTACAAGGGATTATTTACAAGACAGGGCCACCTGGACCACTGTCAGGAATCAGAAGTAGCATTTTCAGAAATAATACTTTCAGAAATAAAGCAATACCTTCAGTAATAAAGCAATACTTTCAGTAATAGCACTTTAGCAATACCTTCAGTAATAAAGCCATACTTTCAGTAATAGCATACAACCAGTCATTACTGGTAACAGGGCCTCACTAGCACCACCTGTACTAGGGAGAAAACAACCACCTACACGTCACACTACCTGTAGGGGTGCAAAAGCAACACACATGATGTCGTAACATTCAGAGGTGTAAAAGGACAAAGAGAACACATGATGAATAATCTACCCATTCAGAGGTGTAAGCCAACACATGATGCCGTAACATTCAGAGGTGTAAAGGCACATGACGCATAATCAATACATTCAGAGGTGCAGAACAAATACCAATTTCCCCAAACTCACCAGTCACCACCTGTGACTGTCCCGGTGTCCCAATGTCAGGGCCTAAACGTGGCAGTTGCCCACAAAGTGCTGGGCAACTGGAGCAGGGAAAGTTTAGCGCAAAGTTGGAGCCTCTCAGGCTCTGAACAAACCAACTGGCCCCTTTGAGCCTCGCTGGGCTCTTTGCACAAAAAGAATGTCCCTCTGAGCCTCTCTCAGGCTCTCCAACAGGAATTCCGCCTCACTAGGCAGGGGGGTCCCTCACGGGGGACCCAGGAACACTTAGGGCGCCTGGTGCCCCTCTCAGGATTCAATAAACAAATGTGGGCACGTTGGAGTCCCTCTCGGGGGACTCGGGACAACAGGCAGAGTCCCTCTCGGGGGACTCGGAGCAGTTATGGGGCCCAAGAGCCTCTCGGGCTCAGAACCCAGGCGGAGTCCCTCTCGGGGGACTCGGCATTAGGTGAGGCCCCACGGGCCTCTGCACACAACGAGCCTCGCTCTGGAGGGGAGGGGCGGGCACCGGCAAAGTGCCCCGACGCCCCCTCCCTTCCGCACGCACTCACCGGGTCTCTGGTGCTCGGCGGCGCTCTCCTCCCACCGGGGCTCCCTCCTGGTCCTGGGAGCCCCTCGACATCCGGCGACTGCTTCCTGGCTGCCCCGGGGCTCTCTCCACATCATGGGAGCCCCGGGCGGCCATTGCTCAGCCCCATTCTCTTTCCGGTTGGTCGGCAGGCAGCCAGCCAATCGTGGTGCGGTGGCGGGCGGGACTTCCCTCCAAAACCGGAAGTCCCGCCCCGCGTCAGGCACCGAAGTGCCTGGCTTCCTGTTTTGCGGCGCTCGGGCCGCGGCGGTGAATCTTGGGGGCATTTACGAGGGGTGGCACCCTCGAGAAGCATTCAAAAGGTACCAGCGAGGTGGGCACTCGCTCAGGACCAGATAAACGGGGTGGCACCCGCAATTTAAGAATAAAGTGCAACGAAGCACTCTGGGGCACCAAAAAGGGCAGGAGCGCTTCCCTCCGAGGGAAAACGACAGCGCTCTGCCCAGGAATGCAAAGTAAAGCGCTCACGGGGCGCTAAGGGCAGCCACAGCCCTGGGGCAATAATCCAGCGCTCCCAGCGCTCTCTGAGAGAAGGAAGCGCTTCCAGGCGCTAGGGCAACAGCCAACAATCAGGTCCTGGTAGAGTCCAGGACAGCAGAAGTCCAGGGGCTGGGCAGGGCTCAGGGAGGCAAGCCATCCCTGAGCCCAAGCAGCAGCACGCCCCTGGTAGATTCAAGCAGCAAACAAGAACCTTTTCATGGGGTCATAGCCCCTCTTTTATACACCTTTTCCCTTTGTCTTTAGGTGCAGGGTGGGGGCAGAACCAGTCGCAGCTGGTTCTGGAGCACTCTTGATGGCCCAACCACCCATTCTATTCACTGGCAGGGCTTGGGTCATCAGTCACACCACAGGGGGGCGGAGCCAGCATTGTGTGGGGAAAACCCAGCCCATCCAGGACACAGGTACACTCCTCCCACACATCACTCATGCTAATCTCCCACTCACCACCGGGCAGACCCATCCAGACTTCCTGGAGCCTGGCATGCCAGCCAGCTCCAGCCAATCATGCGTCAGCACCCTCACAGCACACGTACAGCCATGTCTAGAAATGGCGCTTCGCTACTAGACACATACATGCTGCATACACCATCTCGCAGCATTCACTCTCACGAGTTCACACATACCAGACTCAAGCCTGTACACCCCACGCATCAGGAACTACCAGGGACACATACATTCCCCATGCATTCCTATGGGCGGGCAGGCCTAGCTCAGCACATGCACTCAGAGTGCGCACGCACTTTCCACTGGGACACAGTGAAAGTGCGCAGTATCCAAAAATCACCATCTCCAGGTCACCATTTCAAGCAAAAAGTCTAGGGGTGAACCTGCCCTAAGGGCCAAAGTCCAACATATATTCACACACATAATGTGTTTCCAGGACTTAGCAGTGATGAATGGGATTTCTGTCATTTTGGTGCCATGAAGAAATGTGTATCCTGTACAGGATCACTTTAATGGCTACTTAAACCTTGAATAAAGTGACACTGTATATAAACGTATATAAACATATACAAGCTTTAACCAAAGATTGGAAACTAATTCTATCAGCCTATGTTCATGAATGTGTGAACCGTATGTTGTTGTCCCAAATCCTGCCCAGTTTATTACTAGTCTTTTTACCATCATATGCGAGCTGCACTCTGGCGTGCATATCTGTGTAGTTTACAAGCACACTGCCTCTTCAAGTGTTCACAGATCTGATTGGGGAGGGGGTTAGCCATATTCTTACAAACAGGTCTGCTCTCAGTGTTATAGGGACATCAGCATGTCTTACCTCACTCCTCTTGTGTGAAAAAGTGAATAGGTTTGTAGAAGAGCACACATAGAGAAAGAATGCTTTAATTTAAGTCATATTTTGTATTTTACATCTGTTTTTGTGGTGAAAGTAGTTGGAGTTTTAGGCCTTTTTTAATGTCCGCTCATTACATTCCCCTTGTTAGACCTTTACCCATTACTTTAATTTAGCTCATTACATTAAGCAACATCTAGCTAGGGAACACAGATACAAAAGAGTATGTTGATGAGATCACTATTAATCTTATTCTTACATATTAATAGCATTTTTGGTAATTCATTCATTTTTAAAATGGATACTAATTTGATAATCATCACATCCTCTGTAAGAAGGAAACTATTTTCCAAGTTTTTCGTTAGCCTAAATAAACAAAACAGACATATGTGCACAACCTTTATTGGTAATAGTCATTCAAGTTGGTTCTAGTATAAATTGCACTATACGTTAAATGTCATATTTGTGACAATATTTTAGTTTGCATGGTTGGGAGAAAATGTGTTGCATTGATGATTATTTACTTCCTTCAGCTAAAATTTAGTTTGTATGATGCAACTCTTCATTTACTCATGCTTTAAAATGAGGCTTTCATGAATTTGCATGGATAACCGCCCTCTGAATATCTTTAAATCAATTAACTGAAGTTTGTTTACTTACTTCAGGGTAGAGAAGAGAAAACTAAGTGACCCTCTAGAACTTCTAAAAGAAAAATACTTACGACCTCCACCAGGATTTTTGTTTCATCCTCAAGTGAGTATTTTTATTGATATTTCTGAGTGTATTATTAACTTCACTGTTAACACACTGGATAAACAAACTGGTATAATCCGTGTATTTAATTTAATTTTTCATGCAATTACATACTTAAAACCCCATGATTTAAACAACACGTTCTAATATTGTTGATGAGAAAAGTTTTAGCAATAGTATGTAATTAATTAATGCTTGTCTTTGTATGGTAGTCCACAATTGTCAGACTTCCCAGTAACACTAACTGGTTTCAGGACACATAATAAAATAACAG
This sequence comes from Lissotriton helveticus, assembly GCF_964261635.1. Taxonomy (NCBI): domain Eukaryota; kingdom Metazoa; phylum Chordata; class Amphibia; order Caudata; family Salamandridae; genus Lissotriton; species Lissotriton helveticus. Next base: position 155,759,185 of record NC_136072.1, on the reverse strand, counting down.
AATTGACCAACGTAGGCCTTCAGACCCACTTAATGATTAAGTATCCTATAATGAATTTGTCTTCAGTAAAATCAACATACAAAAACTAATAACTTTCAATCCAAGAATAATTCTGTAAATTAGTGGTATAGTAGTAAATTTACTTCATGGAACCAATGTGCCTGTATGTGCACTTTACCTATATGGACACAGATGGGCACACATATTTGTATATTACATGCTTTCATGCTTTTATTGCAGAAAATATGGCAATTAAGTCTACTTGATGCAATGACCATGCACAGCGGAGTTGGGCACAGGGTCTGCAGGTTTGAGTGCTATATAATTTATGTAAAATTAAGTGAAATTAACTCAAAAAAAGGTCACAGTGAAGTTATGATAACTTTAATATTAGCACCATAATTTATGTATATGCAAATAATAAAAATTCACTCAGAAACCCACAGTTGACATGCAGTGGTAGTAATATATTTAAAAAAAAATAGCAATTTAGTGTTCGCTTCACAATCCATAACTTGCACAAGAGCCATGTAAACCATAACTCTGACTCCTACTGCAAATCTCATGACTTAATCCATGATGTCACAGATGAATTTGCAAATGTAAATTATTTTACAGATGAGTTTAAATATAACATTACTGTTAACCCTACGCAACAGTACAATATGCAGGTAGAATTATTTATTTCTTTGAACATTTATTAATATTTCATTATAGTGTGCTTTTAGGTTTTATTTATTGGTATAAATATGGTGAGTGCCTCCTACAATGGGCATGAGGCGGAGGTTGGCTGGAAAGCCTGGCCTGGTGTCAGGTTCTGCACCCAACCCGCACAGGGCCTGCAAAGATCGCTGTGCATGGTCTTCACATTAATTTATATTAACTACCACATTGATTCAACAAAAGATTTTTGCTTTTTCTCTGGAACAAATATGAACATTTCAGGGTACAAAATGTGGATCACAATTTACATGTGGAAATGCATTGGGTGTACTTCTGATTCTATATACGTACAATTCTTTTAAGAGCATGTAATTGTTCTGGAAAGAGTTTAATATGTGAATGCTATACCCAAATTCTACAAGTTTTATGGAGATCAACTTCATGCATTTTCAGTTGCCAGTAGACTCCTATTTGTGTTTTGTGTATCCCACATTTGTCTTCCTATGGATATTTGTCTGTAGGAGCCAACACTAGTGCAGTTTGCTAATACCGTTACACAGAGTTCACATTTAACATCATGAGCTTGCATGTTGGTCTCTTCAAAAGGAATCACCCATACCTGTCTCAAAGTGAATAATCCCTTTAGTGGTTTAGGTAGTAGTATTTACAGTTCTGTCAGAGAAATATGGAAAAATACTATACAGTCTGTAATAGTTACAAAAATATAGCATTGTTTAAACATTTCTCTAGTTAGAACTTCATTAACACTTTTTAAACCATTAATATGATTCAATGACATTTTAGTATGTGCCCGAGGTAAAGGGCAAAAACTATTATAAACAAGTGGAATGTAAAATGTACCTGTAGAAAGTTTCACGCTCTGTGATAAAGGTACATTTCTACTAAATTAATGTTCATTGACCTCTGAGAAAACCATTCTAATAAAAGAACCCCCATATTCTTCTAAGTTTTGTATATTGTCCAGTGTATGGTAAGTATTATTTTGCTGTCTTCTTTTGACCAGTGGAGATTTATGTGTTAGCTTTGTAAAAGGTTACAGCAGCACAACAGTCCATAGGACAATGTCATTGCCCCTACCGCTTCTTTATATCCAATACACAATTTTGATTGCCAAGAGAAACATGACACTCATCCCTCCTTCCTACAAATGAGCGGGAGTATAAACAATTGTTGTTTTTGGCAAACAATTCAAACCCCAGATGTTAAATGTAAATGTCATGGTACTTATAGAGCGCACTGTCACCAGACGGTCACCTTGCGGTGTCGCCTATGCGGTTTCCTGGCGCTGATACTCATACCGCTGTGGAACCCCTCCTGGCTTTCCCTGTGAAGTGTCAACTCCTTGGCACCCCCAGGGTGAAGCCAGGCATCCTTAACGCTGTTGGGGCCGATGTGGAGGCTAAGCAAGCTATTGCCCAGAGTTGCAGCGTGGGGCCCGTGATTAGAATAGGCGCCGAGGCGAGAATGAACAGGTCCGAGGGAATTGAGCCCGAGACCCCGCTGAGGTGGGAATCGAACCCTGGTCCTTGGCCAGAACTCTGCATCATGGTCTGCCGCTCTAACCATTGAGCCACACTGCTCCACATAACATAAGATGTTAGTAACTTGTTTTATATTCTTCTTTATTTAATTGTCATTATTATCCAAGAAGACATCATCAAATGAAGAAAATCAATAGAATGGTAGCAAATCCATGCTAAAATCATCAAGGCTTTATACACAGAGGCTTGCTATTTAGAAGAGTTATTCAGAATAATGAACTCCCAGCTGGTATAGCATCATGGATTATTTTCTCTGACCTCAGAACCGAACAAAGAATTCTTTTTGATATGACTGGTAGAGGAAATGGAAAAGTTTCACCTTGGGCAAAAGCCAAGGCTCCACATACTAAATCCACCCAGCTCTTTCATTTGAAAATAGTCACTGAAAACGTTAGAGTCCATACCAAAAGCATTGAGCCGTCCCCATGAGAAAAGCTGCCAAGTCTCCCCATTGTCTTAGCTCTTTCTATTTGTGGCAGAGTTCTATGTATCCCAAAGAATAAAAACATCTATAGTTAATTTTCTAAAATATGACTGCTACTCGATTCTGGAAAGACTATTACTATTCAACTGTACACCTTTCAAGGTTCCAGCTATATTTTGTGGGACTGAGAATGGGGGTCTTATCCAGTAAGGTAACGGAACGTACAATGTTTGATGTCCATGTGTCAATACTGGATATTTGTCTGATAGTACCTCTGTGTCTTTTTGATTCTCTGGGATCTTTTGGCAGTGTATGACTCATGGCCACATACTGTCAGTCACTATGCAGTGGGGAATTCATGGAGTGTCAAACAAGGCTCTATGATATGATTAGATTCTAATTGTCAATACCTTTTTCATCCAGCAGTCGGAAAGACTATTGAGTATAACAATGAAGAAAAACATTGAACTTGGTTGTATGTCCAAGTCTTTTTTTGGCACATTTTTGAAGAATATCATTCATATTTTGTATGAATCCCACAGGACTACTATAATAATTACCATTGCAGCGACTTTACTCTCTTATGAACGACGACTTTAGTTCTCAAGGAATTTCAATGTCTTCGTGCACTCTCAAATGCTCTGAAACGAGAGCACATGGTAGTGTATCCTTTGGGGATCACACTGATTACCTGTGCAGGCAAGAATGAATGGTGCCGACTCCAAACCCGGCAGAGTTTTACAATCATGTGGTACAATCTTTGAGGCACCTACTGCCCCTCCACACTGAAAAGGGTTTTATGTAGCAAGAATTTTTTTATGTACTGACTGACAAACAAGCTACCTGAATCAATTCAGGAGATTTACACCATTTTTCCTTACAGGAAATTGATTAAAGCATTATTTTCCTAACCTGATCATTGTCTGCAGCCAAGGTAGCTTTTACAAGCTCTGATTGGGTCAACAACAATATAGATGATGACAAAGAAGTATTTTGTTTCGAGAGAAATTTGAACATTAGACGGGGGGGGGTGGATAAAGCAGCCATGCCCAAAGCTCCATAGATGAACTATGGGTTTGCCCAGAGATTAAATCTGGCGTCTTCTAGTGTAGCTTTTTAGAGTTACAGCTGGACTGGCAAACCAAGAACATAAACCAGTCATGTGCATTGAATGTAACACTGTCTTTTCATCCATATCCATACTAATATTATAAAGCGAGAGCCCAAACCTTTGAGGCGGGTAATCTCAGTAACCACAGCACCAATCACAACACCCAATAAAGCTTTGGAAAGGGCATTTGCAGCAGAAGGACATAGGCTATGCAAACGGCCACCATATGGATTATTTTTTTTTTTTTGCAGAGTTTTATATAGCGCGAACGTGACCCGAACTGAATCAGGTACGTTACATGAGGACACACATTCATTTTTGTTAGGCACGGGGAGATTAAGTGATTTGCCCAGAATCGCAGGATGTTTGGCTTCGTTACCAAAACTCGAACCCAGATACCCAGGTCCGAGGTCGAGCGCCTTAGCCGTTAGGCCAACTCCTCTATACATTTAAAAGGTAAAAGAACCGTGCCAGCAAAGTAGTCCCTTGTGGGCGTGTCTGCGTTTTGCTGTGGGCGTCAGCTGGGGGGCATGACTAACGCTGGGGGCGTGTGGTACAGCCATCACATTGTGGGCTGTGGGCATGACAAACGCTGGGGGCGTGTATCCGCCCTTCATGCCATGTGAGTCGTACATACAAGCGCCAATTACGTTGCTGCGCAGCATCAAGGGGCACGCTGGGGGCGTGACACACTGGGGGTGTGAGAAACACTGGGGGCATGTGTCCGGCCTTCATGCCATGTGAACGCAATTGCGCCGCATCAAGGGGCACGCTGGGGCGTGTGCTACGTTCCGCCCTTCATGCCATGTGGGTCATACATTAATCAGAAGATCGTCTGCTGTGGCCATGTGCTGGGGGCGTGACAAACGCGTTCACCTGGAGGCCTGGTAAGTAATGTTACTGCAGCCTCTCCTGCGCGCTGTTACTCTCTCATTAAACGAAATTACACGCGCCTGCTACCATCAACCAGGGCTCTAGCCGGGCTCAGGCGGCGGATCAGAACATTAATTATACGCGCCTGATAACATCAAACAGGCCTGCATCTGGGCCTCAAGCGGGGGAACACGCAAATGAGCATGTCTGCGGGGACAATTACTGCAGCCTCTCCTACTCGCTGTCACTCAACTCTCTCATTAAACGGATTTACCCGCGGCTGATAACTCTCTCATTCAACGACATTACACGCGCCTGCTAACATCAACCAGGGCTGTGGCTGGGCTCAGGCGGCGAATCACTGCACCAATTACATGCGCCTGCTAACATCAACCAGGGCTGCAGCTGGGCCTTCTCCGTCCCTTTTCTAATGAAACAAAAAATGTTGTCTACCGCAAGATTTTAAAATAAATTGCCCTTGCCAAATACACACATTACACACATTCTATTTCATACCCGGACAACGTCGGGACGGGCTGCTAGTTTGCTATAAAGAGTGAAAATGACATTTTTGGTAAACCTCAGTCCCTCCAACAGGAGCAGGTCTGTTGCATTTGTGAATGCTACAGAGGGTTTGGCAGATAATCTGTTATCCTTTGGTTCATCATTTCCCCCAGGTGACCTCACATGTACATTTAGGTTCCCACACACTTGCTTCCAAACTAAGGCTTCCCACAAACATGCAGCGTGGTATTCTAATGTGTAGCTTGGCACATCTTGCAATCATGTGGCACAAATCTGTTTGCGTTTCAGAGGATACACAATAAGAGTGTAATGGCTGAGACCGATATCCTGCACCATTCCTCTGAACTTGTGGCAGACGGAAAAATTTAGAGCTCCAACCTCATTCTAATTAGCTTAATGGGGGTGAACTAAGATGGGAAGAGCATTTACTCACTTGTCTGGCCAACTGAGTCCATAGAGAATGGGGAGGAAGAGTAAACGTGCTTTGTGGACAAAACAAGATTTATTACATTGATGATCAGGTGCAGGTAAATGGTTCCAAGGATACTTCTAAAAGTGCATTTGGTAGAAATCCAGAAATGCACTCAATTAAGATGAAATTTACATTTTGTTTTCTACAGCTACTGTCTGGTTTGTAAAACCGAGGTCGGTTGCATCGGCCTTTTACAAATGTGGAATTGCTAATGTCTTTAATGCACTATATGCCTTATGATTCAGAGCATATTTCTAGTAATACTATTTTTGTTACTTTTTATATTGATTTAAGTAGCACACTGTGTAACTAAACGCTTCGTGTTATTTGCAGAGAGTTTGCTAATGGAACTTTATCTGTCTAATGCGAAGATGAGAAACATAATGTGTATCAATAGTTCACAAAGCAATATCATCCAACTTCATAGCATATATAACAGTCACTAGTTGGCTTACCTTTATGACTTTCGCACCGTTATTTATCAACATGGATAGGCCTGGATGAACGAAATTGATAGACTATTTTAGAATTTAAAAAATGTCTTTGTTTCAAGTTTGCAATGGCTTGATCTATACATTACCCTCACCAAATTTGATCTAAAACAATGTTTCTGTTAGTTATGCTCATCGTTTGGGATGCAGACTATAGGGGGTAACTCTAGTCAACTTATCCTCTCCTTGATGGCCAAGACAACCACCACCAGGACCAACTTCATGACTATGGTAGCAGACTGGATGTGAACCAAATGCCTGCAGCTCAACTCCGACAAGGGAGAAGTACTGGTCCTTGGCAACAAGACCTCCCAAGGGGATTCCACGTGTTGGGTGTCCGAGCTAGGACCAACGCCCATACCCACAGACCACGCAAGAAATATAGGGTTCATCCTAGCGTGCACCTCCTCATTGCCCCATCATACGCATGCTACGAAAAATCTAAAATTGGTTGCCTCGTAACCCCAGAAGGACCATCACACAAGCACTCATCACCAGCAGGCTGGACTGCAGCAACACTCTGCATCAGAATCTGTGAACAACTTCTACACAGACTCCAGACAATCCAGAGCACTGCTGGAAGACTCCTACTCAACCTTCCACTCCCCATCCACATCACAATCGCACTTCAAGAAGCTTCACTGGCTCCCCTTTAACAAACGCAGAAAATTATAACTTCTCACGCACACATACAAAGCCCTGCACAGCACTGGACCAGAATACATGAACTGCTGTTTACACTTTCACCAACCCACCAGACACACATGCTCTGCCTCCCTCTCACTTGCACGCATTACCTGCGCCTGCAAACAGTAAAACTGGAAGTCACTAATTCTCCTTCATCTCCCCCACGACATGGATTGACCGCCCTGAACACCTCAGAGACCACTCCTCACTTCTTGAATTCCACAAGAAGCTGAAAACTTGGCTCTTGATATAAGCACATTGGGGACCTCACACCTGCCCAAGCGCCTCTATACTCTCTCGGGTGGTTAATGTGCTATACAAATGAATAACATAACATATCCTAAAAACGTTTTCATTTTGTTTCACCAGCAAGTTGTGTTCATCACCTTTAAGCCACCAAGCATACAATTGAATAAAAAGATGACCAGCATAATAAATGGCATAACAAGAGGCTGTAATTACATGTGAGATTAATAAGGATAAGTGAATTATTAAGCTTCTGTAAGGTAAGATAAGGAAGCAGCTTCAGGGCACTAACTGATGGTGCCACTAAATTAGGAGTGCTGACTTGACATCGCATTATCTTGTTTCAATGACTAGGGAGCAATCCAGTCTTGCTCACTGCATAATAATTGTGTAGGCTTTGTCGACTCTGAACTTCTATTTCTCCTTGGTGACATCGCTGGATAGTAGGCTCTCTGGACCCAATTCACAAAACCTATTTGTGCATGTACACATTTGTATCTATAGATTGAAAATTATAAATTTGAATCGGAATGGACCAGAAAAAAAAGCGACATTATTCGTTGTAATGAAGAGCCTCCTCTTGCCAGAGAATCGGTGCTCACCAGGGTTTGAGTAGGAGACACAACTATTCCTTCTTTTTATACCTTCCCAAATGCTTCCGTGAACGCTTGGAGGACCGGGCTTCGATGGTAACCACTCAGCCTCGGAGTTGTATAATAAGAGGATCTCCAAAGGAACTGTTTAATGCCTGAAACTATGGAGCTGCTGGAAAGTTGGTCTTGCTTTGGACCAGAGAAGATAGGGTCTTGGGTGAGTGGACATGTCTGGAGGATTGAGGTCTGTTTCTAGAAGCCAGGGGACAACTGTCTTGGCTCTGGAATCAAAATTGTGCCTGCGGATCTTGGGGGGGGGGGGGGGGGACCTACCTTTTATATGTAAGGCCAACTAAGATTAATTCAGAATCCAGTAACTGAGTTGAGAACAGAGGTCGCTGGAGCCATGATATCCCGGGGTGTATTGCTCCTGGCTGCAATAAAGATTTCCTCAAACTCTGTGGTTGATTTGTAAAGAAAAGATAAGTCCTGGGCTCTCATCTGGAGGCAGCTTGCACCATTTCTCCTGATAGTGCTCTCTAAAACAGAACCGACTACTAACCATGAAAGTGCGTAGAGTATGTGGCGTAATGGCCAAAGCTGGGGAACCATGCTCGCACCTCGGCGTCCGCTTAACCTATGATTCTGGGCAAATGACTTAAACTCCCTGTGCCTAACATAAATGAATGTGTCCTTACCTGGTGCTAATGAAAAGCGCTGGTGTTGATAAAGTGCCCGTGGTGAGCACCAGAAACCACCGGCTCAAATTAAGCACTGCTCAAACCACTATTTAAATATCCACCCCGTTCAATTTCGAATGTGTTGCACACTACCATAATATCATGCCATTCAGTTATGTTTTGACTTTCCTTATCTATTTATTTACATGTTGTGAACTCTCTGCTAATAATGACAATGAATTTTTTTAAGACTGTTCTACTGTTTGTACTGCTTCACCTACCTTAAAGACACTAACATTATGCAATATTCAGCTGAATTGTGCTCTGTTTAAGGAACCTTATGCCATTTGACCGACATTTATTGTATTCTTCATTGTTTTCAGTTCCAGTTGCCAGATCAAAGAACATGGGTAAGTTTCTAATTTATAGTTCCTACTTGTGTATGGTGTAAATATATTATTTTAATGGCCTCCTTTGACATGACACTGTACAACCGTTTTTCCATGTTTCTAGTGCTAATTTCATTCACATGGCTTCAGATTAGAAGATATGTTTAACTATCCCCACTGAGAGAAAAGCAAGTGATTAAAAATGGCAAACAAGCGTGTAAAGAATTCACCTGTGGTTCATTGGTTTGCTACAATTTATGAAAACAAAGTAACACCGGAGGTCACAGGTTGAAATCTGCATGGCTAACTTATTTTTGCATTCTTCCTGTCAACTCACAAGTTTCAGTGAAGATGCAAAAATGTGTAAAGGGACTCAATATTTCCAATATAGTTTTGTGTCTTGTATATGTTCAGCTATTACCATTATTGTATAGCTTGCCATAGTTCCACGTTTCTTTGCTTGATTTGTTTTGGTGTGTCATTTTCGATTTTCAAAATACCACAAGTGTTCCCATAAAACAAATGCGTGCAAATGTGATACGATGTTAAAAAGACTTGATCTATTTAAAACAGTAAGACCGTAATGTTTGAGCTACAATTAAATATATAGATTTCTGTATAATGAACAGTGACATGGGTTTCAGCATAGGTGTCAGAGCTGAACTGCAGGGTTAAAGGATAACAAGCGTTTCCTCTAATTAGTATATTTTCTTTTATTATAGCATCAACTCCTTCAAATGTTTGCACACCCTATTTTCTACTCGAAACTTTTTAATAATGTAGCTTTCTTGCTCCCAGTAGAAACACTAAACACCTTTTCTCAAAACGAATTTTCAAAGTATTTTTTCTAATCACACGATCAATTTGTATAGCTGTGGTCACATTTTCATAGTCTTTCTTCAGTTTTCACTGGCTCATGTACTTTTCATGGTATTCAAAGCATCGAATTGTGCTGCTTCACCGCCTAGTTAAATGAATCTCATAGTCGCATATTTTACAATTTATTGAATTAATGTTTTTTGTCTGAATTAAATTCACAATTCACTGGGTCATATAGATGCTAGCAAATGATCTGTGAATCTACCCGGTGGGCGATAAGCAGCGAGGTAGAGGACTTCCTATTTTTGATTTAATTTATTTAATGCAATTTTATATAGCGCAGACTTTACACAAAGCTGTCAGAGCGCTTCACAATGAAACCAAGTATGTTACATGACGGAATTTACATATTTACACTTTACAGATACAGTTACATATTTAGAGATCCGTGCCTGATTTGGAGGGGTCCCTGTGCTGTTAAGAGAGCTCCAGCATGAGCAATTTTCTCCTCATTTTCCCATGTGCAGGGATTTTTCTCCCTGTGCATGGGGCATTCTGGATTTATCCTGTCCCTTGTGGGCGTTCACAGGCAGGGAAAATGAGTGACAGCTGACCCACCTTCAATAGAGCGGAGAGCGGCTGACACTGGCCAGCGTTCCGTTGACGGATGAACCTTTAGGTCAGGGAGTTACCATTGGTGAAGCTCTCAGAGACTATGTTGATGGTTTACAGCGGTCCTCCCACCGAGTACCACAAAGGGATCCTTAATCAGTGCCCACAGTATACACAAAGTGAGTGCAGTGTCATTTCTTTGATATCCTACTTTTTTAAGAAGCATGGTGGTGGGGTTCTCCAAGCAGAATCCATGTGCTCCAAAGAAGTGATAGATTTAAATATAGTTGTAGTTAGATTTCTGTAATTGGCCCATACACATTTTTTTACTGTACCAGTTACAATCTGTTACTTATTCCTTGTGAAATCGCTTCTTACGTTTCATCAGGTTTATTCCGGAATATTAGCAATGGTCATGCAGAAAGTGACATTAACTTTGCATTCCAACCCATTGCTTGCACTTTATCCAGTACAGATTAAAAATATTTTGTCTGGTTAGTGGCTGAGAGTATTTTGTTTGTATAATCCCAGCATTTCCACTCAATCTATGAGCTACAGGCAATTTAATATTTTATCAGGATTCACATGTACCCAGCCAACATGACTTCTCTTGATTCAACGGTTCAAGCTGTTCTCTTCTGTGCATTCCTTTAACATCCAAAAGTCCAATACGATAAGTGAAATTATAAATTTGGCTTAAGCCCAAACCCCCCGTTGTTTTATGTGGAAAACCCCGACATCTCTATCAGAAGACTAACTAGGTAGCAAACTATATTAGCTGTTCTGTAGACAATGCTATACCACAAATCCTTCATTATCGAGGGAGGAGAATGGTCCCATACTGCAAATGAAAAGATTAATGGCCTAGTTGAGTTTGGTGGTCTGAGGACTGCCAAATTCATGGTGCCGCAGTGGTGGCGGTCCAGCACTGCTGCACCGCTGGTCCAACCGCAAGAATACAACTTGGGTGATCGGACCGCCATGGCACCACCCCAGTCACCAGGGATCAGAGATCCTTGGCGGTGGGCTGAGGGACGCAATATGCTTGGGGGTGCCCTGTGGCACCACCAAGCATATCATGACTTTCCACACCGCCAGCGGTCTCATGGAGGTACTTACTCCATTAAACTGCCGGGCGGTGAGGAAAGAATGGGGGCCCTCGATACCCCCCTCTTTGCCCTGTGCATGGAGGTGCATGCAGGGGGCACATGTTGTGCCCTCCTGAGTGCATGCATCCCATTCCTGCATGGCATGGCCTGCACAGTTCATTCCATTCAGGAGCATTCACTGGCAGTCACGCGGCAGTGCAGTTTAAGACTGATATGAGCCTTTAGGCTGCACCGCCGCGGGACCGCCTGGCTGCCTGCCAGACTACGATAATAATCTGTAATCTGGCGGGTGGGTAGTGACCCGGTTTGGCGTTGTGGAAGCGCGGGGGTGGCGTGGCAGCCTGTTCCCACACTGCCACACACTTAATAGGGTACTTAGAGTAGAAGATGCACCACCATAATGCAAATTGTGTATAGTCTCACGGGTGAGACATGCTCAGCCTACATTTTTTATTTTCTAAATAATTAGTGCCATTTGCTTGAACAGGGTTTAAACAAATACACTCTTAATGCTATAATTTATATATAAGTGCAAATGTCAAAAAAGCGCTAAGATGAGTTCCTGCAGCCCAATGGCTGCCTAGAAAACCACAACGCAAAACATGTTGACTTTTACATTTTTTTAAAAAGACACAACGCCTCAACAAACCCTGAATTAAAGAATGTTTCTTTCAGACTCTCTCAGTATCAGTCCAACTAGAAAACAGCAACCTTAAAAAAATATATTTACAAAACTGGATATTAACTTTGGAAAACAAATTTGGACCTATCAAATGTATTTTATACTTCTGTTAATCAAACTTGTACCTACCTAGGGCCTTGTTAAAAGTGCACAAAGTATGTCACTTGGAAGAATTTGTGGTGATCTTTGACTCAAACGTGTGCTATTTCAAATGAAAAGGTGAAAAATAAATGATTTTCTGTCACAAGTAGAAACTTTAAATGTTGCAATATGTGCTGGAAATGTTAAACCTTATAGCTCCTCACTTGATTGCACTGTGTATGTCTACAAAATCACTAGTTGGGATTCAACAATTTCAGAGGACTGAATGGGCAGATTGATGTAAAGCAGTGTAGGCACTTTTCTTCCTATAATCAGGAAACCATGTTCTGAATTCAAGGCATCCATTGATGCCTTCCAGAGTAGAGATCTTTACTGAACTAATCAACCTGTCATACATGATAGCAATGGCTTGTAGTCGAAATTACAGAACTGGAAACTAGTTCAGGTTACGTGATTTGGAGTCCATAATTCAGCGTATGTTTTGTACCGCCATGCCTGCGCATAAATATGCAGTTGCGTGGCTCATCGCTCGCCTGCTCCTTCTTGGTGAATGGTTGACTTCTGGATCAATGGTGGGACAGCATTCACCAATTTGATGTGACTCTATGCAACAAAGTTCCCCAAGGAACTCTTTGTTAAAACCTTGTTCTTTCATTTTGGAAAGTCAGTTGGGTATTTTATTACACCCGAGTGCATATGCCATTCATTTTCTGTAAAAATGAAAAATTAACAATATACATCTAATGGTAGGTTAAAAAAAAAAATTTTAAAGAGAGAATTGAAACCCTCACTAATATTTGAAATTGTAATGCTACAAAGGTCCTCCGACTGCTTGGCTCCTCCCCGTGAAGTCGTGTGTACCCACACCTACCGTTAAGGCCTTGTTTCATGGTAAAAAAATCCAGATAACTATGTTGCTGTATACTGCTTCCATTGAAGCCTTTACCGTGAATGACTGGATCGCAATCTGGTTATTCACTGCTGTGATGTCACAACATCGGTTAGCTGAGGTGATTAACCACTGTTGCGACGTCACACAGGGGAAGCACTCACTTTCTTTGTTCTGTCTCACTGGGATCTCTGGAGATCTGAATATGGCAGCAGAATGGTGGTGGTGGTCTCACCTGAATTCTCCCGCCTCTCCTGGTTCTCTACAGATCACAGGGCGATGGGAGAGTGTTGGTAATGCTGTTTTTGTGCCAGTCCCCTTCTCCTCTCAGCGCATGTCTGCAAAGGGCACTGAGTAGTAATTAAGCCACACTGACAAGTGGCTCTCACAGAGCCGCTCTCAGTACGGTTTTGATTATCCACTCCCAATGTGAGAGCGTATAGTGCAGCCTTGGGCAAGGAGTGGGTGGGAGCGCACAGAGGGTGCTTGAAAGGAGGCCTGGAAATTTTTTGACAATTTTTTTTTAAAGGGGAGGCTAGGTTAGGTATACCCATAGGGTGCTGTGGGTGTGTGGCACGAGGCTGGTATTTTTTTCAGTTTATGAGGGGATGGTTGGTTGTGCACAGGTTGAAGGGGTGGGTGGGAGGTAACGTTTTTATTTTATTTTTTATTTTTAAATACTTTTCTCTTTAATCCATGTTATTTATGACTCTTCAAATAAGCCTTTTCATTTTTGTTGAATCTGGGGCAGATGATTTTGGTAGTAAGGGGGCAGTTTGGTTAACTGTGCATAAGGGGGATGCTTTTCATCTCGGGGTTCCAAGTGACATCCTACACAACTTGAGGTTCATTATCTTTGTCCATTTGGTGTTACTCAAAATCCCGCCGCGAATAACATACCTACCCGATATTCAGTTAGTCACCTATAATTCTAGATGTAATAGTTGAGGGGGGTGTAAAATTGTGATTTGTCAAAATAACCTTTCTTAAGTGACAAACCTTACAATTGCGTACCTCGCATTTCCTTGTAAGAAAATTTAACAAAAATGCAAAAGTGAAAAATTTGAAATAAGTGAGTCTTTTCTCAAGAAACCCGTTCTTTTGGGTGTAACTCTTTTGGAGGTTAGATTTAATAGTTTAATTTTTGAGACACCAGACACTTCAAGAGAATGCAGTGCCCATTTTCTATGGGTTTGATCGCACTTTTATTTTTTAAGCCTGTGTATTTCCGTGCCCGTTATGTTTTGATTAAAAAAACCAAGATAAATGGCTGCATCATAATGGCAAATATTCTGCTATGTGAAATGTTTATCCATACTCCTTTTACCCGAGTATGGTAATGTCTACATTTTAGTGCCTAGGCTTGGGAATTGTGACTACAGAGTGGCTTGCGTCAGGGGAAGGTTAATGGCCACAGAGGGACCAGGGGAGGGTGAAACTGTTACTGTGTACAGACATCTGCCTGCAGATAACATCGACAGCTGTTACAGATGTAAATCGCAAATTACTGTTCTAGTGAAATACTGTCTTTCAGTGATCTGAGATTAGCACAAGATGGGAGGAAATGGTTATCCCTCTTCTCCTGGAAACAAATACACATTGTTGGCTGAACTGTTGTGTGCACTAAAAAAAATCACAGAAGCTGCAATTTGTAATAGTTTTAATTTGTAGCTAGGTGGTAAACTCATATTGTGGGCCAGACTCTCAAAGAAAAATTAGAAAGTAAAAAAACCAGGCATCCTTGATTTAATTTCCACTGTATGTGCAAGTTTAGTTTTCTGGGGATTCACAGAAAACCAGAATTGGTGGTCAAGCCTTTTACATCACTCCTAAAGCGTGGAATGACGTGCCACTACACATAAGAGACGCCTCCTCATTTCTTGAATTCCGTGAGAAGCTATAGACCTGTCTTTTCGAGTAGTCCCACTAGGCTCTAGCATTGGCTAGACTCACACTTGCTCAGCACCAGGATACCCCCTCGGGGTAATAGTGCGTCCTACAAATCTGCATAATATAACAGCAAAGCCCCAGGAACACCCATAAATATGTATATAAATCATAGATTCTGTGTGTCCAGCTCTTATTCATCTACACTTAACCATATGGATTGTCTGCAGATGTGCATTTAATGGGAATTTGTGCACTTAACATTTTTGTATTCGCTGGAAAGTGAAGTGACGACCGCATCAAGAGGGTGTGGAACATCATATGCCCAACACTTAATCCAACCAATTTGATGAAGTATAACTTTGTTTGCAATGTTCATTACAAATGTTGGGAAGTTCCCACAAAGTTGCAACTTTTTGGGTGGTCACACTTTTCCGAACGGCCACCCCCCTCACGACCCCTGGGAACACCAATGTGTGCTACCTCTGCCACATAATTTAGTGCTATGAATAATCTGAAAGTATTGTGGATCTTTCAAAAGGCTATGTGCCTGATTGATTACAACCTTGGTGGTGCTGCGCCGGCTTTGCGCCGGCAAAGCTGTGCATAGTCTGCCTGCCAGATTACAAATTCAACTTGTGTCTGGCAGGCTTTTTATTTTCGCTGTTCCCACAGCGGTGCCCTGAAAACAGGCACCACAGTGTGAATGCAAAAGCAGTTCCAGCACGGCATGGACTGTGAAGTCCATGCTGTGCTGGAACTTGGACTGAATGCAAACCGGGGGGCACATTTTGTGCCCCCCTGAATGCATCCCCCTAAATGCATCCCCATGACGATGGGGGTATGGTGGCCTTTGGGGCCCCTTTTTGTTTCCCCACCACCAGCCTTTTCATGGCGGGCTCACTGCCATGAAAAATGCAAAAGAATAGGGAGCAAAAAAAACGATACCAGTCAAGGGAGGACTTGGCCTGGCAGTTCAGGCTGGACTGTTCCCATTGGGCGCAGGGTCAAGACTAATTTGCATATGGCTGGGTTCAAACTGGAGTGGCATGGGGAGCAAAAAAAGATAGATTTAGACCCAGATCTCTGTACTGGGGTGAATGTATGACATTGTTCTGCATTCTGTCCATCAATTGTTCTTTTTGCATTTGTCACCCCGAGTGGAACAGGTATGCCCAGACTTGGGTTCCGTGCTCTCCATGTCGCTGGAGTCAATCTAGCCTGGCTGATGAGTGGTGAAACCCCGAAACCGGTCCTTGGATGCTTGTTTCCAGTCCAGGAAGGACCTGGCCTGGCCTGGCAGTTCAGGCTGGACTGTTCCCATAGGGAGCAGGGTCAAGACTGATTTGCATATGGCTGGGTTTAAACTGGAATGTCATGGGGTGCACATAAAGCAATGGATTTAGGCCCAGATCTCTGTACTGGGGTAAATGTATGACATTGTTCTGCATTCTGTCCATCAATTGTTCTTTTTGAACTGCCATGAAAAGGCTGATGGTGGGGAAACTCTTAATATGCTCTGTGGACCTCGGCATTCCCGCCTTGCATATTGTATACCCCTGTCCGCTGCACCACCGCCAGGCAGCGGCAGTTCCCTGGTGAAGCTGGCACAGCAGTGACAGTCTGAATGGCCGCCTCATAATATGGCAGCTGTAGGACTGCCACTGATGTGCAAGTGCAAGTCTGGCAGTCAAAGACCGCCATACTCGTAATTTGGCCCTATTTTGAATCTGCATATAGTTATGCCTCGTTTTCTTTTCTTAAACCTTCTAAGCTGAATCTGAGCTCACAGAAATTTATGACTCCGACTTTGTAATGAAGTGTGCTCAATAACCGCTTAGCTCAACACCTCAATTGTCTTTCACCCAATCTACACTGGAAGACACTAGATGATAATATATGGAATAAAATACCCTCTACTGTTTATTATATAGTTATTCCAAGTCACTGAGGTGTCCTGTAACAGTCTAGAGTAATGATGCAGCCAAGTAAGTTAATGAAGAACTTGCTTCTTGAAATTAAATGCACCAATGTGCAAATATTACCATTTTGCAAGAAACATAAGTAATTTAATGTAAGTCTCTTTCAAACATGGCTGTGGCTTAGAATAAGTGGCAGCATTAATACATACTCCTGCGGTTTTCTCTTAATCCCTAGCTGTGCAAAATATAAATGCACTGCCTAAAATGTATCCTTCTTGCAAAGTTTCAGTTTGGGGATATCTCAAAAAAGCATATTCTGCATTTCATTGTTCCAACGGCTCATCAGTTGTAATTTTGCTCCGTCACCTGTTTCACACTTTCTGTTGGCTCTGCCAAGCATTGTGGTGTCACCACTTAACTGTAATAAAGTTAAGAAGCTAAACCCCTTTCCTTATTACATCAGTGCAGTGATGTTACAACTAGACTGTGATATAGAAAATAGAAATAGCACTTAATGCACATATTGCTGACTTCCTTCAGTGGTTCCCAACCTGTGTTCCGGGACCCCTGGGGGGTCTACAAAACCTCCTCTGGGGGTCAGTGACTACTACGAAAATAGAATAGTATTAACCGATAAAGTATTTCAAAATAAAGAACCTAATGTACAATTGAAAATGTTAAAACATACTGTAAATGTGAAGGAATTTGAAATTGGAGGCTAAAAATTGAATTAGTATCCTCAGATTGATTCGTGGGAGCACTGCAGGTGCATCAAATAAAATATAGTATGGCCTCAATTAAACTCAGTTTCTATTAAAATGCGATTTAAAAAAAATATTGATGTGTTTGGAAATTAAATACAATGTCATCATTTGTGTATTTGTTAGATGAATGCTTTTATCTGTATTTTTGTGTATTGTTTTGTTCAAATCTGTGACAGTGCTTTGGCTGGCGTTCCCGACTTCTAATAAGGACTCAGTGGAGGGGATACCTGGATTCCAATAAGGATTTAGTTGCGTGTTCCGGGTTCCCGTAATGATTAAGTGGGGGTCCCCAGAAGTCAAAAGGTTAAAGAACCACTGTTTTACATAATTATATTGAATATACAAGGGATCCTTGCAAAGTCCAAATGCTGAGAGTAGTGTGAATTGTTTGACTATGCTAGTGCCTTGTGTGCTATAAAAGCAAAAAAGTCCAAATGCTGAGAGTAGTGTGAATTGTTTGACTATGCTAGTGCCTTGTGTGCTATAAAAGCAAAAAAGCAATCTCCTCACTTAGTCTGAAATAATGTCCCATGCTGGTAACAATGCTAAAGTAGTTTGTTTAATGCGCATAGGTATAATTATGTTTATTTTATTTTTTATTTATTTAGTTCACCTGTGTTTTTTGGACGAGGTCCTTGCTTGTAGCCACATGTGAATCCTCTGCGGACTGAAATGCAATCCTAGATATCCGTTTAGGAAAGAACATTTTAATTAGATGTAATCTCCAACATATAGATTGCTCTGCACCCAACTCCAGAGATCTCCCCTCTCTCTATTGCTGTTTAATGGGAACATTTGCTCAATGACACTGGTCTTAAAGCGATATCTGGCATGCTCCCGAAAGTATCGCCATGGTGACTAAAAACATTTTACTGCACGGCGGCCAAGTCAAGCATTGCAGAGTGCCAGTTCCCCATATTCCAACGTGGGAAGGAGCTTCCTTTCTCCATTGAGATAAAAGATGCTACCTCTGGGGAGCAAACCTGACTCGCCTGCCTGAGAAAAGATACTACGTCTGGATGGCAGATCAGACCTGCCTGCGAAAATGTGCTATTTCTGGGGAGCAATCCTGACCCACCTGCCTGAGAAAAGATCTGGGAGCAGACCTGACCCACCTGCCTGACAAAAGATGCTAGGTTTAGGTAGCTCACCTGACCCGCCTGAGAAAAGATGCTACCTTTGGGTAGAAGACCGGACCCGCCTGAGAAGAGGTGCTACCTCTGGGCAGTAGACCTGACCCGCCTGAGAAAAGATGCTACCTCTGGGTAGTAGACCTGACCCGCCTGATAAAAGGTGCTACCTCTGGGTAGTAGACCTGACCCGCCTGAGAAAAGATGCTTCCTCTGGGGAGCAACCCGGACAACCTGCCAGAGAAAAGATCTGGGAGCAGACCTGACCTGACTCGCCTGAGAAAAGATGCTATCTTTGGACAGTAGCAAAAACAACAGTTGATGGACTGAATGCAGAACAATGTCATACATTCACCCCAGTACAGAGATCTGGGCCTAAACCCAGATCAGTTGACTGGGGGTGAGTGTTTGTATTGTCAACGCTCCGTCCATCACCACCTTTGGTTTTTCTTTACCGTTGGACAGTAGACCTGACCTGCCTGCCTGAGAAAAGATGCTACCTCTAGGTATTAGACCTGACCCGCCTGAGAAAAGAGGCTACCTCTGGGTAGTAGACCTGACCCGCCTGAGAAAAGATGCTACCTCTAGGTAGTAGACCTGACCCGCCTGAGAAAAGATGCTACCTCAGGGTAGTAGACCTGCCTGCCTGAGAAAAGATGCTACCTCTGGGTAGCAAACCTGACCTGAATATATGACGTTACAACGTGGTCCGTACAAAGACCGCGTTGTTACCACGTGTACCATTACAATGCAGGGTATTACAATGACTTGCTGTTAGGGGGGGCGCTGGAGTTTGGAATAGTATAATTTACTATTCCAACTCCAGTCTGTGCAACAGTAGGCAAGGTGTTTGATTTAAAATTCAACACCTAAAGTCCCCTACAGCAAGTCGTTGTAATGACTTGCGTTGTAATGGTATGCGTAGTAACAATGCGGTCGTCGTACTGACCGTGTTGTAATGGCACCACGTTGTACCGACAGCGTTGTAAATGCTGTTTCCCCCTGACCCGCCAGCCTGAGAAAAGATGATGCTACTAGGTAGTAGGTCTGACCCGGCTGCCTGAGAACCCACACAACCATATTGTACAATGCTAACCTATGGTTTGTACCAAAAATCAGTGCAGTGGTCAACTAAGTTAGCTTACAGCCGTCCACACTCTGGAAAAAGTTGTGGATCCTTCACACTGAGTGTCGCTTAATGGCACAACCGGACACACCAGCCTCAAGCCTCCCAAAATGCTCACTTTTAGGTTACAAAGGCTACAGAAGAAGACCGCCAGCAAGCACTTGGGTATGTGGAAACCAAGTCATGGAAATGAGCCCTGAAAATACTCCCCAACCTGCCTGTGGAGTCAAACATTAAATTAAAGCTTCTATGCGATGGGTATAAAACCTGATGTAAGAATTGTAATATGTAAATCTTGTCCCACAGCTATGTGCAGGACCGGCTTCAGGGCAGTGCGACCGGTGCAGCCGCACTGGTGCAGACCTACAGGGGAGCGCTGACCTTAGATGGGTGCGCAGTGTTTAACAATAACTTACGATCTAAAAGCAGCTGATGCAGAGTTCCTTGTGTGTCCAGATTTTAAGCAGAATCAAAATGTCAAGATGGAGAGATTCATCGAAATTTCGTCTAGTGGCAGTTTTGACTCGTCATAAAGTAGCACAGAGGGTTATTATGCCTGCTGCAAAGAACAGTTCTGTATTTAAAGTGTATAGCTGAGTGGATTAGTAAAGTAAGCCATTACCAGAGCTTTAAAAAATATGAAATGTATGTGAGGGAGGGGCTATGGAGAGATGAGGGGCCCCTTTGCTGGGTGGTACCGAGGAGGTCATGGTGGCGCTAAAAGATTGTCGCACCGGGCTCCACCAGAGCTAAAGCTGGCCCTGACTATGTGCCATAGGCATCCTCATTTCATCCATCTCATCTGATTAGTTTTGTGTGTGTACATATTTATTTTATGAACACTAATACTTGAAGGCTTCTTGGCGCTGTCTGATTCTATTTTATTCTACATGATTTCAAGCATGCCTTCTTTCATATGAAAGAGCAAGGCACCAAGCCATGATTTAACACTTTTGCAGGAAGGGGGATGACATGACCATGTTTTATAAGAAATAAAATACTCTCTGGAGTATGTTAAAAGGATACTTGCAAGTCATCCCAGAGTTCCATAACCTTATAAAAGAACCAAACCTTCGGCCTCGCTCCTCTATATGGTCCCAGAACTCCTTGGCGATTTGCAATATCCTTAATCAGCGACTAGAAGTATTTTGCCTATTTTCTGATGACCAGAAGGCAGCAATGCGCCCACTAGGTCTTCAGAAACCTAATATATAAAGCGTGCCATGTGCCCTATCTGGGCTTGAAATGGCTTTGCGTACGCCCACAGAAGCCAAGATACAGGGCAGGATGGATGGCAGTCCAGAGGCACAGACCTTGAAAGGCACTGAACCTTTGTATGAGGAAAGAACCCAACTCAGTGTTTCAGAAAAGGCACTCACTCAGTATGAACTTTGATTGACAGTGATTATCACCAATGGTAGCAACCGAGGAATACTGGATTGAGATCTGCATCCTGCATTTGGGTTGAACCCAAAAGCTCTCTTTTTCAGCCACCCTTGTATACCACTTAAATGGCTGAAAGCTGATTTGCAGCCCTTTATAAAAACTGCCTGAAAGGTGAATTTTTTTTATTTTTTAGAAATCTTTTTATTGAAATAAAACAAGAGAAAAACATTCGCATCGGGTGAACAACAATTGACATCATTTTGAGGTTTTGGTTGTCATTCCAATAAAATCAGCAATTACCACTCATATGGAATTCGGGATCACGGGGATTCCGGTGGGTCTACTTCCCTTTGCTGCCTCTGGGGCGTACATAGATCGCCTCGATAACTATTCCATGCTCCCCATATCTTCCCCCATTTCTCCGGACAACCCCTGGCTACAAACACTGCCCTTTCCCTAAACATGCACCAATCTAGATCTTCAGCCCACTTAGTAATCCGGGAAGGTGAATCATTTTGAGAAACTCCGCCCTGTTGTCTTTATTATGAAAAAAGTCAAGTCAGTGCACAATTTGATTTCACTGCTCAGGTTGTGGTTTATTTTCTTTTTGCATTTTTAACCACGCCAACCTTAAAAAACTTGCCAAGCAAGCAGTCGCCGTCATAGAAAGCTGATTTCCAGGTAGAACTGAAATACCCGTTTGCTTGAAAGTTATAACCAGAAGAATTGTGCAGTGTTTGTTCTGAAACAGGCTGGTTTCAGAGAATGCATTTGTCACAGTTCTGAATCTTTCTCATAGTGCGAACTTAGTTTGAATAATAAAAAAAAAAACAACCTTGTAGCAGCTAAAGCTTTAACACGACGGGCAACTCTGTCTCTGTTTATGTATCTCTAGCTACTATGAGCCAGGCTTTTTATCCTTTGCATTCTGGGACTTCTAGACTACCTGATACCATTATAAAACCTGGACCACAAGTCCCAGACTGCCGAGGAAAAACTTGGATTGGAGCAGCTAATGGAGTCTAGAGGTGGGAAAATTAGCATGTATGATACAATGTGTATTTGTAAAGTGCACGTACACCCAAGGGTATCTTGACGCTACGTAACAGATGTTTATTGTTACCTGACTCAATGGTACTCATTTGATCGGCCTCAGAAGGATGAAAGGCTGAGTGGACCCACCGGGATTTGAACCTGTGACCATGAGGTTGAACACAGGCCCCTACAGTGGAAGCCTTAGGCCACTAAGCCACCAGACACGGCTTATTGATGGGTGTAGGTAAAACATACGTAGAGACTGGTATACAGAAGCCAGGTGGACACAATCAGACAGTGTTTCACATTCCACTGTAGAGTTGAATGTTTACATTACACACGTGCAATGCACACGTTTATAATTTCAGGCAGGTTGAGATTTCGTTTTTTTTTCTTGCCCAGAATTGCAGATCTCGTTTGGTCAGATTCCGGGATTGGAAGCCACGTTTCGGGATCCTTAAAGTCCGAAATTCATTCCCTGTACCTGACCGTGCTTAATTTGAGCTGGTAGTTGAAGGTGGGGGAAAACCAAAGGTGGTGATGGACGGAGCGTTGACAATACAAACACTCACCCCCAGTCAACTGATCTGGGTTTAATCCATCACCGTTCTTTAGCTCACTCCGCCACCCCAGTTCAGACATGGCCATATGCAAATCAGTCTGACCCTGTGCCTCATGGGAACAGTCCAGCCCGAACTGCTAAGCCATGTCTTCCCTGGACCGGAATCAAGCTTCCCAGTTAAAGGTGGGGCCCACCGGCACTCCCTTTTGGGCACCTGTTTTCCTCATCCGGCAATGACCAGGGGACTTCAGAGAACCACACACAAGGGGAAAGGCCGAAGCAAAGAAAGACGGAAAATCAGTGTCAAAGACAGAAAGCAAGAATGGAAAAGAACCTGATAGAGTGAGGAAAATGGGTGGGGCTGTCTGGTGATGGAAGAAGGAAGCATAAGGTGGAATCAAGACTAGACAGACAGCCTTGGTATTCAGCAGCCCCAAAATTCCATAACACTGTCTGGCATCTGAGCAAAACTTTGGGCACCGACACCTAGTCTTTTACAAATTAAGCCCTGCAAACTGGTTTCCTACACAAGTATATATTTCAGCTCGTTTCCAAAAATATATGCCATCATAACCCCGTGTCATTTCTAATCCGCCTCCCATGGCACAGGTCATTTTCCATTCAACCATTTGCTTCTCACAGTACTAGAAATAAACAAAATTATTTCGTGCTGAGTACAATTAAAATGGTGGGACGCGACAGACCTTATTTAACACCCTTTCTAAGAATTGATTTTTTAGAAATGTATAAATGAGTACGGATCGCTGTAGAGTCAAAAATGGTAATGGCTCGGCTTCGCGAATGGGCGGATAATGGCGGCGCTCCCTGCTGGGACCGCATTACCTGTTATCCGAGCAGCATCATCATTACACAGCTCTGCCCTGTGATCAGTACATGCCAGCACCCTTCATATTGATAAATGTGCTGTCGCCTCGCATCTGTGGGGAATGTTTTAGCAGCTGAGTGATGGAGAAGCGAGCCCGCCAGTCTGCAGCCCCGACCGCTTCCCAAGGCGCGCGCATGTGTCGCCTGACAAGTAAATGTTTCTTGACTTCCCCGCGAGATAAATATATATATTTTTTCTCAGCTGCTGATGAAGGACGCTTGGCAAATTGGCAGTGGGACCCTGTGCGTTGCAATTTGTAGATCGCATTAAGAGACGGAGCATGAAATTACAGGGCAGACTACAGGTTACACGAAAAACAAAGGTTACCCCAAGAAGAGTAGTCATTTGGAGAAACGAGCAAGGGTCTAAAGCATCAACAAGCATCCAACGCGCTATTTCGACTGATGGGCAAGCTGTATTTCCAACACACCATGCATGATCTAGAACCCTGAATTGAAAATATTTTTCAGTATACATCCGTCTTCTCTTTTTCATGATCAGAAATATTAAGTTGAATCTTAATATTAAATTTTTTTCCATAGCGCTTCATGCTACATTTTTACCTTTTCTAAGCACTGCAAATTGCATGTGTTTACATTATCTAATTAGATGGCAGCCAATTTCCTACCACAAAATAATTAAAAACTGTGTCAGTATTGTAAGGTGTAAGCTCAAAGCAGTTTTTTCTTTCTGTCAAGTGCTCTGAAGTCATTGAAAGGGGGCATACCACTTTATAAAATAAAAAAAAAATACCCTTGTGTCCTTAAAATAACCACATTCCTCAGTGATCAGCTTTTAACTCCCTGGACTATCCTTTTGGATTTTGTGGAAGTATTTCATGTGCAAATGCTCGACTTGAAGCTTCACCGCAATAATTTTTTTTCCAGTTCGTGAAACATGGACACAAATGTGACCCTCTTAAAAGATGGTGCATTGCTTTTGTGAGCAAAGGGACAGGAATAACCATTGTACACAGACAAGGATCACATACTGATATCAGGCTTTACAAATCGATATGAAATGTATTTGGTGGTCAAGCTGCTTCCTGTATGAGCAACAATAAATTCACTAGGTGCAGTTGTGAAAATTTAAGATGGGAAGGATGTGGCCTAACGGCCAGCGCTGCGGACTTTGTTGCGGGGGAACCAGCAGCCTGATTCATCAATCTCCCGTTTTGCGAGCCCCTAATAGCGATTCATAAGGAATCGCTATTAAGGACTTGCAAAACGGGATTCATGTAGAAATTGCATAAAGAATTGCGATTCCTACACATTCCTTATTTGCGATTAGCAAATTGCTAATCGCAAATAAGGAATAACTCCCCATTCATTCCTATGGGCCAAATGGCCCATAGGAATGAATGGGGAGTATTCCTTATTTGCGATTAGCAATTAGCTAATCGCAAATAAGATAGCGATTTAAAGGGTGCCAGGGGTGTCCAAAGGACACCCTGTAGCACCCCTTAAATGCAAATTGAAACAGGTGTTGCGCACACACATGTCCAAAGGACATGTGTGTGTGCAACATGCAACTTAGAAAAATGCTTTTAAAAGCATTTTTCTAAGTTTTCGCTATTTATCACGAGGTTTGACCTCGTGGTAAATAGCGGGCCGAAATAGCGAATTTGCAATTTTTAAATGGATGATGAATTGCATTTAAGGAATCTCAAATAGAGATTCCTTAAATGTAATTCCCCGCAAAATAGCGAAATCGCTATTACCGATTTTTGCATTTGGGATGATGAATCCCAAATGCAAAAATAGCGCTCGCAAAGGGCCAGATTCTCAGAATCTGGCCCTTTGCGAGCCGATTTCGGCTTGATGAATCAGGCTGCAGGTTCGAGTCTCGGTATTGCCTCAGCATCCTGTGATTCTGGGCGAATCACATAATCTCCCCGTGCCTACCAAAAAATGAATGTGTCCTTTTGTAATGTAACTGGTGCTCATGTAAAGTGCTCCAATACTGACTAGTTTATTACTAGTTCGTGCTATATAAAACTGCCCACATTTTTTTTGTAAAAACCATTTGCGCCCAGCTTGCTTCCAGCGGACAGGATCCATGCTAGACTCTCGCAATGTTCATTTCAGATTCATTGTAGTAAAACTAAATAGAAACAATTGGCTTAGCCCTGATTATCCTCAAATCCTGGCATTGCTGCAGCCCGTCTGCAGAGCAAACCTCCATTTTGTAATCACAAAGCACAATGTAGTCTTGCATTGGGCAATGTCTCTAAAAATTAATTGTCACTTAAAATGCTATTGCTCAAGTCTGCTACCGGTCTCGTTGTAGCCAAACGTCTCCCAAACAAAAAAGCAAACACTGAATGACATATGTACACTCCACATATTGCACGCTGACGCTCTTTTGTCAGTAGAACAGGCTCCCCGATGGAGATCTGCAGTGAGCATAAAATTGAAGGTTATGGAAATTTATGACGTTGACGTGTTCAACCTTAAGCGACATGCTAACTAACTACAGGCTTACATTTTGTATGCTTTGCGTGTTAGATTCCAACAAACAGCAATGGCGTTTTATTTATTTATTTAATTATTTTATTTTTTAAATCTGCTGTTATCAGTTTTACTGATATGCGTCATATGTATTTGGGGCCTGCTGGATGTACGTAGCAGATGCTCAATATACTTGAGATTTACTGAATGTATTTACAGTATGCAAAACGAGTGTGGGATGACCTCACATCCACCACGCGGTCGCCCCTTACTTCAGCTCAGGCAGAGACTAACTACCTCAACCCTCCCCCTTTTTATTTTTGTTTTTATTTTAGTAAATTGTTCCTCTTAACCCAGTTTGTCAATTACCTTTTCAGGTGTAATGTTACATGATGTAGTCCTGACAATGTAGTGGGGTGGGCCACTGAATAGGTTTGCAATACAGTGAATGTATTTGGGGTACTTTGACTCTATGGGAGATATTTTGACTGTTTGAGATGTTTTTAATGCATTTTGGAAAGTCTTCAATGTATTTTCTGTATTCTAGAGTGTATTTGATTTATCAGGAGAGTTCTTGACTATATTAGATGCATTCTAGAATGTATCTTTTGCATTGTTGAATGTATTCTGAAAGCAATCATGGTATTCTCATGTAGTTGGTTATCTCACAATATTTGCTATATGGAAGTAACGTAAACATGTGTTTGGACGTACACGTGAGATTGTTCTTGAATGAGTAATGCCATTGAATATATTACAATAAAAATATGAAAGGAGGTATACCCCAGAAATATCCAGTATATAGCAAAGTTGTAGCCGCCCCCCATTTCAGAATGCAACATCTTGGCACCAAAAAACATACTAAGTCTTTTTCAATTCTTTACTTTTCCTAAATTTTCGGAGAAAAATGTCAGAATATGGCAGTTTCCATATTGCAGTAGCACTATAATTCCATATAGATTGTGGAAATACATCGTATAAATGCTGATAAAATAACATTTCAACTTCAGAAACTGTTATAACCTCATCACCATATTCTTGTGTTGTTTTAGATGTCGGCAATTGAAAATATGGCAGAAAAGCTTGAAAGTTTCAATGCTCTGAAACCAGAAGCGAGTGATTTCATCCACTCTGTCCCTTCCATGTATAACTTCAGAGCTCCGCCCGCCACGCTGCCAGAGAGCCTTCTGAGGAAAGGCAAAGAACGTTACACTTGCAGGTAATCCTACCTTATGCACTTTTGTGAAATGTACTTCCTAGAGAATTTTTGTTTTTAATCATTAAAATGTATGAGGAGTTTGAAATGAAGAATTTTCCCAAATCTGCAACCCTTTTCAAAAATATTATTTTCCTGTTCGTACCGAAATCCAGTTTTACTTCCTGGCAAATGTTGTCTTTTAGACTAGTTTATTTGTAGTCTGCTGGTGTAAGGCTCTGTAAATATGCTTCATACAATCCTGGCTGATAGTCTGATTTTGAACGAAGGTTCATTCTCCAAGGCCCTCTCCGGCCAACAAATGTGAGTAATTCTCAGTTAGCTGAGCCTTGGTTAGATAGTGCTTACCCAGACTGCTACCCTGGACATGTTTGGGTGAGACACAAGATTGTCGGCACTCTTCTGCCCCTCCAAAACAATTCTGTTAAGGTTCACCTCATATCACCCACTGGTTTGTTGCCCTCCACAAAAGTCCAGAATGGTATTTTAGTTCCCAGAGACCCTTGTTGTGTACTGTAAATGAGGTACTATCCTTCTGCCATCTGTCACTTTCAATTTAATTAGGGAATGACCTTCCAGCAAGGAAACACAAGGACATTTGCAAAAGCAAGCAATGTTCAAATGAACGATGCTTACTCTGCTACCATTGACTTGGCATGGGACTCCTGCAGGACATAGATTTGGCCTAATGTGCTTTGCTCTCTTCTTGATCACATTAAGATGTTTACTGCTGTCCTATTGCCTGAGAGGGAACAATATGTACAGTAGTAGTTGAATGTCATTCTGTGTGTTTGTGCGAACCTGAATTTAATCAAATTCCCACCTAGAACATTAACAAGTGTACATATAAACAGTCTTTTAGTCAGAATTTTTTGGGAATCTCAATGACAGTCCAGCCACAAACAACAAGGTGGCCATGCTGGGAGACGCACTAATGGTATTTGAGAAATGTCCTTCCAAGTTTTGTAAGGTCTCAGAGTTCATCTTCATGTAGGAGTTAATAATCATGCATTTTGTATGCATCATACCCTTAAGTAGAAGGAATCACTTTTCTTGGCCATCAGGGTTGCAATAGAGGTACTGATATGCAAAAGGCAGGCACTCTTGAAGGTACTTGCTAACTTTGAAGGAAATCAACAATTTACAAAGACTTGGTTTAGTATTTGTTTTAATAATTTTTCTTTTTTATACTGCTTCTCCTTCATTTCGCGTTGTAAATCACCTGTTATTTATTTCTTTTTCTTTGAAAATAATAAAAATATATATAAAAAAATAATAAATTATTTGTAGTTTCTGGAAAACAGTATTGCATTGCTTAATGTTGGCTTTTCACTGCCCCAGGCCAAATAGATTCCACAAGTCATTTTCGATAGGGATCCTATACAAATACTTTTTATCTAACTAGTGTTTCAGTGAATAACCTTACATAGTTCATTTCTGATGTTACATCTTATTGTGAAAGACTTCTTTCCACTTCCTGCTCTCCACTGGTTTGTAATAAGTGCAGATAACTGGAAATTGACCGAAGAGATTTAAGTACAACTATTCTAAGAACTAACTGGTTTATCTCTTCTAGGCAAGGAAAGGTTGCTCACCCATTGTTGTAGCTTCTGCATCCATAGCTCTAAGCTCCATAAATATATAATTCTTAGCATCTACTGCATTAGTTCAAGTTTAGTGAAACCATTTACCTACTGGCCGAATATTGTTCTTGAATAGAGGGGAAAACACAGAGGTGTCTGAGGGTGCAATTGCCTAGTCAATTCTTCTTTTCTTCTGTATCCTGCAAGGCAAGTGATCATTTGAGTCTCCTTCAGCATTATATTTTTTGTCATTATTAAAAACCCCAGCAGCAATATGAACGGTGGTAACTGCAATTAATTATCTAGGCCTGATGATGACCATGTCTGAATCCAGGCTATTGATGTTGAAACGTCACCAACTAATGTACAGACGGACCTTTCCTCTGTATTATTTGGAACTGTTTAATCCCTCTAAGGCAATATGCTATTCTTTGCATATATGCAAATAATTGCTTTACGCCATTGTTTACACCCTATATAATTGAGTGCCTAGTCATTTTATCACTACACCTTCTGCACCTCAAAGCTACAGTTAAAATGTAACTCTACATATTGATTTTTTTTAAACATATGCTTCTCTTTTAATAAAATTTGAGATTAAATATCCCACAGGGCTCCTCATTCATTGGCACTGTAAAATTGAAATTGTATTAGTCCCATTTGGAACAATTGTTAAAAATAATTTTGGACAAATGTAATCAAAGTTTATATTTTGATTTCCCTTATGATGTGAATAAAGAACAGCGGGTCCCTCTGTTGCATACATCACTTCTTCATGAAGAAAAAACAAAGGAATCACAAAATTGCAACCGAACTACTGCAAATTCCATGAAAATAGTAAAGCGAAATACAGGGTTATGCCATACGTTTCATATTGGAAGTATCTTGAGTTAAGTACAGTGCCTTTTGAGCACTCATTGAAATAAAAAAGTGACTTGTAGCTTGTTACATCACAGCTATTTTCTCTTTAATCCAGCTCTCATAAAAATCAACCTATTTTGATCAAAATAGTTAAAATACGCTTCCCCAGTCAATATTTTAGGGCTTTGAAAACCAAATACTAAAAAAAAAGTCTTACCATGGAACAGAACCCCTTGGACTATATATGTTGCTACTGGAATCTAAATTCATATCTTGGATGGATTCAGGTGTTACTGCCCCTTCTTAATAGAGAGATCTAAAGCTAGTTATTCACGATTCCCTCATCTGCTCAAAAACATCAGAGTAGGAAGACGACAACTCTGATTACAAAACCATGATTTGTCAAATTAACACAAATATGTACAATATTTAATTGCTAGGGATGTGTATAACGGTATACTGTGTTTCAGTGATAACTAACATTTATTTACCAAAAATGCCCAATGTTTGCTTCCTTCTATAAACTCAAATGCAGATGAGACTGGGTATTTTCTCTTATGCGTTGTACGCCCTATACCAGAACAGGGACAGTGGCCTTGTATAATGTATTGGCTTGCAGTGAATTTGTTCAGATTTAAATGTATTGTTAACATATAGCTTTTCCAAAATCTCAATTTAGTAGGGGTTCTGTGAAGTGCAACCGGGGATGAGAGGTACCACAACGGTTGGACCAAATAGACGATAATAGCTCCTGGTGCTTGAGGAATCAACAATGGCGTCTGCAGGGGACTCCCACTGATGGGAAAACTGTGGCATTTTAGCCCTCACCTATGGGTGTGTATGGGTGTCGCTTGACTTGCTTTGGTGGCTTTCCAAGCTAATCAGGCCACGCCCCATTGGAACCCTGACCCTAAATGTCCAATGGATGTTATGGTGCAAGTGTTGTGATGGAATTCTAATGTAAATGGTTGTCTTTGGCCTGTGTTCTTATAACCAAACTGTTCTTTTTCAAACCACTCGGGGCCAAAATATTGGACTCTATAAAACAAGTAAACTAAATGAGGCATACGTATAACCTCTGTCCTGAAAGAAATTGTTACAAATTATTCACTTGTGTGCAGAAAAAGTCTGTGGAACATCTTTACATGAGGTCTTTCACGAATACTATGATGCACATTTAGTAGAAAATAGTCCACCCAATAAAATTAATATGAAATAATGGGATGCACTGAAGTAACCATCTGAATTAATCATTTAATGTTCACTGGTGGGGATAAGGTGCATGCAGGCTCATATCACAAGTAGGAATATATATAAAATATATATCTCATTCTGTGATTATTTTCATCTCCCCCAATTAGTTGTATATTTAAGGGTGATATGCGTGCATCTTTTCGAACCAGCACTAGTTTGTTATGATGACCTGGTGCACAACTTCTTTGTTTGCCTGTTTGTAGACTGTTTGCAGTTGATCACCTGCCACTCTTTTAGTGACGCTATCACCCAGATTTCTAGGTTCCAGTGTTTTAAAGTTAATCTATATTTTCAGAACCGAGGCACGCCTTAATGTTAAAGTGTAAAGTGCAGGTGCCCACAAGCATACCTGAAACCTACAGTGCCACATAAAATTACATTAACAAACCACTTCTCTTTTGTTTTGTTGAGTCAATTAATGGCCACGTAAAGTAAATTGCCACCATTTTAATCTTGTGAATTATTTTACAATGACAGGTACTGTGGAAAGATTTTCCCAAGATCTGCAAACCTCACGCGACATCTGCGGACCCACACTGGGGAGCAACCTTACAGGTGCAAAACTTGTTCTGTGAAAGTGTTTCAGAAATGTATGCATTGTTACTTCATGTTGTTGTGAAATGCAGTGTTTGTTTTATTGTTTTCAAAGAATTTGTGTCCATTGGTCTGCATTTGTTAGAGGTTAAAATTCCTGTACCACTGTTTTGTGGGATAGTATGAATGCTCCTAAATTTTAGTTGACAATTTTAAGTGAATAATGCAATAAAATGAATAACTATGAACTTCTTTCAAGACTGCAGAATGGACTCCACTGGGAATAATGTTTTTTGCTAAATTGAATCACTAAGAATGATACATTATCATGATTTGATCTTAGATTAATTGTTTCTGTAGTCTTATAGCTAGAAGTAGTCAAAGTGTTATGTGCCACACTTCTTTCCCTACTTTGCCAGTCATGCTTTTTCGGATTGGTCCTGAGTCTTCCACATTTTTAATGTCGGTAGGGACTGAGGCCCATGAAACATGACTAAAGTTCTGTGGGCCTGACATTCATAGCTTCTAATATGTTTTAGTATGGCTTTCAGGAGGGATGTATCCACATAGGTCAGTTTGGGACTTTTTTTCATACACTGCGGATAAGGTTAGTCCCATGCAGGGCTCTATATCATACCGACTTTCCCTTCTCGGTTTCCGTCATACTAGACCCCGCTTTCTGCTACATCATCTACAAGTCTTCTACATGTACTAGAAGGGCTGTCTTTTTCAATTTCAGAAGATAGAGCTTGCGTTGCATCTACAGTGCTATGAACCTCATATAAGGACTGTCATTTAATTTGTAGAGGATATCCCTTCAATTATGATAACCATTTAAAGGTAATAGAACTGCTTTAATCTATATCACATAAGATTGGATGTAAATCTTATCTTTAGTACTAAAGAAATCATAGGAAGAGCATCTGCAATGCAAGAAAAGCCCTGTTTGTTATGTCCACAGACAACACTGAGGTGAGACCAGCCAGGGCCAAAATAGAGTAAAAGGGAACAAAAGGTGAGAGATTATACTAGTCATGCAGGGACATTGAGCCAGATATACCGACACTTATTCCATCACGGACCACCTGATTCACAAATACGGACAGGAAAATACCCTTTCCATATGTACCAAACCCAAATTGCTATTCTCTAACATGTTACAGAATCCCAGTTTTGGTCTGAGGCTATATACTGAATCGCTTTTTGTTAGGGGCGTGTTTAGGACGTCCCGTCCAAACCGCATTTTGCAATGGTATATATCAATATTTTGCAACCATTATCCGGTCGCCATAAAACATTAATATTTTACCAACTACTGGAAAATAGTAGTAACTCCTTCGGAAATGGAAAGGGGTCTGCAATGTTGAGTAAAGCATTTTTTAAGAGTTGTGAGTCGATTTAGGGTCTGCTGGCCAGTCTAAAAAAAAAGGATTTGTAAAAGTTTGGAAATGTTTTTAAAACATTTTTATTTTTTTACGCATCTCATTTTCATGTAGAGAAAACTAGCTGTAGTAAAATAAAAAATAAAGTTGGAGCTGCTTGCA
Organism: Lissotriton helveticus; assembly: GCF_964261635.1. Taxonomy (NCBI): domain Eukaryota; kingdom Metazoa; phylum Chordata; class Amphibia; order Caudata; family Salamandridae; genus Lissotriton; species Lissotriton helveticus. The sequence goes on along the minus strand of NC_136072.1, from coordinate 155,726,116 downwards.
ATTTGCAACCTACCTCCTTAATATTCATGAAGTAGGTCGAATTGCTACCCCCTACATTTCCTTTTTTTTTTTTTGGGGTATTGACCTATTCGACCGTAGGCCATTTTGCAAAATATTACATTGGTCGCAAAAAATACTGGTCCCATAGTGCAACCATAATTTTGAGACCAGTGGTTAGCACATCTGGCCCTTAGCTGTCACTACAGGATGCATTTAAACAATGCATTAAAAATGCTGATTAATGGGAGCAACCTCCTAGATATTTGGGGGAACATGGGAGTTACTTTCATCATGAAATGTTTGAAGGTCCATTTTGCACGTGGCCTAGTGCCTACAACGCGGACATTTTTGTTTTGTCGGGTATGCTAATTTCAATTGTAGAGGCACTAGACAACAAGGTGCATAATTACTAACATTTCAAACAACATAGTGCAGTAAGTGAAGTTGCTTTGCTACACTTGTGAAATGGGAACTGTGCCATATTTGCAAAGCTATGTCACATTTCTGCTCTTTCCTAGTGCTTGTGCACTTGTGGCTGTCTAGCGCCAATGGAGGCACTCGTACGTCATATCACAAGGATTACCGTTTTTATGCATGTAGGGATACCTTCCTGCCCTAAATTATCCTTTGACTACATTTTTCTTTGTATGTGTGCTGCAGAAAGTAACAGATGCAAAGGTTACTCATGGTTACACCAGCTTGAGTTTAGCACTAACCCATGTTTACAAGACTTTGCAAATATGGTTTTGCTTCAGAATACAGGGATGGATGCACATGAATGCTCATGCACCACCCACATAACGTTTGCATGATGGAAGGTAACACTGTGCATTGCCTTGCTTTTTCATCATTTTTTGTTCAATGCAAATTCCAGTTTGCGTGGCTTTGTAAATCCCATAAAAATGTTGCTACAGGGCTGCGTCCTAAAAGTAATGCCACCCCATTGCAAAATCTTAGTAAATTTGTTCTCGAGTTTAGCACTTTGATATTCCGCAGACACATGGCAACCAGAATGATGTGTCATTAGGGGTGAAACACAAAATGTAATTCCACTCATCCATTTGTTGAAGTTGTGTGGATTTTTTTTCTTTGACTTCTAGAGAGGACTTGTTAGTGTTGTTGTCAAGCTCCTCCTGCAGGTACAAGCATCTGACAAGTTGTGTTCATACCAGTGCTACTTTCTCAAACATTCTAATTGCCACTAATGAAAAGTGTGGGATGATGAAAAACTATGTATTTGTTAATAACTCGTATACAAACTGTTTCAGTAGAAGACAGCTATTTACAGCATATTTCACTTGTTACAGCCAGGTCATAGCAGATAAACATTTAACTCACTGAGCTATCTTGCCAATCTTTCTTCTACACATGTTTGTGTGTAAAAAAAAAAACACACAAACAAAAACGACTTTCCTTAACTAGATCCAGTAAAAAAAATAAAAAAAAACATTCCTAACTGGTGAACCGAGATTTTAATTTGGGTTCGAAATGCTTCTGAAATGAAGCTACCTAGTCTCTGATTCTCAACTCTGAATGCCGCAAAACACAGTTTTAGCCACATCTTTGTCAGGTGTAGGATATACCTCAGTATCAGTATTGTGTTAAATTCAGCTCAGAACATAGGGCCAGATTTACAGTGTTGCATATTTGCACCCTCGGACGAACACCTACCTACCCATAGGCGTAACAGTGTAAATTTGGGAAATTCACAAACGTTCCCAAAAGTAAGTTTGGAAAGCTGTCCATGTCGCCACATTTCAAACATAATACTGGGAATGTTGCAGAGTATAGCTCTAATTTGGTGAAATGTATGCCTTTTTTTGATTTCTTTGTTTTTTCATGGGGAAAAAGGTTTACCTTTTAAGAAACCCCTTCCACTACACCACAACGATATTTAAGGTTTCCTTTCCAAGTCCCACTCTTGAAGGGAAGTTACTTTAGTCCATACCTGGTGTAAACCTGTTCCAGAGAAGAGCTTGTGAAAGCCATAAACACACAAGTTTGAGAGCCATCACAATATTGCAATGCAAACCACTCCTTCATCCGCCCACCGCTTCCAAGGGGTTTAGTACTCTATAATTGTACGACAGTTTATGCTGGCTAAGTATCCAATTGCATCTGTATGATGGGTGTAAATGGAGCCATTTTCAGCATAAACTTGGCCATGCAGATGTAAATGGTTGTACTACTAAACATCAACCCCCACAGAATATCACGGTACAAGAATATCGAGGAACGAAATATCGAAAGCTAAATGCATATAGAGTGGTACAGATTTACTAATCCTTACTCCACTTCTATGTACCTTGAAGATCTAGATCTCCAAGGTGCATATATGTGGGTTGAGATCTAGAAAAGCTATACTTACTTACCTATTGATCTTTTTATTTTCAATATTTTGTTGTCGATATGGTGTCCTATCGCTCTACTGTTGTCGATATTCAGGCTCCACACGATTGCAAATCGCTTTGCAAATCCGGTCCTTTTGTGCAAGTTTAAGGTAAAATAGTATTTGTTTTGTACTACCTGTCAAATTATTGTTTACTTAGAAGCTCGCTAGCTCTACGTCATAATTAGTTGACCGCAGTTGCTTAATAAGCCTCATCGCTTTTGTAGCATTTCATAGCTGCTCTGACTCTCATTGGTTGATACGCTCCACAGATGTCATGAAATAGAGCCAAGTACTTCTGTTTTCAGACCTGGCCAAATAACATCCTGGCAGTCCATGCTTGTGTTTTGTAGCAGTAAAATACAAAATAACTTGTCAACATTGAACAGAACTACTTACTGTATGTACAAATGAGATTATAGAGCTCCCTTTGTGGTATAAATTGATTAAATGAAGGGCAAGAATGTGCTACGATGGAGGCACAGAGAGAAGAAGGAAAAAGATGGCTCATGGCCAACACAAGTAGTTGGATTAGTTGGGTTTTGTCTTAGTAGTGGCTTAAACAGCAATACAGGGAAAGCTTTAGGGACTCCAAATCACCGCAGAGTATGAAAATTGATGCCTCTGCTACCCACGCGATAGACTAAATTGCTCACTTTGGCTCACTGTTAAAGATTTTGACTTTTTATTGCTGGGCTTTGGAAGATAACAGATCCTCCCCTGGGATCAGCAATCAAGCTCTCTAATTCCTCATGAAGAGATTTAATCATGCAGGGCAATTTTGAGCAGAAAAACATCTTTTGATACCTTATTTGAGTATTAAAAGGAATTTCTTTCATGATTTGTTTTCCTGGAAAGCATTTAACTCTATTGGCAGTGCATTAAGCAGAATCTATTCTAGCACGGAGTTTTAGCATCTCAACATTTTTATGCTGGACTTTTAAAACCTTGCAATCAATTATTCCAGCTAATCTAGCACAGTTAGTTGAAATGCAGCCATTGTTTTATGCCGGCGCATAAATCACTCTGAAACCGTATTGCAGCTGCGAAGTCACATGACTTGAATAGTGAGCGCTGTTCCAGTCCCTCCCGTACTTTAGAAGTGTCAGTGGTCCTCATACAGACATGGGGACATTGGATGCTATACAGATTGGTGCGTTGATTATGAATATCAGGGTCAAGGATTTTGTCTTTGACCTGAACTGACCCAACTTGTTATAGTGGTTAAAACTGTGCTTCTCCCCGCCCCTTTAGAAAATCCGCATTGATTGGTTATTCTTTACAACTGTTTGCTTCCGGCTTGAGACACATGACATTTTATGTCACTAGAAACCAGGTGGTGTGTACATATAAAAACGAATTCCTAATTGAATTTCAATGCTAATTTTCACTTTGCTCTATGAAGATAAAGGGCTTGATTAAAAAAAAAAAAAACATCACATGTTTACGCTTGCTTGAAATTGACAGTATTTTCCATGGGAATATGCAAAGCTGCACAGGTCGCAAGTGTATTCTTAAGGAAAGTCGCACCTTTTTTGGGAGGTAGCATTTCCACAATGTACAATTGTACTGACACCCCAGTTCTATAATGGAGAAAGGAAGTACCACTGTGCAATACTACTTTTCTGTGTTTTTCTTTTTCTCTAAGATGAGAACAGTGTACCTTGTGGAGAGACACCTTCCTACATATACATTCCACAAAGTTCCATTTCCACCTTGGAAAGGGATTACTGCAGTCCTTAACTTGTGTTCATCTCTGACCAATGGTGGTCCAGGGTGGACCAGGGCAAGAGTGAAATTTGTGAATGCTCACTAAATGATGTTCGCAGGCATTAACAAGCAAAGTATGTCTTAATGTTCTCCCCAAACCTTGTGTGGTTTTAATCCAGCATTCTTTTATGTGAACGGAGGGTAATGTTCCCAAGAGTAAATGGACTTACGACAGTAAATGGACTTACGACTACCAGCTCACCTTTTGTGTGCCAGGCAGTGGTAAATAAAGCAATTTTTGATCATTTCAGTTTATTAAAAATGGCTCTTTTTAAAGATACTACTCAGTGTACGAAGGATGTAACTTTATCAGGACATGCAGGTTATTACACAGTCCATACCAATGTAATCTGTTGTGTATATCTTGTTTTTCACATAGCACATTCAAGCAACGGTTAGCCATTTTCTAGCACTGTCCGTAATAGGTGTTATCAATAGCCAAATATGAAATTAAATTGCTTACAAACTGCACATCCTTGCAATGCCGTTATTCCATATATCACTTTGACTGTAAGCCAAAAACTAGTAATGTGGTCAACATTAAAATCGGGTCCGCTTTTTCACAAAAGGTCAAAGGATCACCCACTCTGGGATCTTGCAATTAACATATGTTAAACCTCTTAAAGACTTCTCATACAATATGCTTCTTCTGATTGGAAGTGGATACAAAGGCCTTGTCCCACCTAAACCAGGTTTATTGGCTTAAATTAGGAATAAGAGTTTCAGGTATTCAGTTCTCTGAACTGATATTCTGTTTTGGGGGGTTCTCCCTAGACCTCAGGGCTATTTGTCAATTCAAATGAATCCGTTTCTAAAATATTATTCAATTTTTAAGGCTGATGTTGGCGGTCCACCATGTCATGGTTAACATTTGAACGTTTTGGCAGTAGTATTTAGACCAAATATCTGTACATACCACTGATCCTGCTCATGTCAGCGCTTAGTTCATTTTCAGTTTAAAATGTAAAGTAGTTATTAAAATGGGTAAAGATCAGATAAATGTTTGACGTGGAGGTGTTTTACTTCTACGTATGGAATGTGGGTATAAAAATAATTTTTAAAGTGAGGAATTGCGTATTTTCAGTGTTAAATGTGAAATTTTAAGTGTAATGTATTCTATAACCATAACATGCAATAAATGCAAATGAAATTGTGTTTAAATCTTCAGTGTCTTCTTTACAGTGTACATCAATAATGGCAAAGCGCTTCTTCTTGTAAATGCCACTAGCTTAGCTGATTTGAAGATGCCAGCAGAGCAGTGGCAGTAGAAACGTTAGGGAGGACCTGCACACTAGTTGCTTCCTATTGTATTTTTGGAGTGTGGTCTGTCCCTATTTCCTAGGCCTTTTTAGTTGAATGCAGGTAATACATTATCTGCCTATTTTCTAACATGGATTACTGACTTGAGCTGATGAACTCAGTAATCGCAGTTAAATGGAAATTTAATTTCTTCAAAATGTAGATGAGGAGAACATAACCACCTCTCCCTTGAATTCGGCAAATTTTTAAGTTTTGAGGGCAGGCCACATTTCTAAAATATTTTAGTGGATTGCTTTTGCTCACAGGAGAGCAAAATATTTTTTTATTTCATTTTTTGTATTCTGTCACTAATAAGATGTTCCTTTGTTACAGATGCAAGTACTGTGATCGATCCTTCAGCATATCTTCCAACCTGCAGAGGCATGTGCGCAACATTCACAACAAGGAGAAACCCTTCAAATGCCACTTATGTGACAGGTGTTTCGGTCAACAGACCAACCTTGATAGACATCTAAAAAAACATGAGAATGGGAACATATCGGGTAGGTATTTAAGTTCCCAACCTCAGTCCTCAAATCATTTGTCTCATCTATTTGCATAGGTTCCTTGAAGTGTCAATTCACGTTGACCAAATTTGAAAGGTCTCATTAGTGTTTCATAGAAGGAACTAATACCCTATGACCTTTACACACACACACATATATATATATAATATAGACTAGCAAATCCCTACTACTAGTAATAATATGGCGCAAAGATTACATGGACTGTTACATGAAATATAAATTGGATTGGGACTGGATTTTATATGGGAATCGCTGATCATGCAAGTAGATCTAGTTTGGCTAAGTAACACAATGGTCTTCTGCAGACTTTCATTTAAGTGCTAGTGACATATTGCATGCTAATAACTTCTTATATTGCTTTTAATAGGTTAGTTTATGAATCCCATGTCCGATTGGGTAAAAATATAAAGGTCATATTTAATGTGACTTTTAAAAAAAAGTTTGGTTCAAAGTAACCACCTCATTATCAAAATGATGGGGCATTATTTCATGTTTAAAGATCTTGCTTTTGTAGTCTCCATTTAGAGGACCGTATTTCTAGAAGTGGTGTTTCTTGTTTTCAGTGGTGTATTTAATTTCATAACTAAATACCTAGAGACCAGGTGCAAAATCTTAAGAGGAACAGAGTTCTTTGGCTGCCATGCTTATGTTTAGCAAGACCACAGTTGCCATCTCCTCCCGTTTGGTGGGAGTGGTTCCAGCCTGAGATAGCAACCTTATAGAACTCAGAGAGTTATTCTTACTGTTATGTATGGTGGTGTTGAAAAATCATTAGTACACTACTTCTCTCCAGTTAAGTGACAGTTGCACATAAAACTCTCCGTCGTAAACCAGAAAGATTGCGTGTCACCTTCAAGTAACCGGTTTTAATTCTTCTTTCAAGGGTTGATCCACTGTGTACTATTACCCTTACCCTAATCAAAGTAATCATCATCATAACTTTATTTCGGCTAATATAGCCATAAAAGTTCATAAAAGAAAATACAATTTTAACAACCTGATATAAAATCAGCAAATAAATCCAATGGGAAATGCAGAGATATACAATACACTAGAAATATGCGGTTATTTCCTTTTGGTGACGTTAGACCAGTAATGTACAGCAGTATGGGAAATCTAAAAGAATCTTAAAAATATAATTTAACATATAAATATTAAAACCCAATTAAGAAACATATAAAAGCAAGACTGAGCCCAACAGCCTCTTGCAACCATTTAAAATATTACACCTTATAGTCAACAAGTGCCAGGCGAGTTGTCCTTCTGTATCACATGGCCCTAGGCAGGAGTAGATGAGCTGCAAATGTTACAAACTCACAAGACCACTATCAAGAAGATACCTTCTCTTAGTCCACATTGCAAATAAAAATTTGGATATCACAAACGCAGTAACCGGGTCAGTATCTGTTTTTAAAATCCTAAAAAATACTCTATAGTTTCTGATACCCAGGTTTCTGCAAACTTAGATCACCCACTTAGATCTGGGGATCTTATATGCCAGGCAGAAGAATACTACGTGAATGACAGTTTCTTCCTCCACAGATCACCTAGGACAGGAGCGTCCTGTGCGCCCTCCCACCTGTTTGTGCATGCGTTGAGTGGGAGGGTCCCATACCTAAATTGCAGATACATTTCTTTGGGCTAATATGGGTTGCATAGTGTCTGTCTCTTGCTCAAATTTATAATGGCACTTGGAATCTAAGTATCCATAAGTTAGACTTGAGGTGTCAACTGTCTGCGCGAGACGCGCCAGTTTGTAGTCCTTCAAAGCACAGGCTAGGGATTTTTTGAAATTACAACACAAGAAGCTTCAGGTGTAGAGCATAGATTTTTAACATATAAACATATCTCCCATGCCCAATGCTCTGGATGTGTCCCTGATGAAGGCCAACCAGGGGATTTTACCCGCCCCCAAGGTGGCCAATACAGCTTTTAGTTCAACCCTATAGTAGGCCAATTCTAGGGTACTCCACAAACGTCGCCAGTACAACAGTGGACGCGACAATATCATGTCTGCTATGGGGCTAATGCCCAGGTCCATTCTAAGCGGGACCATGGCTGTATTTTTGGGCAGACCTAAAATCTGTCTCATAAAATAGTTTTCAGTTACTGTGAGGGCATTTGCTGAGCAATGCCCCCACAGTTCTGCCCCATATTTGGCTGATCCCCTGGCTTGTATTTTAAAAATTACTACTGGGGGACTTATTGACTTTATAGTCGATTTTGTGTGGAGTTTTAAGATCCCTCCAATGGCCTGGGTTAATTTTAGGTTGGCCTTGATAATTTGTAATAGTAACACCTGGTATTTATATTGCTTGAAAATGCCAAAAACACTGTTAAGAAGTGGCATTTGAATTATTATACAAAATGACATGGCCTTTTGAAGAGTGTCTCCTTGCAAAGTGATTGATGCTGATGCCAAAATCCAGGCTGTTTTAGAGTAGAACTGTTAATGTCTGTCCTGTCTGATATCATACAGCTTCACAGAGGAATGCCCCCCTATGGGCAATGTCCGAGTACTCTTGGATTTCCAAGTTTTGATAGCACTTTGGCTTCTGCTCCTAACTTCCCAGGCCTTTGAGTTTCCTTGGTGATAGTCTAAAGATCTCTCTTGATACTGTTGTTCATGATCTTGCTTTAAGAAGGTCACAACTGTAAGCTACTGTTCACTACCTTTTTCAGATTCTGCAGTTCCATAGGTTACAAGATTAATAACAAACATTTGCTGGTCTTGGGCAAATGTAATAGTAAGCAAAGGCTCTTTAAAAAAGCCAGTTATAAAGTGTTGTACAGTTTTCACTTTCTCAGGAGGAACTTTGTTTGTGGGACAACGTAATTGTTCTAGAGGTGCCAGACTGATTCTGTCCACCCCCTCAGGATATGCTGGCCAATAGACCGGCTAGCTCACAGTGCCATCATAAGTATCCCCAAACCTAATAAGGTAACAAATGGTTTGGGCAACCTAAGAACATGACCACTCTGATTCCTCCCCAAAATTGTGGTAACTGATCTCAAACCTTTCCACTCAGTCACTTGTGCTTGCTCAGAGATACACAAGAAATGCACAAAGGGGCCTTTTCAATGTTCATTGAACCATTGTGAATCTTTTATAAAATATATGCGCTTCAATAATCAAGACTGAAGCAAAAAAGTGGTTACTAATATCAGGACAGTGAAAAGAATAAACTATTCCACCATCGTGCTAAAAAAGTGTATATATGCTGGGATATAAGTACTGATATAGTGTACTCCTACTATGCAATCCTAACCTATTTGGCTAGGGTGGATGTTCATCCAAGAATCCCCTTTTGGATGATCCCCCATTACCTGTAGGCAAGGTATGTAGGCCCCTGTCTTGGTCACAAGTTGGACATCCCTAGAGGGTAACAGGAATCAGTTGGGCTAAGACTCCGACACAGCAATGACCTTGCAATGACAGCAGAGTGTGCCTCAAATTTGAGCACAGAAATGCGTGTCTTTTTTTATAATAACGTCATCCATGCTTCTGTGTCGAGGCTTCAGCCAGGCTCACATTTGTTTGTCTTCTGATTGTCGAGTAGCCGCATGGATAAATAACAAACAACATTGCACATTGTGTATCTAGGCCTTGTACGAAATGTTCAAGGTGTCATGATAGTGTACTTATGAAGTGTATTTGCCAGCAACATGGTTTCAGAGAAACTAATCCTGCAGTCACGCATGCAAATGTGTTTCAAAAGTCATTGTGTAGAAAAAAGAAGGCAACTTGAGAAATGCGTGCATTTAAAATGGCAGTGTTTCTTCCCAGGCCTAACCCTGCCACGTGATAAGTGTGAAGCCAGATGATGATACTATCTGTAAATCAAATTTCCCCTTCAAAACAAAAGTTGCATCACTAAATATGGCCATTTACACAATTACCACCACATCATTTACAGACTTTACATCTCCTTTGCCTGTAAGGCAGATTAATTCCCTATCGTCATTCTTATGAGCCAACAAATTCTCTAGTATTCTGTAGCTAGTTTTGATATTGGAAAACACAATATGACCCGAGGACAATTGAGATATTGCCATTCTTGATGTCTTAACAAGTGCCAGTGAGTTCTCGTCTATTGAAATGTTAAATCAACTAAAAGCCAGCTTGTAGTGGATTGTAATTTTTCCAATGAAACACATATTTTCTGTTTACCAAGGAAATTCATTTTGCAATTAAGTCACCCTCTAGTTGACCATCGTGTCAGGGATCGGGGTCAGTGGTGTTCTCCAGTCTCCCAAATGTGAAGTATTATCTCTTTGTTTAGTCCCTTAGCCATCGGCCCCATTTCTTGGCTCCATGTCCAAACATTCTTTCTCAAGTACAATTAGTGACCAGATCTCGTAGTCTGAGATTGACTGTTGCTTTTATCACAAGTTCAGACTACCTTTCATTTAGTTTTGCTGGAATTCTTGTATGCACCACATCATTGTTTTTTGTGTTTTTTTAATCTATCCTTGTATATTAGAATTCTGTAATATACGGCCTAGTTGTAGATATCTCTATCAGATTCAAATGTCTAAGGGAAAGAATTTTAGTTGTTTATACTGGCGGAGTCTCAGTGACCTACAATTTCAAAGAACCCACAGGATCCACCAGTCCACTGCATCTCTTTAAACAGTGCTGTGAAATCCACAAACATTTCAGCTCACCTAAAATGATGTCCCTTTACCACATTTTGTGGACATACCATAGGATTGATGCTATCTTTGAGGTAGAGCTACCTTTGTGCCCTCTTTAAACTCAATGCAAAATGTTTTTCGTGTGTCGGAGCTCAAGAAATGCACTTAGGGAATGGTTAGTGCTCTCGGTCTAGCAATTTATCCTCTCTTCCAGTAAATCACCCCACACATGACATACGTCTAAAATCACTTTTAGAACTGAGCCATGCCTCAGAGGGTAAATGAAACTCGACTTTGAAATGTTAGCTGGGGACTCATCCTATAACCATTTCCTTCACCCTTCAATTGTGTTTAGTTGTCTGTAGGAGAACATGTCTAGATGGACCCTTTTGGGTCTAGGTCTCTTAGTAAGGATATCATCCCAAATACAGATGTTTTTTTCTCATTTCTACTTTTGGTGTCTGGGCTCTGTTTTGCTGCTTCCAGGAATGTTTAATCAGATCACCAGAGGGCGAGAGATCATAACCTTGTGTGAATACTGACAAACTTCCTATTGTACTGTACTTTGGTGTGAAATGGATTAACTGTGTACGGTTATCTTTAAAAATTCATAAAGTGGTTATTAAATAAAAGCAATGACATTGTTTTGTGGAATAACAAAAATACAGTTCTTATCAATCTTGATTACAGCTTAAAAAAAGCAAGCCTTCTTTAGCTCCCATAAAAGCATATGTTTTCAATGTACAATTGTTCATTAATCAACAATCCTCTCTCTGGCATCTTAAAGGTACAGCAACGTCATCGCCTCATTCTGAATTGGGAAGCACAGGTCCTATCCTAGATGACAAGGAAGACTCCTATTTTACTGAAATTCGAAATTTCATTGGAAATAGCAGCCACAACAAGCACTCCCCCAGAAATTCAGACGAGAGGTGAGTGACCGCTATCCTATGCAATGATAATGTAAAGGTGCATTAGACATCAACCATAGGGCTAGTTAACATTTCAAAGGTTGTTGTCTCATTATACTGCTCTGTTTTCTAAATATATGATGCTGATCCTAAATGAGTAAGCAGAATTTTCATTTTCATAAGATCCTTGCTATGTTAGGGTAACATAGGGTCCTGGAACAGGGATGTCATAAGCTTGTCCTATTAAATTCTATAAGAAGCAATACCGTTCATTTTGGATCGGGTCTGATTGATTACATGGCCTACTGTTACCTCGAACCCACAGTGCTCCGTAAATTAATTGTCATATATCAAAACAAGTATAGTTTTATGTGTATGAGACTTCTGCTTTACTTGCGGAGAACCCATAAGCTTTGCATTTGAAGTCATCAAATCCATGGTAAAGTTGTTACAATTTGAACTATGTTTTAAATTATTTCATTAGCCTAAGGTAAGATTCATGCCACTTTTATTAAAACTTAAAGCCACTTCATCTACTAGTACTTAAAACCAGAATGTTCAGCTTCCAATGGACTGCACTCCACCCCAAATGTAACAGTCAGACCCATCATCTGTCTATAATTATTTGTTGGAGATGAGGTTCTTCAAGCCAGTGTTGATAATCTTTATATTGTTGTACTAGTGAAATAGCTGCATTGGCGCTGTAAGAATGTAGTCCATCGAAGGGACTTTGGTCTGCTTCGTACTAAAAGTGTTGAGCATTGTTCTGCTACCTAGTATTAGACACATTGGAGCATTTGTTTTTGGTACATTCCCTTCCTAAGAGAAGGATTTGCGAAGGATGTGCGGTTGTGGCATTGAAGGGGGAGTGCACGGAAGTCAAACAACGCATCAGGCAGCGCCTCCGATTGAAATCCTGTTTGCAATGAAAGCTGTGCATGAGCTACTTATTAACCAATTAGAGGCCTTTTAGTTGTTGCTTTGTCTTTTTGATGAGACCGCTTTTACTGAAGCTACTTAAGGGAGGGAGTGCATGTTGGATCCCCTATCACAAGGGCCTTAGTACAATGTGATGAAACAGATGTTGCATTTTTAGAGCATGATGATTGTATCAACTACTCCGCGCCTGTAGAGGCGTACCTTCTTTATACGTGTTGCCAAGATTAATGGTTCGGCGTTTGTCACTGATCGATTCCTATGTTTTTTGCTTGCATCAATGGTGAGTCGGTACTCTAGTGCCCATACGGTGTGACTGCTGGAATCTTATTTGCCTCTGCTCTGTAACTGATGCATCATTCAATAACAAAACTCATTCAAACCAATAAGTAATGCTACATTCCAGGTCCTCCCTCTTAGTGTTAATAGTAATGTGTTTTTTTTTTGTTTTTTTAGAATTTTGTTTTGTAAGAATAATTTCACTTTAAATGTAGTTTTTGTGTGTGTGTAGATATATATTTACAGGTTTATTTTATATTTATTGCGATCATTTGCTTTAACTTTAGAAAGCAAATGTATGTCCTAAATGTCATATATTCATTAAGAAAACAGATCCTGTTACATTGATACAAATATTCAAACCCAATTGCTTCCTCGATTGTCCATTTTCTTCCAACATCTGGTCTCCAGATGTGCCACACAGAAAGCTTGCAAAGCAGAGCTCTCCAGGTCTTGTGGGGTTTCCATTCTAAATGTGACACTTATGACAACTTCTGATGGATATTGTAACCTTTGCAAATTACTGTTTTGACAAGTGAAATGGGTAATTAGTTTGCCTATGCAAAAGGTTTCGCTTACCCAGGTACAAATCCTTGTTTATATTCTGAAAATGTTCTTGTTGAATTCTCGACAAGTTGACAAATCAGTCTTGAATTTTCTTTTCCGTTGATGTCCAGATTATGTAGCAATGTCGAAATAAGTGTACTGAGTTCTTAAATTACTAATATCTTTCACCTGAAATAAGTAGGAAGTAGTGCTGTAATAACCATGACAAAACAGACATTGTACAGCGAGGCGTTAATAAGGATTAGATGCATGGCTTCAGCTAATGTTTCCTTAATCATTTAAATATGATGGTTCCTTTTCTGGATTAATCACTCCTTACTTTGTAGTGAGTGCAATGGGGTTCTTTTGTTTTGTGTTAATATTATTAAAGTGCCCGGGTCAGTCTTTCTAAAAAAAAAAAGAAAACATTTAAAAAAAAAAAAAAAGACTAATTATACTATATGTGTTCTTTCAAAGTAGTGTGACATTTGTCTTGATGTAAATAAGCCCTTAAAATCGAACAGAAAACTGAATGAAGCAAAAAACTAGGGGGTGGCAAAATGTAAAAAAAATCAAACTACTCCCAGCTAGTTTTTGTAGATTCTTAAAGGTGCTCTACACCTCAAGGCCTTCTCTCAACATCAACTGACGACATCTTGCATTCATGCTTGACTGAAATCATTAACCAGAAGCATGATGCGTATTATAGAGTCTGGGCAAGGGCTACAACTGCAAACTTCAAAGGCGATATTGTGGAACTGGTCTGGAACCAGTATAACAGATTACTATCCGATCATGAAACTCCTATTTGGGTGGAAACTGGGATTCATCGCAGGTCAGGTGCCTGCAACGTATAATTTACTACAATTAGAATGTCTGTCATCTGTCACATAATGTATAACCGTGGCGGCTACTACTAGCCGGTGAGCTGCAACTTGTTTATTATCAGATTTCTTTGTAGTTCACATCTCTATAGGGTCAGATGTTGTAATGTTATTTAAAATACAAGTTTATTTTATGATTTAATAAGTGCCAATCTTCTAACTCCTTCATATCTTGGCCTGTCCCTCCTCAAAGTGTCATAGGCTGCTTTTGGCCGGGGGCGTGGGCGATTATGTGTGGAAATATACACCAATGGTCCACCTTCCCAGATAGTCGAAATAATATTTCTAGAGTGCCAACACTACTAAACTCACAAAAACGTACACTTAATCACAACTAATCCACAAGTGGAAAAAAGAGCACGTATTACTAATGTACTAGCTATTTAACTTTAAATTTAATCTTGAGTTCTGGAGTAGTGTGCTTCTTGCTGCAATGCACTTCAATGCCTTATCAGTGGTAGTAAGTGTTATATAAATGTAATTTACAATTCATATAATATTTGCATAATTTTAAATAACTCTTCCGCAAGGTTGTACTTGTACACAGTGTATCTGCAAGTGGAGTCCTGGTGCCCTGTTAAATTAATGTAGTTGAGTATATCAATCATGAGGATGTAGCCTTAAGGCTAGAGCGGTCGACCTCGACGCTGAGGAAATTGGGTTTGAGTCTTGGCAACGATGCTCAACATCCTGTGATTCTGGGCAAATCCCTTTATCTCCCTGTGCCTAACAAAAAAATCAGCGTGTCCTTCTGTAACAAAACTGGTGCTCATGTAAAGTGCTCTGATACCCGATTTCTCAGGTCTAGTTCGCGCTATATGAAACTCTAAAAAAAATTAAAATATATATATATATATATATATATATATATCAATAGAGACATTGACCAAAATCACTCTTTTCTATATTTTCTTTTTTGTAGCAGAGTGAATGGCGGCCACTTCACAGATGAAAAGGTTATGTTGGCAAGTCAAGTGTCCGGCATCATGGATGATGACGAGGTCGAAGATGAAGGAATATTAGATGAAGATGATGAGGATGACGATGAAAGTGACAGCCAGGAAAAGGCACTTAAGGAATGCATTGCACTTAACATAAATGAAGAAACCCCCGAAGATGACTATGAAGAGGAAATGAACACAGAGAGAAGCTGCAAAGATTCTCCTGAGAGGTTAGTTATTGCATAATTTAGATCTGTGAGCAAGATATAGCATCCTTTTATTTCACCACCTTTAACATGCAGGTAGGCACACTGAAGATTCGGTATATTAAAGAGAAATGTAATAGTGTATTAAAAAATTGAAGACAATTGAGCAATGCTTGAATTTTGAAGACCCAATCAATAAGCATATATACCTGGGGAAGTTGACTAGCGATACAGTCAAGGTTTTATACAGATCAGAACAGGAAAACTATTTAACTGGGTCTCATACTATGGAAAAGGATACAGGAGAGACAGCATGATTTATAGAATGAAAGGTAGGATAAAGTGCAAATGAAAACAAACCGGACTCAAACATCGAAAATACAAAAACCAGAAAATCTGTTACATATGTACTTGTCTGTTATCTCCAAATATAGATATGATTCACTTTTAGAACAGCAGCCATGGTATTACATTTTATAATGTAACATATGGATTAGATTGTGTTCTGTAAAAGGTCTTTAGTAACTGAGCCACTGTCCCTACTGAGTTTCTGTATTTGTTCAATATTTTTGATTTTTTTTTTCCACACACACATATTTTTACTGTTATTTACTGAATGTTCTAGATAAAAGCGTAGAGTGTATTCTTTTTAGAGTGTGAATAAAATCATGCATCTGATACATAACGTGTTGATTATTTAAAATATCACCATCTGCTTTGGTTATATTAGGTATAAAGATGAGGATTTCAAATCCGGACTTTCAGCCCTGGACCAGATAAGGCACTTCACAGACAGTCTCAAAATGAGGAACTTTGAAGAAAATCAATTCAGTGAATCTGAGTTGGCTGCATATACGTCTTCTCACCTGCAGGAGGATTTAAAGCAACCACTGTACAGGAAATCTAAGTCGCAGGTAATGGTGAGTGTGTTTAGGAATGTGGCAATTAAGACTTGTCTATTTGCTGGCAGTAAACATAGTTGTAAATAAATATTTTGATAGTGATCAAAAGCTGAGTCCTATTTAACAAATCTGTGAAATAAAATAAATGTAATCATACTGTTAACATTTGTATTTTTGAATAAAACGTCAGTGTAACATTCAGAAACATTTCACTCTCTGGTGTAAAAGTAGAAGCGGAGTCCTTGATTTTTACTGGTACCAATCTTTTTTATTTTTTTAGAGTGAATCGATGATAGCTATACTATTACACTATCCATTTGTATATTTATTCTGTCAACTTCTTTTAAAAAAAAAATGTTGAAATTCATATGAATACAGCTAATACGAAAAAGATGTTTTCATGTTCCCATTTGGGAACCTACTTCTAACAGTGTTATTTAATATAAACATTTTTGTTTATTTGAATATTTATTTTTATTTTCAAATTGTGGAACAGTCTACAGATGTAAAAACACAATATGAAACATAAGTGGGGATTTCAATCAATCAGAACTTATAAAGCTTGGGTAATCTCTCTATAGGTGGTTGCAGGTCCTGGAGGCTTATTCCAACAGCCAGGTCTTGAAAGCCATTTGGAATTCCGGAAGTGAGGTGATGGCCCGGAGGTGCATGGGGAGGCTGTTATAGGTCTTTGCTGCATTGTGGGAGAAGGAGTTTCCTCCACTTCTGCTTCAATAGATGTGGGGAGTATGGGCAAGTGAAAGAGGTGGAGCATAGTCTTCTCAATGGTTGGTAAAAGTACAGGCGGTGGTTAATGTATGCGGGTTCTTGGTAGTGTAGTGCCTTGTGTGCGTGGGTCAGCAGCTTGAATTGGCATCTCTTCTGTACAGGGAGTCAGTGGAGTTACCTGAGGTGAGATTGTAATGTGGGTTTGTTGGGGAAGGCAGAGGATGAGTCTGGCTGCGGCGTTGTGTGGTCCGAAGTCTCTGTTGGTGGTGTGCCGTGATTCCTATGTAGAGGGCATTGTTTTAGTCCAGCCAGCTGGTGATGAGAGTCTGTGTCACAGTGCGTCTCATGTGTAGGGGTAGCCACTTGAAGATCTTACATAGCATGCACAGAGGGAGAAAGCAGGCAGAGGAGACGGCATTGATCTGTGATTTCATGCTGAGCTTGTTGTCAGTGATGATTCTGAGGTTTCTGGCATGGTCGGAGGGAGTCGTAGAGAGTCTTAGGTCTGATGGTCCCCAGGAGTCGTTCCATATGTTGGTGCTGTTGGTAAAGATCATTATTTCCGTCTTGTCTGTGTTCAGCTTCAGGCAGTTGTACTTCATTCAGTCAGGGATGTTTGTCATGAATCTGTGGAAGTTGGTTCTGGTGGTGGTGGGGTGGTGATTGAGAGGTTGTGTTTAGTGTTGCCTGCATAGAAAATTATGTTGAGACCATGGGATCTGACTATGTTGGGCAGCGGGGTCATGTGTATTGAAGGGCGTGGGGCTGAGCAATGAGCCCTGAGGGACATTGCAGGTGATCTCCTTGGGGTCAGAGGTGAAAGGTGGGAGGTGGATCCTCTGTGTTCTTCCGGTGAGGAAGAAGGTGACCCATCTGAGTGCATTCCCTTGGATGCCAATGGGAAGGAGACCTTCGATCAGCATGTGGTGGGATATGGTGTCAAAGACTGCAGAGAGGTTGGGGATAATCGAAGCTGCTGTTTCTCCTAGTTCAAGGTGGGTTTGGATGTCGTCGTTGGCTGCGATCAGGGCAGTTTCAGTGCTGTGATTGCTATGGAAGCTGGATTGGGAGGCGTCGAGTAGCTGGTTCTGCTCCAGTTGTGTCATTAGTTAATTGTTGATCTTTTCTAGTTCCTTCGCTGGGAATGGGAGCAGGGAGATTGGTTGGTAGCTTCTGACTTCGCTGTATTCGACTGAGGTTTTGATGAGTAGTGGTCTTACTTTGGCTTCTTTTCATGCTTCGGGGAATTGTTGCGGTGTCGATAGAGGTGTTGAGTAGGGGGTCTGAGCCTTTTGTTTCTGGGGTTATGGGTGTGGTTCGGGCATTGATCTGTGGGAGATCCTGAGTGAATGGATTACATGTTGGAGGTAGTGTTCTGGGTGGACAGGATGTTCCAGGTGAGTCAGTGTGTGGTTTGTGTCGGTACCATGGTGACATATCAGTTGAGGAAGTCCATAGGTGTGGGTTGGAGTTTGAAGCTTCTGTATATGGTTGCGATCTTGTTGTGAAAGAATTGGGCGAGGTGTCGCACAGCTCCTGTGAGGGTATGATGTTTTCGCTAGGACCTGAGTTGGAGAATTCCTTAATGATGATGAAAAGTTCCTTGGTGTGCCTGTCGCTGGTTTCGATGCATGCAGCAAGGGCTTCTTTGTTGCCCTCAGCAGGCGGTGGTAGAGGTTGAGGGAGGTCTTGAAGGCTGCCCTGTTGAAGGTGTCCTTGCTGATGCGCCATCTTCTCTCCAACAGTTTGCTGTCCTGTTTCACTGTCCTGAGTTCTTGGGTGCACCAGCTGGCCTTTTTGGAGGATTTTCTCTGGATGTTGCTCTTGATGCGGACAATACTGTTTGCACAATTGGTTATCTAGGTGTTGAACTTTTTTACTCCATGTTCGAGGTTGGTAGCAGTAGCAGGGTTGGAGGTGTTGAGGGCATTTTCCCAGCTGGTCTCCGGCATTTTGTTCCACCTCTGGTGACTGGTATTCATCATCTTGGGGGTGGCAGTTCGGGTGCTGGAGATGCTGAGTTGGACGATGGAGTGATTGGTCCATGGGAGTTTCGTAACATGGTTGTAATTGACTTGGTTGCTGGAGGTGAAAATTGGGACCAGCCTGTGTCCTGGGCTGTGTGTAGGGTGATGGGCAATCTGTGTCACTCCGAGACTGCTCATACTTTAAAAAATGAGTGCAGTGTTTTTATCATTGGCTCCTCGATGTAGAAATTTAGGTCACGGAGGAAGATTTAGCCCTTGGAGTCTAAAGCTACGGGCACAATGAAGTCTGTGATTGTGTTGCAGAATATGGAGTGTGGTATGTGAGGGTGCGTCTGATGGTTATTTTGCTGTCCGTGTGGAGCTTAAAGTTGAGATGTTCCATGGGGGTGGTGGTGTCAGTGGTGGTGGCACACTGTATGGTCGCTTTTCTGATGATGCTCTTCCTCCTCCCAGCTTTTTGGTGCGGTCCTGGTGAGTGATTTTATATCTGTTGGGGATCACTGTGGCAATCTCTCAGGCAGTGATGGGGTTGAGCCAGGTCTCGGTGAGGAAGACTGTCTGGTGGGAGGGTGGCGACGAGGTCCCATAATTCAGTGGAATGCTTGCATATTGAGCGTGTGTTGAGAAGGGCGCGTGCGAGTTGGTGTTTTTATTCAGGGGGTGTTTTTGGGGAGGGGCTGGTCAGTGGGCTGGTGTGTGCGCAGTGGCAGGTGAAGTGGCATTGGGTGCAGGTGAAAGGTCCTCCCATGGATTGTGGGTTGGCGTGATAGCAGTGTCTGTTGCGGCTTCCCTGGTTGAGGGTGTAAGAGCTGGGTGATGGTGAGTCTTCAGGGAGAGGGAGGGCCAGGGGTCGTGCCGCTGGGTATAGTCAAGCCATGGACAGGTGCAGGCGGCCTTGCCTCTGGCTCACCTTTGCATGCCCACTACACACGTCTACTGTGGCTGCATTAAATAGGTGCTGGGGTGGGCGGGGCTTCTGTTGGCGGGAAGAATTGAGTGGAAAAACCCAGTCGGGGAAATCCCCAGCGGGAAAACCCATGCAACTGCGTTGTCACTGGATCAGTCTGGAATAAGCAGGAACTGGAGGGCAAAGGCAAGTCTTAAGCTAGGTGTCCAGGTGCCTACTGAAGTAAATCCATAGAATCAATCCCTACTTAAATCATATACATACGAGTTTACAAGCATTAATACACTAGTGTTAAAGTTGAATGCAAAATGTGTATGTCGAAAGGATAATGAATGTTCACAATATACATATTATGAACTAGGATGTATTCACGATAAATATAAACATGTAACGTACATGGAAGTGAAAAAAGAACTGAGTAATTAATTTGTGTGTCAAGTTGTGAGATGGACATAAAATACCGTCAAGGCACATTGATAAAAAGAGTAAATTTTCGCTTGACTATTACCATTTCCATTTGCAAATGTCTGTATTGTCATATACCGTAGTTCAATGGGTTAACTCTCATAACAATAACTTCCAATGAAACAGTGGGTGCCATGTTTGCCATTTGTAGATGAATGGAGTTTCCTTCATCAGATTAAGCATCAGATTCAGTTTGAGACCCTAGTAATCCTGTAACATCTCAAGTAAGTTTCAGGTGTTCTTTTAGGCAGAACAAGTTCGTCCATTGAAATGATTTGAATCCAGGTGTACTCAAGGGAAGAAACAGAGTAGCAAGAAAATTAAAATACCCCCCTAAAACCACACCGAGCACCTGCAGCAAGCAAACCAGACCCTGCTTAGGAGAATTTACCTCACCCTTTCATCTTCCTTAATGCACATCTCCAACCCTTCTCGCAGGTGACTAACTTGCTCTTCGAGTACTAACAACACAGTTGTTGTAATGACGGTGTTGTAATAGTAGCGTGATGTAATGACAGCGTTGTAAACGCTGTTTCCCGATATTGTACTTCTATAAGTTTACATTAACAGTTAATTTAAAATAAACATTTAAAATAATATTTTAGGAGATCAAAGGGGGGCTTAACAGCTACAAAATATGCCAGGAAATACAAATAGATAAGTTCCTCTTACAATTAAATGACGTTAATCCTTTACATCCGTTTGTTTTCATAAACCTGCAAGAAAGTCATGAAAATGATTTGTCTGAGATTTCACAGAGGTGTCTATTTATTGTAATAATGAACGCGGAGATGTGCACGCTACTTATATATATGTATTTTTTTACTTTTTCCTACAGGCATATGCTATGATGCTCTCTCTCTCTGAGAAGGAATCTCTTCATTCTGTGTCACACAATTCTACCAACATGTGGCACACAATGGCACGAGCCGCTGCAGAATCCAGTGCTATCCAGTCAGTAAGCCACGTATGACATTGTGACATCCAACCAGAGTGGGACCAAGTCCAACCCGTAGCATGGCTCTTTTCTTATAGGACTATTTAAAAGACTGCTGAGCAGAATGCCTTATAAATCTGCAGGGTCTCTCACGAACGTCTGGTGACCTTAAACTGATTAATTAAAAAGAAGACACTATTTATGCTCATCGTTTTGTTTTGCACAGCTAAGGCAGCTGCTGGTTTCTGGAAGGTCAATGCAACTGCGACGCGTCTCAATGGAGATCTTGACCATGTTGGGCAAAACATGTCTTCCAGTTCATCCAGTGTGGAGAGTTGAAGTTTGCATTAATGCACCCTTTAGCACACATTGACATGAATACAGTTTTTGTACTCCATAATTTCATGCACAGGATTAAGAACAATTGCTGCCTTGGAAGAATTTTCTTTTTGCAACGTGATGTATAACTCTTTGAAGACTGAAAGCATTGTACAGACATTCTCAGTTGACTTGGAAGCCAACAATGGGACAGACACATCCTTAATAATATCTTCTTGACTGCTCTGTGGAGGTGAACAAACAAATCATTGACTTGTACTGTGTATATATGAAGAATCATCTAAGGTTCAGTTCTCAAAGAGGTTGACATTCATGGAATTCTGTTTCAAGACCGTCCTCGTCACTAGTACCACTAATTTGTCTTCTTGTTAAATGTTTGCCAAATCAATGTACTGACATTTTAATTTTAGACAATCATGTCATTTCCTTCTTTTTTTGTTTGTGTACTTTGTATTTATTTGCTGTCAAGCAGCTAATGATGATTTCAAATAGCACTATTCTAGTCCTACACTAGAACGCATCTTAGGCACCCACAGAGTTCCAAGATGAATGGAAACTGATCTGTGTACGTAAGTGCTAAATTGTGTTCAACTTTTCTTACATTCCCATTTTTTTTGCAACAAAATAAAAAACAAAAACAAATCAATGAGTTGGATTTTTGTAAACCAAATATTCATTTGATTGTATAAACAGTTATAATTTTCTCATGGAAGCATGATTCTTATGATTAAAACTGTACCCAATATTTTATGCTGATTGTCTGCAAGCTTGTGTGATGTTATGTTCATGTTAATCCTATTTGTAAAATTAAGTGTCCAAACCTATGTTGAAAAAGATGACTGTGATCATTTATTTTGCCCTTCAGTAAGGGACCAGATTAATTTTCTTCTGTTTGTAATTTGATTTTGAAATAATCGGCAGTTGAGGTACTTTCTTTAAATGCTTTGTACAATGTAACTGTTATGCATTTCAGTACATTACTGTGGGAGGAGTAAGTACACAAAATAAAGGACTACAAAGAGAAAGCTACGTCTAAATTTTTATTTTTCATGCTTTTTTATTCTAAACGAATAGATGTTATTGTGGGTTTAAAAAAAATTATAATTTGAAAACATAAGTGTTCCTTCCATGCAACCTATCCGATGCCTACAATTTGAAAATGGTGCCTCCTTGCCTAATAAACAAGAAAATAGTGTTAATATGATTTGAAGTTCAAGGCGTACCAATTCCTCCCATGTGCTGTAGCCTACAGTGCACACATTTTGTCGTGTGAATACTTTCATGCTTGTGTCATTCAGTAATGTTTATTGGTTTATTTGTACATATAACCATGCACCATGCTTAACTGAATTAGTTTGAGTCACTTGAAAGAGGGAAAATTGTGGGTGAAGCAGGCTTCCATTTAGAATTTTATTTGGGATCATTTATTTGAAGAAATGTTTTGGGGGTTGTTGATAGAGCAGATGAATTCATTTTTGTTAGGGGTAGTGTGGGCCTTGTTACGCTTGCGGTCATGTCTCGCAGCCAGTGAGATTTAAGCTGATCCAGGTTTCATTTTCCTTTAGGCAATATGAGGTGTTGGTAAATTTCTCCTCTTAACCAATGACTTTCATGTAGATTTGCATGTTTGATGTGTATGAGTGAAAGAGGTGGTTGGGAGATTTCAGGAGATGCTTTGGAGGCTTAGTATGGACTGTGTTTTGGAAGGAAATTGCAATGGTTGGGTCCAGTATTTTGTTTGTCTCTGAGGTATGGAGGTGAATAGTGATCAATTTTCCATTACTTTAAAAATTCACATATTTATTAGGCTCTGATGGGTTTAAAGCAGGCGTTTTTAACAGTGTGAGAAACATGTAGTGTTTTAACGGAGACTGGACCTTTCCAGTTATCAGTAACCCTGGGTGGGTAACTCTGCTCCTCCAGTGGAGTTTGCAGAGATTTGCCTACTCCGTGGCGAACGCGGAGTAAGCAAAACCTCTGCCTCTGTGGCAGAGCAGAGTTAGGCGCTACCTCCCCCTCCCATATGCTGTAAAAGGATTTTTTTAAAAAGGCCCTTACCTGTGTTTCTGGTGTCCACCCTGCCTGGTTTATCTTCTTCCTGCTCCTCCTCTTGTGGCCTCCATTGAAAAAAAACTATGTTGTACATCTTGCGAGTGCACATGCGCACTAGCGAAACGTTCAACATAGTGTTTTTTTCAATGGAGAAGGAGCCAGGAGGCGGCGAGGAGCAGGGAGGAGAACGCGGCCAGGCAGGGGAGGCAGTGAAACACAGGTAAATGCCTTCTTGTTATAATTTTAAAGCATTTGGGAGTGGCAAGGGAGCCGAGTGATGCTTAGCTTCACAGAATTTTTTTCAAACTCAATGGAGCTACACGTAGAGGCACTACGCCTGCTCCGCCCACCCTTAGTTATAAGTCATTTGTTTATTGTAGTGAGAGTGGGGGTGAGCACATCCATTTGTGTGGAGTTGATGTCAGATAGGCAGTTGACGTTTCACGATTTGGGGCCATGCAGTTGAGTGGAGGTGTTGGTTTGTGTCAACTCATGGAAAATAGGGTGCAATGTTGATCTGAAATTTTTAACTTTATGAAGGTACAGCCTAGAGAGTTTGTGTGATGTCATCTTATTGGTCATGTCTGTTGAATGAGGGTGTTTTAGCATGCTTCTGAATTTCCGCCTTATTTATAGGTCAACTCTCTTGATGTGTCCCCATATGTTCCTCCGTTCACTCCCTCTGTCAAATGCATCTGTATGAGATGCACACTATACCCCCCTCCCTCCGGTTTTCAGAACTAACGACTGCTCATTAAGGGTCAATATGATCCAGCCCAAAAGCATTCCCAGAAACTTTCAACATTGCAAAGGAAAGATGAAATCTGGTAAAGGTTATGTTTAGGCTGTCACAAGTATTTTGAATGAAAATACTTCATTGTGACAGGTACTTTGTACTGTCATGAGGAAGTCACTGTTACCAGTTGATATACGGAAGCTAAAGTTACAGTAGACTTCCTGTGGAATTCTGCTACAATTTATTAATATAGAGTAGTACCTGAATTAGGAGACAAGTCATTGGAGAATACCAACACTCTAGACACATGTATGGCTCTCCAGGAAGAGTGACTGATGGGGATCAAAAATCACCAACATGAAGAATGTATCAAACGATGGACCAGTAGCCATTACAACAAAATGGCCAAGAGTCACTAAAGCTTATAAGGCATTCATATTAATGCAATCAAAGTAAAGACAAGAACATCATGTAAATAATTTGAGATGAATTTGCAGGCTTAAAATTCTGTTTTTGTGTTGGTCCATTTAAAAGTCAAAAACTGTTAATGAGGATTTCTGAAATAAATTACAGAAGAATTACAGTTCAAACTCTGTCAGATTCCAGAGGTGTACCAATATTAATGCTTTTTGGAAGAGGGCCAACCAGTTCACTCCAGAAGAGTATAAACCACAAAGGGCCTTATTATCAGTTCCCTGGACATGGGTGTGTTAATTCCTCATCCCAAAGTTAACCATGCCAGGGGTCCAGTTAACTCAAAGGGTGTGGAATTAACATATATTCCAAGATGACCCTTTAGAACCCCCTGTGAAATTACATGGGGAATCAGTAATTCAGTCAATTTCCCATATTAATGTTCCTTTTTGAGAGAGATTTCTAACCGTTTCTTCACCTTTTGAATACATCTCAGAGATCTGACTGGATCTGGAAACTTTTTAGCAGCTCCACATTGACACTGTTCTGGAAATGATGTGTGCAGCCAATATAAGTGTCACTTCT
Source organism: Lissotriton helveticus (assembly GCF_964261635.1). Lineage (NCBI taxonomy): Eukaryota > Metazoa > Chordata > Amphibia > Caudata > Salamandridae > Lissotriton > Lissotriton helveticus. The sequence continues at coordinate 155,700,736 of NC_136072.1, read as the reverse complement.
GCACGCTGATGCTTGTTCCTTTCTTACGTAGATCCAGAGCTACCACTGGTCTCTTTTGAGACCTGTTTATTTCAATTTAACAGAGTGCAGAAGAAATATCACTTCAAATAGCAACAGTGTTTAAACCAAGTAAGGACTGTTGCAAGCGGAAGATGCTGAGGTTAAGTCGGAATGTCGGTCTCAGTCCTGTTACCGGTACATAAGTAGGTCCTGGGTTCAATCGTCGTGGTGCTTCAAATCACAAGGTAAGTTGAAAAACCCCATAAAAATCCAAGTGGGACTATGCCTCTTTCTGACACTCGTCCATCTTACAAGATAAAGTGTAAGCTCTTTTGGCCCTCAATCTCACTCCTGAAGTTGGTTGACATTGAAGCCAATCCCACAACTTGTCCCAGCACAACCAGAGTTTTGTGACACGAAGCAGATTTAAGAGTTCCGCATGGCCATGTTGCATCTCTTTGGGACCCTTCTGACTCCCTCTGGTGCGCCAGCAGGCCCCATGGAGCTGAAAGGCTCTCCAGTTGTGATACCACTAACAAGTTCACCCTCCGTGCAGTAGCACCCACTGACAATCGCTGGACCTCAAAACCACATTTTCTGTCCGCAGATTCCACATGTGGTCCAGGAAGATCTACACCGACTCCATAGATGGAGGACAAGGTGGAACCTATTGTGCTTTTCAAACTTTGCGGTTCCTTAAACTCAACTGAGGCCGCTCTGTCTATTGAACCACAACCTTTGCCTACTCCATCTAAGCTGCTTAGTGTCAAGGTCCTACAAGGTAGGTCTCATTCATTACACTTCCTTATTTGAGATGGACTCTGATAATGAGTATTATGAAGTAGATTAATTTGGGCAACCAACTGGCAGAAGGCCTACAGGATGCCAGTGACCTTGACACTTCTCCTGACACAGGCCTAGTCTCTGCAGACCCCCCCCCCCACTGCTCCCACCCCAAGGCCTTGGCACTGAGGAAAGCGATTCTTTCACAATGGTGATGCGAAGGGCTGCTGAAGTCTTTAAACTCTAGCACCCCTCCTTGGAAGTAAAAAACAGTGTTCTAACTGAAGTCCTACACAAAGGGCAAACCAATACTGAGCCCCTGTTTAATGAAGCACCAACCAACACCCTCTTTAAGGGGCCTGTGCCAAGCCTTGCGCTGATTTCCCCCAGTGAATTGCTAGATTGTGCAGCACCGTAACCCTGCCTCTGGTGATCCTGATTTTTTTTTTTTACTGCACCCAGTTCTCCTGAGAGCTCGGTGGTGCACACTTCCACCAGCTGGACAAACCAGAATGCCGCTCGACTACTCCCCTAGATATGTAATCTAAGATTGTGCAGACTTTTTGGAAGAGGGTCATTTCTTCCACAAAATTAGCTCTCCAGTCAGACAATGCCAGTTGCCTTATAGGCAGCTACTACACCCTGTCTTGGATTCTTTAGCTCAAGTTCTTCTAGGTGCCCCAAAAAACCTTCTCCCTGTGTTGACCCGGGCCATACAGGGTGGCTGTGATGTCCCTAAATTTCCCAGCTATTCTGGCCGGGATAACAGTATTTCTTTTTTTTTTTTTTTTTTTTTGATAAATGATTTTATTATTAATCCATGACCGTCAGAAATAAACAAAATCATAACAAAGTACATCAGTCAGCGGTACAGAATTCCCAAAATTAATACACAGGATAAGTAAAGCATAAAAGAGGTGAGAGGGAAATGCTACACACAATACTAGAAATTATAAGCCCATATAAGTCACAACTGGTCCCCATATTTCAAGGCCAAGTTTCTTTTTCCGTTTGCCTTTCAAAGCATATAAACAGTATTCAATATTGAAGGATGCCAAAAATCTAGCCCTCCACAGTTCAAAAGATGGTGCGTCCTTCTGCAACCACATTGAGACAATGCATAGTTTTATTACAGAGGTAACCATAAATATCAAATACTGGTGTTTATCCATCACTGAATCCTTCTCAGTTTCTTCATCCATCCCCAATAATACATGAGCGTTGGACAGTCAATACCGTTCCACCCGAAATCTCCTCCAAAAATCTCTCAATGTGCCCAAATAAACTGTTTAGATGCGTACATGAATAAAAGATATGGAGTATATCAGCCTCATTGGACCCACTCCGAAAACATTTCCTGCCATTAACCCCTACCCATTTAAGCATTTTCGCTGGAGTGTAATACAAATTAAAAATGGTCTTATAGTGTTGTGCACGTAAATTGGGAGCCATAAATAATCCTCCAGCCATTTCTATAGAAGTTTCAATCCGAGTCCCTACCCGACCCAGCCGACTGTCCCATTTTAAATTGAGTCTCTAAATCATTACCCATAGTATTTAGTAATAACAAATACACATAACCAATACGAGCATTCTTCCCCACAGCTTCAATAACTGGATTTTGATCTGTATTCCAATGATGTTTGCTCAGATAGTCCCGAATTTGAAGATATTTGAAGAATTCAGAGCGGCAAATTTGAAATTTCTCCGGCAGCATTTCAAGACGTCAAATCCCGATTATAATATAAATCTCCAATTCTTTGGACTCCTTTAATTCGCCAGTTATCTATTATTCGATCCCAGAATATCGACGTGAGAAGTGTTGAAGCAGTTAAAGGAGTATACCCAAATATCTTCCCAATATTATAATGTTTTTTGACAGACCTCCACACCTTAAAAGCTGCTTAAACCGGATCCTCTTGTAATAATTCATATCTACATTAATAAATAGACGGTTGTTAGCTTCGCTGCCCAATAGCATTTGAAAAATAGGAGCTTCTGCTACACTGCATGATTCTATCCCTGTTAGCAAAATATTAATGTGCTGTAAAATACATACAAAATAATGAAGGGTGAAATCAGGGAGAGCCCAACCACCTTGTTCGCGCAGTAAGATCATCAATCGTAGAGCTCCCCGCGATTTCTCCTGTGCCCACACAAATCTAGCACATAAAGATTGTAGCCGCGCAAGATTGACCCGAGAAATCTCCAGTGGAACAGCTCTCGGGAAATAAAGAATTTTAGGTAAAACTGTCATTTTAAGGACGTTACATCGCCCAACCATGGATAGATGTAAACATTCACATCTATCAAGTTGCTTCTTTACATCACTTAAGAGATGACCAATTCACCTCTACCAATGCACTTAGACAGGCCCGCAATTTGATCCCTAGATAAGTCACTTCATGCACTACCCTTTGATCCGTACATGTTGCTATATTAACACATAATATATGAGTCTTTGCAGCGTTTTATAGCCAGAGACGGCTCCAAATTGTAACGCCAAAGACTCTATTTCTGGCATAGCAGTAGAAGGGTTCGGACTTAGAACAGCCACATCATCTGCATATGCCAGAACCCAATAATGTTTTTGCTGCCATATCACAGGTTCAATCCTATAACTAGATTCGAGCATTTTTATGAATGGGTCTATATACAACGAGAACAACGGGGAACAGGGACATCCCTGCCTTGTTCCTCTAGTGATATGTACCGGGCTAGATTCTAAACCCATAGTACAGATTCTTGCTATAGGTTGACAATAGAGCGTTTGTATAGCTCGAATAAAATTAGGCTGGTACTCCCGCGGCTGTAACACTGCCCACAAAAATCCCCTCTGCGACCCGGTCAAAAGCCTTTTCGGCATCAAGTAGTATAAGACTGAAGGCCCCCCGTGGTGCTAGCAATATCCATTAGCGTCGCCATCCTGTTAATATGATTAATCGTCCCCCTCTGAGGAATGAAACCATGTTGTCTTATAGATACCAAAGGGGTTATAACCTCAGCTAACCGGGTCGTGAGAATTTTCGAATAGATCTTACTATCAGTATTCAATAAAGATATAGGGTGATATGAGGCCGGATTTTCCGCAGGCTTATCTTTTTTTAAAGGCAATAATGCTCACCTCGGCCCATGACCTGGGTGGGGGAGCCCATCTATGCCTGCCTAAACGTAGTGAACATATCTAATTTCAAACAATCGAAGAAGATGTTATATATTTCCAGTGGGAGCTTATCCGGCCCTGCTGCCTTTCCAGATGCCAAGCTATTGATGGCCCTCTCCAACTCCTCCATAGTTATAGGGGTTTCGAGGAGATCAGCCTCTTGTTTGTTTAAGTTGTTTTTACAGAAGCGCAGGACCAGAGCCTCCCCAGCTTGTATATCGTAATCTTCCCTTTTGTTTAAAGTCTCATAAAACTTGTGAAATACATCCATGATCCCCACCTCTGTTTCTAGAAGATCACCCCGAACATTTCTAATTGCATTGCTCCGCTGGGCCGCCTCATTAGATCTTAATTTTTGAGCGAGGCACCGTCCACTAGCCTCCCCATAGTCCTAGTTCAGATGTCTTTTAGGCACATATTGCTTTGCGATTTCAGTGCTCCAGTGCAGATTAATCTTAGCTTTACAGCGAGCTACCTCATTCAAAGAGTCCGTAATATCCGAGCCCCCATGTATATCTATAACAAGCTTCTCTTCTGCAAACGTTAACGCAGCATATAATCCCTGCAGTACAATGCGTAGTTGCTTTTGCTTATATAAACCATAGCTAAGCACCTCCCCCTAAAAGCGGTTTTAAAGGTATCCCAGACACATCCTATCCCTGCCGTATTTCGATTAATTTTAAAGAAATGTTTAATCCAGGTTTTAATCTTATTAACAAAAGCTGTATCACACAGCAGTTTCCTATCGAATGAGAAGGCACGTGGTCTGATTCCCATTCTACCAAGGGTTAGGCTCAGTACGAGAGTGCCGTTATCAGAGGTAATCCGTGGATGCATCTGAATTCTGGCCCCAATCAGCCTTGAACGTGAAACCAAAAAATAATCCAGCCTTACTAATTTTTTATGGGGGCAGGAATAAAAGGTGTACCACGGCTCATCCCCTCTCAATGTGGCCCAAGCATCCACCAGGCCATGATCCGCTACAAGTGATTGAAGTGCCTTGCAGACTTTAGGTATCCTCCCCTTATAACAATAATTATTAACCCGTAGCCCCAAGGTGTATATTTAAATCCCCACAAATTAATAGTGGAGTGGGCCACTGGGCGAGTTCCATATTAAGCCCTTCTATTATTGGCGCCTCATCACAATTTGAGCTGTAAATAGAGCACACAGTGCACTTCTGCTTCCCAATAAAACATTCAGCAGTGTCCTATCTCCCTTGCTTATCTGCTAATGACCTACCCGTCCCTTAAATGTGTTTTTTATCTAAAATTGCCACACCTCTCGTGGTAGTAGACTGTTGTGTACATATCAAAACTTTGAAACCAAGCTCCAAAAACACCTTTCTTTTAGCCCATGGAATATGGGTTTCCTGCAAACAGATCAAATCACTCTGAAGCATTGCCAGTTCCCTTACAACCCGTTGCCTTTTATTATAATTATTCAGACCGCTGACGTTCAGAGAACAACATCAGATACCATTAAGCATTCCACTACCCGCCATCAATTTCCCCAGAACTTATAGCTTTACACACTATACTAAGAAGACAATCAAGTATCCTACACCACTTCCCTGCACGATCCTGGATTATTATTTTTTTGACCCCTCCGTGCAAGATTTAGCAATTCGGCGAACGGTATTTTGTAGCTTACGCACCGCCCCCTGGGTCCACAGCCCTTCGGCTTTAGTTTCTTCCCTATGGGCCATTATTACGTTATAGATTGTCAACAACGTGATCTCACCCTCCGGTTCAGAATGGAAGTTTCCACATGAGTCTCCTTGGTTGGGTTGGAGACTGGGTGAGTTATCCCATGAGGGTTGGTTAATCAAACTCAGTTTGTCCTTTGAAGGCGGGTTAACAGACTTGTACATTTTGCGAACTGTTTCACGACTTTCTTGATTCATCGTAGAATCTAAACTTAGTGCATCTTCTTCTTCTAGTTGTGAACTTACGTCCTCTGCCCAATCACCAATATTACTCTGTTTTTCAATATCGTTCTCATTCTCCGAGGTAATGGAAACATCGGACATAGAGTAAAACTGCCCCCCTGAGCCTGCGGACTCCCCATCATTCACTGAGACCATTGCAGAGTCCGTGGTAAAATATCCGGAATTCTGGGGTTGCGATATATTTGACAGTTCATTCGGCCCTAGTGGCATTGCATCAGCTCGACCAACCTCAGGAATCAACTTTGGCTCAACTCACCCTCCCATATCCAAGCAAAATTCAGGACTCTCAACAGATAATATTGGAGACATTGTAGCTTTATTTACAGCCTTACACAGTTCAGCAATGCCATCCCCTTCACCTCCAGGAGCAACTGTTGCTGTAGCAGTTACAATGTTGCTTGTGGGCATGGACATTGCTTGCCCGGAAGATTGCAGATCAAATGACTCTCCGGGATTTTGGTACAAAAGGGGGTGGTGATGGACGGAGCATCTGAGCCAATCAAACACTCATACCAAGTCAAAAGATCTGGGTTTGATCCATCACCGTTCTTTAGCCCACTCTGCCACCCCAGTTCAGACATGGCTATATGGAAATCAGTCTGACCCTGTGCCTCATGGGAACAGTCCAGCCCTAACTGCAAGCCAGGCTCTGCTGCCAACCCCAGGTTGCACACAATGAAAGTCTGTGCACAGCGTGGGGTTGGTATCTACTCAGTATAGTGTACTCTCTATGCTGCACTTGTCAAATAAGACACTATTGAATTATAATAACCAATGTCTGAAGGTGCTAAAGATCATACAACCTGTAGCCTTCATACTGTGGTGAAAACCTAACAGATTGCCTATCTTCTGAAGCAAAAGAAGCACAGGTACATAGGTTAGTACCTCATGTACACAGTCTTTTATATTATGTAGAAATTGTCATGCTGAGACGATTCTGTCTAAAACTCAAGGATGCTTACAATTCTTAAAGGCATATTTCTGAGAGCCTTGGGTCACGTTTGCACCAAGCAAAATGGTGCATGGATGATGCTATGCTCTGAGTCCGCTTTATGAAGTCACACAAAGCCACATTGTGTGGCTTTAAGTGGCCTTGTAAATCTTGAGTAAGGCAACCAGAGCAAATCGCTGGGTCGCCTTACTCTGTGCAAGGGAGTTGTTTCATGGGTGTTGCAGTGGGTGTTCCCACGCAACTCCCATGGGATTTGACGCATTCCCAGATTTGCAAGGACTTGTAAACCTGGGAATGCATCAAAATCTTATGCCTCCCCAGGGCAGGCATAACGAGGAAGAAAACGTAATTTCACATTGGTTTTTTCCTCTTTCTATGCGTGCTGCATTCTGCATCACACATAGGAGGTAAACACCTCCATGTATTGTTTTCATGCAGGAAGGCGCCCCTACCTGCACAAAAACAATCTTGCCTACAACACAGGCACCCCTGCACCATCATGCAATGGTGGCTGCATTGGCGATAGGCTGCCAAAACAGTGCCAGCACAGAAGGAAAGGACACGAATGCACTGTATTGGATAAATATGGTGCCTTCCTGCCTTTCAATTTGACATAGGGCAGTGCAGCAAGGTAAATTTCTGTGCTGCTTTACTCCAAAACACCATAAATATGGTCCTTAGTATCTTCTATTCAGAATATTTGCCCTGTGGCAAACTTTTTCTGCAGAACCAACAAACTTGTGTGGAACATACTGGACACATTTCATAAACTATCTGCACACAGAGTTACTCTTCAATCCAAAGATTTATAATGTATACAATACCTCTACACAACTATAATTCATTAGAAGCACATGCATTTTGTAAACACTTCTACCCATTAGCTGGACACAGGCTGTACAAAATTAGGTAGGAAAGTAATATGGTAGCTACCCATCACTATGTAAATTATAAAACAAGCTAACCCACTAATTAGATGATGTCATCATTGATGTTATATAATGATGTCATTAGTGATGTCATAAATTATGTCATGGAGCATATCATGAGTGATATAATATGTTAGGTCATAAGCAGTGCATGGCAGGGCGCAAGTTCGAAAGTTGGCTCAGCCACGTCTTTGCCACAGGTTTAGGATTTATAAAAATCTACAGTATTTTTGGCATAAAAGTGTATCACTGTGTCTGAAAGCTTTGCTGATAATCTGGCTGAATAATTGGTGTGTCCTAAAACAGCACATTGTAACATCTATTCTGTAGTAGGGGATCTCTGTGTATAGTCATAATCTAGTGAATAGTCCCGTTCATGTGCGGGGACCCCAGAGCAATCAAAAATAATCTCATACACTGTCTTCTGTGCAGTCCTGCATAGACACTTAACACCTTAGGAGCTCGTAAACAAACCTCCCCAGTGCTGCGCTGTCCATTATCCAGTGCTGAACTGGACGTCCAGCGGTCGCACGCAGCACTGGGGAGGTAGTGCCCGTGACGACCGTTGGCCGACGGCAGCACCTAAAGGGTTAAGAGAGAATTAAAGACAAATAATGCAGCCCATACATGCAAGGCTACACTGTCCAATACTTCAACTAGAAATGCAAAAGATGTTCCACCAATATCATATTCAGCACAGTCTGCCAAGTTTCACTCATAGAGAAACTTCCCCCTTCACCAAATCCTTGGAATGATAGAGAGGAAGGTATGGACAGACAAGCCCCCCATAGGCTGCCATTATGTGGCTTAAAAAGGGATACCGTGCCTTTAAGGAAACTTTCCAGAACTCTCTTGGTATACCAAAATGCACAGCAACTCCCACCACTTTCAGTTCTTTTTTCCGGCTACAGCTAGCAGGACCCTGGAGCATTGAGCTCTCCCTTTTTGGGTGTTTTGTGTAATTTTTGGCACTTTTAAAGTGTTAGTGTGTTCACTCGACGTATTATTGCTTCTTCTTTGCTCTGCTGGAGTTTCTGGTGCTTTTGGCCGCTTTTTTGTCAAATATGCCTTCCTTATTTGATAAATGTCCTGTGTGTGCCAGGAAGAAGGCAAAATCAGATCCACACAGGGTGTGTATCCCATGTCTCCCTTCTTCTCATGTTCCAGAGACGTGTGAGATCTGCCAGCAGTTCTCCAGCAGGACCCTGAAAGACAGACAGAAGATCAGGCTCCAAGGACTGGAGCAAAGAAAGCAGCAGGGTCCAGGTGGGTCTGGACATGATGGGACCTCTTCCTCTGTCCGTGCGTCGGCCTCTGGGGGGCTCCCCAGTAAGGAAAAGGCCAGAAAACGCCACCAGTCTCCATCGGCGTCGATAGCCTCGACGTTGGCGTCGAGAGGAATGACCACGGTCTGCTCCCCGTCTCCCCAGGGCTCTTGGTCGAAGCGACGTTGAGGGGATTGACGTCGAGGTCTCCGACGAGGTCGACGTCGAGGACCGCATCATCGTCGAGCCATCATCGACATCGAGAGGGTTCAAGAAGGCGCAAGCGCTCGCCGTCGAGGCGACACCACCGTTCACTATCGACGTCGACTCGACGCTCGATGTCGAGAAGACGATCATCGACGTCGAGAAGGCGATCATCGACGTCGAGAAGAAGATCATCGACGTCGAGACGATGATCATCGATGTCGAGACGAAGATTATTGACGTCGAAAAGGCGCTCAGCATCGAGGAGGAAAGCATCGTCGTCCAGGAGGCGTTTCAAAGCCAGGCCTGAGTCCTCGGTTTCCACGAGTCCAGGGTCGCGGCGGCGCCGTCGCTCGGCTACCAGGGGTGCGGCATCGAAGTCTCCCCCTTCAGGTCAGGCAAAGAAAAGGAGAGTGGAAGAGTCTTCGGGCTCGGAGCACTCGCAAGTCTATTCGCCCTCCAAGCCGAGGTCGCCTACACCTCCTCCGTTACCCAAGGACCCTCCTCCGCGTAAACCGATGCCACCTCCACCGCCTCCTCCTCCTCATCGTCCTCCGCCTCCTACACCGCCACCTCCGCCGAGGTCTGTCTCGTTGTCACATCTCCTGACGCCGCCTACGGGGCCACCACAACCTAGGCTCCCGTTTCGGCCTCCACAGCTCCCTCCTCTACAGCCCGTGGACCGCCCAAGGCCACGGAGGTTGAGATCTCGCTCCAGATGGAGGGATAGATCCAGGAGTCGCCGTCGCTCTTCAACGAGATCCAGACGGCGCCACAGGAGGGACCGGTCAAGGTCCCGCCACATGGATTCCTCCAGTGCCAGGGACTATTCACCTGCTCTGTCAGACTCCCCTCGACGAGGGTGTCTCCAGTAGATGACATAGTCTCCTTCCAGGACGTGTTGCTGCGAGGGGCTACTAAGCTGGGCATCACGCTCACTGTGCCCACGCCATCTACCTCCGTCATTTTTTAAACTCTGCACAAGAAGCAGTTATCTCGCCCTTTGCTGCCTGGGCTGGTGGAACCTGCCATGGAGCTGTTCCTCACCCCGGTGGCTTCAAGATCGGCACCTTCCAGGCTGCAGAAGAAATATAAGGCTCCTGACTTGGACCCAGCATTTCTTCGTTTGGATCCTGCGCCGGACTCGGTAATTGTGACGGCAGCAAGAAAACAGCACGCCACCACCCCGTCATCGACAGTGCTTCCTGACAAGGAGAGCCGCTGGATGGATTCGGCAGGCAGGAAGATTTGCGGGACGGCCTCCACTTCAATGAAGGCTGCGAGTGCCTCAGCACTGTTGGAACGTTACGATCGGGCTCTGTGGGAGTCCCTCCAACAGTACTCGGAAAACCTTCCCCGGGAGAAAAGGGAAGCTTTCCAAGAGATCCTTACTGAAGGACTTCTGGTCTCCAACCAGGTGATAAGCCCGGCTGCGGATGCCTCCCTCTTGGCTGCCCACGGGTATTGCCATGGGATCAACCTTAGGCACCATGCCTGGTTACGTCTTACATCCTTGAAGCCCGAGGCGCAGCAGAGAGTTGCCAACCTACCCTTTTCGGGCAAGCCCCCCTTCGGGAAACATGCGGACGACGAGATGGCCCACATGAAGGCGGAGGCGGAAACTCTGACGGCTGTCGGGTTGGAGAAGTCTAAGGAACAAAAAAAGACCTTCCGCCCGTTCCAGAGGCGGTACGGTTCGCAAGGCAGAGGGCAAGGTTGGCAGGCTGGACAGCAACAACAACAGCAACAGCAGTTCCAGCGGAGACCGTTCCAAAAGTGCCAGAGGGGCCGAGGTGGTCAGCAGTCTTCCTCCACGACCAAAGGCCCGGCTGGGTCTAGGCCCTGAGCTGCTACTTCCCCTTCATCCGTTACCCGCTCAGGTGGGGGGAAGCATCCAACATTACCTGGCAGAGTGGAGAAACATTACTCAGGACAAGTGGGTGCTGAATATTGTTTGCAATGGATAAAGTCTTCGTTTCACCAGCCCGCCTCCAGCAATTCCACCGGTTGGCTTGCAGTTCCAGCTGCGCGAGCTCCAGGAGGAGGCCGATACCCTGTTAAGAAAAAGGGCGATAGAAGACGTCCCTCTGTCTCAAAGGGGAAAGGGTCTTTACTTCCGCTTCTTCCTAGTACGGAAGAAGGACAAGAACGAGTTCAGGCCCATTCTGGTTTTGCGACAAGCAAACAAGTGGATTGGCAGGGAAAAGTTTTGCATGCTGTCTTTGCACCAGATGTATCCTCAGCTGCAGAGAGGAGACTGGCTGTGCGCGATAGATCTGCAAGATGCGTACTTCCATGTGCCCATTGCACGGAAACACCGGAAGTTCCTGCGCTTCCTCGTTGGCACCAATCACTATCAGTACACCGTACTACCATTTGGACTGAAGTCTGCACCAAGGACTTTTTTGAAATGCATGGCTGTGGTGGCGGCACACCTGAGAAAAAGCAAGGTGTTTGTCTACCCATACCTGGACGACTGGTTGATCAAGGCCTCCACCTTCCAGGAAGCACAATTGCACTTCAACAGGACGGCCGTCCTGCTGAACCGACTGGGGTTGCACATAAATCTGTCCAAGTCTGTACCGATTCCGGTCGAGTGCCTGCAGTACTTGTGAGCCTCCATCAATACCCTGTCAGCAAGCGTGTCTCCTTCGGAGGAGAGGCACTTATCGCTCCTTCGGAAGGCTCAGGCTCTCATAGCTGCTCCATCTACAACAGTGAGGACGGTGTCTTCTCTACTGGGGTCGATGGCCTCTTGCATCTTCCTCACTCCTCATGCACGCCTACACATGAGGCCACTGCAGGAATGTTTGGAGGACCAGTGGGACCAGAGGAAAGGGTGCTGGGACGACAGGATCCAGTTGTCTCTTTACGCCCAACAGTCCCTGAGATGGTGGTGCTCGGCAGAGAATCTCCTGAGAGGGGTTCCTTTCCACAAGGACATCCCGACTCAGATTATCGTGACGGATGCGTCTCTCCTGGGCTGGGGAGCACATTCCGACCATCTACAGATCCAAGGGACGTGGTCTCTGGCGGACACCACGTATCACATCAATTTCTTGGAACTCAGAGCTGTTCACTTGGCACTGAAGGCCTTTCATCCGTCCATCCAGACCAACTCCTTGCTTGTGCAGACGGACAATAAGACCACGATGTATTACCTCAACAAGCAGGGGGGCTCAAGATCGCGCACACTCTCACAGGAAGCGCAGGCGATCTGGCACTGGCTGCTAGCCAGAGGACTGGCGATAATGGCGACTCATCTGCCCGGTGTGCAGAATGTTCAGGCGGACGCCCTCAGCAGGTTGCTTCAAGAAAACCACAAATGGGTCATCTTCGCCATGTGGGGAACTCCAGACGTGGATCTGTTCGCCACCACCGAAAACAGCAAATGCTGCTACTTCGCCTCGAGGTATTATCAGCCGGGGACTCTGGGGAACACGTTATGGATCAGCTGGTCGAACAGCTTTCTGTACGCTTTTCCTCCCATTCCGCTGATTCCGGCGGTGCTCATCAAGCTGGCCCAGTCCCAGGCGCGGATGATCCTCATTGCTCCGGAATTGCCCAGGCAGTGGTGGTTCACGGACCTGCTTCACCGGTCGATCCTGCCTCATCGGCGGCTGCCGTGTCGGCCGGCCCTTCTCACGAAGTTCGGGGGGCAGATGGTGCACCCCACCCTCTCATCGTTGAGTTTGGCGGCATGCTCCTGAGATAGTGCAATATGGCCACTTAAATCTTCCTGAGGATTGCATGGACATATTGAAGGAGGCTAAGAGGCCATCTACTAGGACCGCTTATGCTTACAAATGGAAGAGATTCTGCATCTGGTGCATGTCTAAGAACTATGATCCGACGACCTGCAAGGAGAATGTCATCCTTCCATACCTTCTGCATCTAGCTCAGTCTGGCCTTAATTTCCATTCCATTAAGGTGCCCTAAGTTCCTTCCTAAGGTGATTTCTGATTTTCATGTTAACCAGACTTTAACTTTACCTATGTTTTTTCAGAATCCTTCCACTCCAGCGGAAAGATCTCTTCATTCCCTGGATATCAGAAGGGTGTTGAAATTCTATCTGGATAAAACCAAGGATATTCGTAGATCAGAACAATTGTTGATCAACTATGGGTCGGTCTGGACTGGTCTTGCTACCTCTAAACAGTCCATCTCTAGGTGGATTGTGTCCTGCATCCAGTTATGTTATCAGAAGGCTAATAAGACCTTCGGGGTTAAGCCTAAGGCTCATTCCACCAGGGGCAAAGCAGCTACAACAGCTTTGCTCCATAATGGTCCCATTGCAGACATCTGCAGGGCTGCCACGTGGAAGTCGGTCCATACCTTTACGAAGCACTACTGTCTGGACTCTGATGCCAGAGCAGATGCTTAGGTTGGGCAGGCTTCGTTACGAAATCTGTTTGCACAGTAGTGGTGTTGTCTTTTTCCTCCACCACTGGTTTGGTTGTGGGGATGGGCTTGCCATTCTATTCACTAGATTATGACTATACACAGAGATCCCCTACTACAGAAGGAGTAGTTTCTTACCTGTAACTCCAGTTCTATAGTAGGGGTATCTCTGTTATAGTCATAAGCGCCCGCCCTCCTCCTCGGTGGAGAAAAGGATGGATTATGGAATGCTACAGGTCTAGTATTATACACCTCCAAAGAGAACTGAATGTGGAGGGAGTTGCTGTGCATTCTGGGATACCAAGAGAGTTCTGGAAAGTTTCCTTAAAGGCACGGTATCCCTTTTTAAGCCACATAATGGCAGCCTATGGGGGGACTTGTCTGTCCCTACCTTCCTCTCTATCATTCCAAGGATTTGGTGAAGGGGGATGTTTCTCTATGAGTGAAACTTGGCAGACTGTGCTGAATATGATATTGGTGGAATATCTTTTGCATTTCTAGTTGAAGTACTGGACAGTGTAGCCTTGCATGTATAGGCTGCATTATTTGTCTTTAATTCTCTCTTAAGTGTCTATGCAGGACTGCACAGAAGACCGCTTAAGAGATTATTTTTGATTGCTCCGGGGTCCCCGCACATGAGCGGGACTATTCACTAGATTATGACTATAACAGAGATACTCCTACTACAGAACTGGAGTTACAGGTAAGAAACTACTCCGTATGTTTTATACCTATTTCCACAGACACCAGAACCACCTAAAATATGGTGACTGCCTCACTTCTTTATCGGGGCTATTCCTTTCTAAAGTTGGATAATGAAAGTACAGTCCCATTCATTGGCCTCTGACTCCCTGCTCTGTCTTACTGTGTTTTAGTCAGTCAGTCATAAGCTTTTATTCGATATGCAAGATATCTTATAAGCACACTTACAAAACAATCATTTTCAATTACAAAAGCATCACTTAAGAAGTCAGTATAAAAAAGACATTTAAAAGGGATAAAAGGACAAAGATGTCCAATAATAAATTAACTAAAAAAGGATTAAATCGCTACTGACAATCTCTTACAACGAATAAGCCAAAACTGTTTTAAAAATTTTGCTGTTCCACATACAATTGGGGGGGATGTGTCCGTGATTAGGATGCGTAAAGCTACTAAGTGGCTCCGTGTACCCATATTTCGGCAAAGAGGCTTCAACCAGATACTCCTGGAACTTGCATAGTCCGGGCATTCAAACAAGACATGAGCAACGGACTCTATCTTGCTCGGGCAACAAGCACAATTAGGGGACATACGGGCCGCTGAACTCCAGTTTGATACCAGGGCACCAATGGGGAGGGAACCAACTCTAAATTTAAAATAAAGCGCTCGGTCAAAGGGAAGGGTAATTAAATCCAAATAGGGCTCAAATACCACAATGTCTTTAACTAGTAAAAAGGAGGCAGTAGACTTGCAGTGGTTCGAGTTTGTAATTAGGTGCTCTGCAGCCCATTTCCAAAAAAGGGCCTTTACAACCTCTTTCGGGGGGGCTGAACGTGATGACCAGTAGTCCCCCAGACCAATTTTCTCCATAAGTTTTTTTGTGTCACGTAGCCATCTTATTTTTGCCCAGCCCCCCAAGCTCATTATTTCCCCCAGGCCATCAGCGTAGGATTTTAACTCTTCCCCCCTCCAAATTCGTGTCCATAAAAGGAGTGGGCGAAGCAGAGCTTGATCTTTGATGCTTTTGCAGCCTGTGTCCAACAACACTGGTACAGAAGGAGTGCTCAGGGGGATAGCAATAATTGATTTCAATAGCTTAGTCTCCGCTGTCGCCAAAGCATCCAATCGGCAGTGGCCCCATAGTTCTGCCCCGTACAAGGCTGATGTCACTACCTTGGCCTTGTAGATTTCGATTACAGGGGTGAGCGATCTCCTCGGTGAAGCCCGGAACTCTCTCATAAGAGCTCCTCCTACTCTCTTATGGTTGAGGACCATTTTGTCTATATGGTTTGCCCAGGTCATTCTGTCCGTTATCCGAATTCCGAGGTAGTCGAATTCGGATACTTTCTCTAGGGCAACAGAGTTAAGCATAGGTGGACGGCCCAGTTTCCTTGGTGGATTTAGGACTAAATATTTGGTTTTGTCCACATTAATTATTAGCCCTTTTGCAGCACAAAAATCCTGGAAGCGTGTTAGCAGTTTCTGGAGGCCTTGGGGAGTCTTCGAGATCAAGAGCGTGTCATCCGCAAAAAGCAGAGTGGGGATCCGGACTCCTCCAAGAGAGGGGGCGTCGGCTGGTTCTTGTTGGAGATGTTCTACCACCCCATTCACGTAAAGTGAAAATAGCGTGGGCGCCAAGACGCAGCCCTGTCTTACACCCCTAGACACCGGTATTTTCTCCGTGATCTCTCCGTTTTTACCCCAACGAACCTGTGCAAAGGTATTGGCATGGAGGCTAGTGAGGAGGGACAAGATATAAGGAGGTAAACCTAGCTCATAAAGTACCCTCCATAGTTCTTCCCGGGGGACTAGGTCAAAGGCAGTCTTCAGGTCTATAAAGGCCAAATAAAGACTACCCTTGCCTAGTTCCACCACCTTCCACCCCAAAAGTGCCAACCTGAACACCTGCTCTATTGTCCCCATTCCTGCCCGAAAACCTGCCTGAAAGTCCGATAGGATTTTATTCTCCTCCACCCAATTTAGGATCCTTCCAAGTATAGCTTTACCAGCTATCTTTTGGGTGGAGTCTATCAGGCTTATTGGGCGGTAGTTCCCCGGGGTTTCCCTACACCCTTTTTTGTAAATCGGGAACACCACCGCCCCTTTCCACGATTCTGGCACTGCTCCTCCCATCATGATATCGTTGAGGAGAGCGGCAATCACCCTTCCCCATTCCACTGGGTATGCCCTCATAAGAACCCCCGGGAGGCCGTCTGGGCCCGCTGCCTTGCGGGGAGCTACCCACCCAATAACCCCTTCAATTTCTAAGGGAGTGAAGAGATCGTAGGCGCGAGGTTCGGTCACTAGTGTGATATTCAACCCAGCATTCAGGTCTCCTTCTGGAGGGAGGTATAAAGCCCCAAAATGTTTTACCCAATTTTGGGGAGGAATGTTGCAGGGTCTCATAGCTGCAGCGGGTTTATTCCGTGAACCTATAAGATTCCAGAAAGCCCTTGTATCCCTACTTTTGCTAGCTTTAAGCAGGTCTTCCCAGAACTTGTCCTCCCACTCCCTCCTGGCAATTTTTAGAGATTTGTTGTAGGCCTTCCTTGCATCCTGTATGTCAATAGGGGATTTATGTTTTACTGCCTCAACTAAATTCGCCTTATGAACCCTACATGATTGGGTATACCAGCCGTCGTCTAAATTTTTAGATCTTTTATTACCCGACGTACTAGAGTGTAGGGTGAACACATTAGTCAGGGCCTCTACCAGGGAGACAAAGAGCCCACTCGCTCTGCCCACCCCTTCTAAAGGGGACCCAAGGGTTGTCACTGCATGGTTTAAAAGAGATGAAATTTCCCCTACCCTTGCCTCCGAGAGGACCAATTTCGCCCACTTTATTCTTCTACCGCAGAGGGAGACTTCAGACTCATCGGGAGGTGCAGGTGCCCGGATAATTTTTTCCTTCCCTCTAGGACACCACCACTGGTCCATGCTCAGGGAAAGCGAGTTGTGGTCGCTTTCAGTCGCAGGGACCACCAGCATGTCCCTTACATGGGTCCATAAGCATACATCTATTAACAGATAATCGATCCTAGAGGTGTGTCCCGGTCTATTATACGTGTGGGCCCCCCCCTATCCGAGGTTGTCCTCCCGTTGGCTGCCCTTAAATTGAATTCGAGACTCAGGGAATATAACTGGAGCGCCACTTCTGACCACCTCCTTATCGGAGGAATTTCCAATACAGGGATCCCCAGCCTAGCATCCTCCTCGTCTTGGTCAAGGGCAACGTCCGAGCCCAAAGGCTCGAAAGTGCAATTCATGTCGCCTGCAACCAAAGTACACATCTTGTGTGGGGTATTTTTTAGAATAGTCTCAAGTACAGAAATTACAGGAGACTTTCTCCCACCCTTGGTCCCACGGGCATAAACGTTATAGATATTTAGAACCAGTCTCCCCCTTAGGTCTGTTAAGGTAATGTTTTGGATATCCGGGCAGGCTGTAGCAAACTCCTCTACTCTGCAGTCTAAAGAGGCAGCGACCCAGATGAGAAGGCCGCCCGAAGGGCACCCTCTCCCTGTTTCCGAAGTTTGAGCGGAGACAGAATAAGAAGAGTATCCCACCCTATGGGCCGGCACCAGGCTCCATGTCTCTTGAAAAATACATACAGAGTGCTCATCAACCCAAGCAGTAAAATCTGGTAAAGCCAACTTTCTTGCAATCCCTGCGACATTCCAGCTGAGAACCTTAAAAGCTAGGTCCGTCACAGCTGGAATGTCTCTGGGTGCAAGAATATCCCCGTCTGTAGTCCTCATCAAGGAAGCCTGAGGGGAGCAAAAACCTTGGGGACTAACTTTAGCGGATAGCGACCCGCTAGTTAAGAGGATAGGGGTGGGCAATTCTCCTGATGGATCAACTCTATTCCCAAATTCCAGTCAGTGGCACCTTGGTGCCCACGGGTGATTCACCCTTGTGCCTCCCATTATCCCTGTCCAATGTGTCTCCCCATTGTGACAGAAATCGGGGGAGATTACGCTTACTCCAGATAAGCTAACAGGTTGCCTGGGATAAAAAAAGGATAAGTCTACCACTTTAACCCCTGGTGCCCCCATATTTTTAATAGGAGTACAGATAGAGGGCACTACTCTAGGGTCTTGGAAATTGATGATTATGCAATCCCCTTCCTGAGTTTTTTTCCCCTGCCCTACCCACCCAACTCTGCGTACACCTAAAATAATCCCATCCACGTTCAAGGGAATGGGCTTGTTAGCCTTCAGCCAATGGATACACTTATTCTTAAGTGATTGATGGTTTTCCATCTGGCCTTCCTTTAGAGGGGGGACATTTACCATGACTGCAACAAAGGGTTGACAGTCTGGCGGGAGGTTTACTGGAGGAATCCAACGCACTGGATTCCTAGGGACCGATAGAATGGTAGCTGGTGCTGTAGGTTGGGATATAGGTGTGGAGGTTTTCCCTATCACTAAGCCTTGAGATTTAGAGCATGTACCAGTCGTTTGGGTGTCTTTCGCTTTGCCGCTAACAGGCTGTGGCTGCTTTTGTGAGATAGACTTGGGCTTATTTATAGCAGGCTCTAAGTGTACCGGTGACCCCTTATGATGTGGCCCTGTTTTGGGATAAGGGAAAGGTTTAGGGGCTGGAATTAATATACTGTTAGAGCCAACCTTATTTAAACAGTTTAGGGGCTTAGGATCTCTCTGTGGTGGTAGTTCATTCCCCTTTGTACCCATGTCCTGGTTTTCACTCGCTCTAGCTAGTTGCTTAATTGTAGTTTTGAGTGAGTGGAACCCGTCAAGGGTAGATTGCTCTAATTTGTCTATCCTTGCCCCCCAGTCCCTTAACCTGTGTTAATAGGGGCTTCAAGAGACTGTTTATCTTCTCAAGGATATTTTCAATGGTAGCAGAGTCAGCGAGGTTAGAAACATTAGTGGTATTGTCGTCTGTGCGTGGGCCCACAGGGGGGGCCACATCACCCCCTTCTATGTCAACTTCACTTTCTGGAGACCAGGGCCTTGTGTTTCTCATTCCTTGTCCAGAGTGCCTTCTTGCTCTTTGATAAAGAGCGGCCTGCCTAACAAGCCTACCCTTTTTGCGTTTCCTTGCCTTTTTATTTCTAAGCCTATTGTCCTGCCTAGTTTCGGGAGTTTGGATGTTTGGAAACACTCCATCTGGAACCCCTTCTGATGTAACTGTTAGGGGGATAGGTGATTTTGGGGAAGGAGGAACGCTAATGGCTTCACTTAGGGATTTGGTTGTTGCAGATGGGGACAAGGTACTAAGCCCGCCATCTTCTATAGAGGCAGTAGGGAGTAACGTGGCCAGGTTTTCCAACCTGGCTATATTTTGCCCCATTTCAGCCAACTGGGGCAGGTCCATAGAGATGCCAGAAACTCCGGGTAAGGGAGCAGAATGAACCTTCTCACCAGCCGGTATAGGCGACTGGGCAGCAACCCCCAAGGATGAACGTCTTGAAGGGAGATAGATCTCAGATAGACGCCGCTCAGACATCGCTATCTCCTTTTCTATCACCGCCGCTACCCGGGTAATGAAGCGGTCCATTGTTCCAATCACAGGGCTCCCAGCAGTGGACCCCCTTTCACCTTCACTCCTAAGTAGTTTACCTGAACGGGTAGACATGATTTCAAGGACACCACAAGGCCTCGCACTGGCCGTGTGTATGCACCGCCGTTGAGGTTGAAGGGGACGTGGCCCAGCCCAGCCTTGACAGCCCCTGACTGCCACAGACTGCCCGCCCTTTGCTCGGGCTTCGCTCGGCGTCCCGCTCGCGTCCCGCTAAGCGTCGAGCTGTTCTTAAAATAGGGGGCGTTGCAGGCGGGGGCGTGTCTGATTGTGGGCGCGTCCGCCTGTGCAGCTGGGGAAGCAGGGACTCCTGGTCTTCCGAGTCCCTGCTTAGCGCCGACGAGCTGATTCGTCCAGGCGCCTCCCAGTGACAGCGCTTAGACCTCGCCTCTCCCTCCTTCAAGCCGCGAAGCGGCACCCGCAGAGCGGGTGCGGCGAGAGGCAGCGGCAACACAGGACAGCCCAGCAGAGTTAGACCCGAGAGCACAGGGTCAGACAACAACCTCCACAGCTTCCAGGTGAGTCCCGCAGGGAGAAAACAACACGCGCCTTTTCTCTGGTCAGGCGGGGGCGTGTCTGATTGTGGGCGCGTCCGCCTGTGCAGCTGGGGAAGCAGGGACTCCTGGTCTTCCGAGTCCCTGCTTAGCGCCGACGAGCTGATCCGTCCAGGCGCCTCCCAGTGACAGCGCTTAGACCTCGCCTCTCCCTCCTTCAAGCCGCGAAGCGGCACCCGCGGAGCGGGTGCGGCGAGAGGCAGCGGCAACACAGGACAGCCCAGCAGAGTTAGACCCGAGAGCACAGGGTCAGACAACAACCTCCACAGCTTCCAGGTGAGTCCCCTGTGTTTTAATTTAAACATATCTAAAGAAAGAATATGTTTGTATCAGTCTAATTGGGTTAACAGTTGCTCCTCCAACTGCTCCGCTTCACTTTTCAGGACAACATGGGATGATCAAGCAATTTCTCCTAAGGTTTATGAGAGGGGATTAGTAGATGGGGTGGATGGTAGGCCAGAACAAGTAATAATGTCACTATTCTTGTTAGGTCCAGTAAAGTTTCCATTACTTTAAACCTGAGCTCAGCCCCTGGTAGCTGTGGTTCAGAGCATACAGGCTTAATTTAAGAAAATGTGAAAGGCATTTAGAAGAACCAAAACAGTTAAAAGTATACAGCACAATAAAAGTCCCTCTCTGAATCATAAAAATAAAGAATAGTGTAATGAACAACATGACACTGAAACACCAAAAATCTAATAAGGGGAACTAGAGATATGAATTATTAAAGTTTAAATGAAAATTGCGCCAAAAAGCTGTAAGCGTCAACCACACCATCTGGTTGCGCATAACTGGTACCTAAGTGCAATTTAAGGTTAACTACAATTACGGGCAGATCAGATACAGAAACCAGGTAAGTCCCGGTCAGTAGTGTTACCTTCTGAGTATGCCTCTTAAATGGAAGCTAAAAATTCTCAACAGGCCATGGCAACAGATTGTGTTCGATAAAGGCTACATGAGGCCGGATAGCTATTGGATGAGGTCCCGGTTTAGGAAATGGCTTTTGGCAGGAAAATTCTGAGCAGGAGAAATATGCACCGAAGTAAGGTTTCTCGTTGGCCTGAAACGTTTGGCTCCTTCATCTGGTGAATATTTCTACATTCTAGCAGAACAGGAGCAATGTTGTTTTTGTGTAAAGGATAAACCTGGATGAAAAACAATCCATTAATGAAAATATGAATTTCAATTCAAACCAATAAATGTTTGAACAAAAACAGAGGAGTCCTTTTTGTGAACCAGAGGGAGTGCCCACTATACTGGGATGTGCGCATTGATTTGCTCACACATATCTTTAGTTTACATTCTAGCAGAAGCCACAAGCAGGGACCAGAGCAGGTCCAGTCGGGACTGGTCAGCCTGGCTGTTCTGGAAAAAAGGTGTCTACCACCTTGTTGTGTCCCTGTAGTTTAACAGGAGGTCAGGTAACGGACACTTTGAATCTACTTCTTTGTCCTGGGTACAGGTGGGAGCCGGTACAGTCTCTCAGGTCTCCTCATAAGTATCAACAGCATACACAATCCGTCTTCTGTCTTCCACAGTCCAGTAGTGTTCTGGAGAGTATGCCCTAGGTGCCACATTTATTCCTGGGACTAGTCTGTGGGTGAGAGGGACTCCAGGACCCTCCTTAACCAATAGGGAAAAAGTTCCCAGGAGTTACCTTACCCACTTTGCAGCAGTTCCTGTGTGACTTACTGAAAACAATATGATAGTGCCCCTCTCTACCTTATTTCAAATTTCCAGAACCTGTCTTCCCCCATGCAGAGCTCCTGTGCTTACCCCAGAGGTGTGGCCAGAGAAATTAGTAACTTCTTCTGTGGTCACTCAAAACTTGTTTGGGGGGCAGATTTACTGCCACTGGCTTTGGTACCTGGCTGACTAGTGGGACACAGGAGGGTACTGGCCCAGATGTTAGCTACATCTGCCTGTGACTGGGTAGGCATCTTAGAAGTTAAGTACCTGGGCACCTCTCAGATGGTCATCCTGCCAGAGGAACAGAACACCTCCCCACACCCAATGCCTTTTTTTCATTTCTAGGAGCACCTTCACACCTCATCAAAGGGGCTATTCAGCTCCTTTGTGATAGTTGGACGCTCATGCAAACGGGCTTTAAGCAGGTAAAAGGTGACTTTTTTTAAATTACCTTTTCTAAAACTTTGAGTACAATTCTGACATTACCAGTGAATTGAGCTTGTAATGAATACTTCTAAAAGTCCAAGAATTAACTTTGTAATGGTTGTCTGAGTGGAAATAACCTTATTAACTGTAATTTTGTATTCCACTTCTTTCCTTTGAAATAGCTAACCCTGCCACAGTGAAAATAGCTTTTAGAGCCTGTTACTGTAAGGGCATGTTTAACAGTAAACCTTTACATGTCCTACTTTTAAATACTGTACACCCTGCCTTATGGGCATTTAAGGCCTCCTTACAAGGGATTTATTATTATTTGAACGGAGGGTTTAAGCCTTCTAAAAGGGGTTATTTTGGCAGGTCGACTTTTCTGTTGCACAGACATGCTACAGTGGTAGGTTTCCAGTCATGGTTTTCACTGTCACTCTAGTTGTGGCTCATTGTGTGCTGCAGTTCTCTAGTGACATTTGATTTACAAGCTCTGGGGATACTTTGAACTTTATACCTTGGCCTTATAGGTAAGTTAAATATGCTAATTAGGAGTCTAGCTAATTTCAACATGTTTTAGGCTTGAGAGGACTTGCCCTGGGGCCGGGTTAGCAGAGTCCCAGTGCACAGTTATAAAAGCAGCAGTATCAGCCTACACAAATTAGGATGAACATGCAAAAAGCGGCATTTTCTGCAAGTTTGACACAAAAAATTGCACTTAGACCTCTTGTATGGATTTTTCATCCATCCAGATACACAGTTCTGATGGTTTAGTCAAGTTAATACATATATTTCTTCAAAAAGTGAGTAACCCCACTAAAGAAGAAACTAGGCTCTGCCCCAGAGTTGTATTACAATGTCTGATCTATGGAAATGATCACAGAGCTCCATATTTATGAAACTTCTCTCATCATTTGCATACTTCTGCTTGAATCCATATTTTATGAAGTGACTTTGGTTTAATAGAAGAGTGATGATTTGTGATTCCGCTACAGTAAATAGAAAATTATTATTATGCATATTAATTAAATAGTACCATATGATGTACACTTTGAGCGGCGCAGTGGGAATATCACATTGTATTGTATTGTAATTGCATTTATATAGCGCTTACTACCCCTGACGAGGCGTTGAAGCGCTTTTTCGGCGCCTAGCACGCTACTCCGGGACCCATAGAGGATTAGTGTTGAATTAGTATAGTGAAACATGCAAGTACATTTTAAGTGGTGGTGGATAGGTTAGTCAGTTATTTGGATTTGGAATGATAGCAGAAGAATAGAGGAGGAAAAAAAGGATTGTATTTATATAGCGCTTGTTACCCCTGATGGGGTGTTGACACATGCTATTCAGGAAGCCCATAAAGAATTAGTGGTGAATTAATATGGTGAAATACGAAAGTATTTCAGTGGTGGATATTAGTCAGTTATTTGGAGTGAGAAGGATAGCAGAGGGATAAAAGGGGAAGAAAGGTTTGCATTCATATAGCACTTGTTACCTCTGATGGATGTTGAAGTGCTTTTCTGGCGAGTAGCACGCCACTCCGGAACCCATAAAGGATTAGTGTTGAAAATTAGTATAGTAAAATATGAAGTAATTTGAGTAGTGGATATGTTATTCAGTTATTTTGGTAGAGAAGGGTACATGGCGGGATAGTGAAGGGAAAGAGGTTTGTATATATATATAGCGCTTGCTACCCCTGATGGGGTTTTGAAGCGCAAGTAGCACGCTACTCCAGAACCCATCAGGATTAGTGTTGAATTAGTATGGTGACACATGAAAGTACAGAGAGTAAAGTAGGCTAAACAGTTGATTTTGGTAGGTAGCTTTAGCCTCAGTTGTTAGCACTCATTTGATCAATACAGGGTGATGCCATATTGGGGATGAATACCTAGCACTATTGACTATTGCATTATAACTCTGATGAAGTAGAAAAGTAGTTCCTTGCCTCACACAGTGCCAGTGCAGGGTTGGGAGCAACAAATGCAGCTGTTACAGCTGTGGTAGTGACTCCACACAAGAGCATCTCAGTCACTCTAGCTTCACTTGCCCTGCCCAATCCAACTGAAGGTGACTCTACGCAGGTAAGCCTCTACGGATCTCCTTATGCAGTGCCAGCCAGACCCATTAGTTCTGCCAATACTTCCCTTTTTAGGGTCATGTCAAAGAGCTAGTTAAATAAAGAGATAGCCATTTGTATTTTCCTGTGCCCGTCTATTTACAAGCTTGTTTAGGGTTAGAACTGCTCACGCACATCCAGCACACAGGATTATTCCAGTTCCATTTGTTTTTAATCGGGCAAGGTTCAGGAATGACTTCAGATATACATTTTATTGATATTAAATGTCTATGTTTGTGCCACGTTACAATTGTAAAATAAACTGACACATGAGCATGTATAAAATGCACAAGATTTCAAAAGAGGGGAATGTGGTCTAAGGACCATGGCCCAGATTTATCAGAGGATTGAATTGCTCTTGCATCACTCTGGGTGACACTGGGGTACTGCAATTCTTAAGTCGAATTTACCAAGCCACACGGGGCCACCTTGCATGGCACTGTGTGGGTTGGTGAATCCAGAGACAGGCAAGGAAGGGATGTATGACGGTACGACGCGTACCGTTACAACATGTCCCTTTACCACGCAGTTTTAACAACGCAAGTCGTAACAACGACTTGCGTTGGGGGGCGCTGATAGTGAATAGTTTAATTTACTATTCCAACACCAGTCCCCGTGGATAGTAGGGAAGGTGTTGGATAGTAAATTAAACTATCCCCTATCCTAGAGCGCCCTCCAGTGAAAGTCGTTGTAACGACTTTCGTTGTTAAAGCTGCGTCGTAATGCAACCGCGTTGTAGCGGTTGCGTTGTAAAGGATGTTCCCCGCAAGGAAGTCACTGCCTTGCCTTATTCTGTTCCGGGATGGCATTACATGGGTAGAGGGTGGGTGTTCCCGTGTATCCACCCATGCGTTTTGGTGCATTCCCAGAATTACCCAGACTGGAAAACCTGGGAATGCATCAAAGTGTTACGCCTCCCGGGTAGAAGCACAGCGAGGGGAAATCTCTTTATTTCTCCTTGTTGTTTCCGCTTTCTAAGTGATTTCCAATGTCTCCTGTCCCTTACATGCCAAAATATAAAGCCTCTCTGAATGGCTGGCATGCTAATACTAAGTGACATTTTATGAATGTATCAAAACATGCATGCAGGATTTTTATTTCCATTCAACTTTGAGGAGGTGTGCTGCCAGGCGTAGTATTGGCTGACCACATCACAGCGCTGTATTTGTTCACCTATCTGTGATGTGAGTAGCCCCTCTTTGACCTGGACCAGATGTACCAATCGGGTACAACACAAAGAGAACATTTGCAAAAGTTTCAGAAAACTTTGATATTCATGAGGCTGGTGTTATTCTGTAAATACTTGTGAAAAGTTGCTACTGAAGACATGGAGGTTTGCAAGGAACAGTCGACCTCCATCCCTGCTTTCACCTTTACCATGTATTGGCATTGTGACCTCTGTCCATGAAAAAGGTATGGTCATAATGTTAAATAAATGGCACGCGGCACAAAGGAACATCAGGGGAACACTGGACCACATTCTGCCTCTTCTCATACACCCGGATGTCATTCAAATGGTCCCTCGCCTCGTGGATAGTATCTAGTTTGTGAATTGTTATCAGTTGACAAGTACAGTCAGTGCTTTGCATCAGAATAACCCACAATGGCAATAGTGCCTGACAATGCCGTTTGGTTCATAGCAATTTGGGGTTATCGGCTTCCAAAGCCTGCCTCTATCCACCGGGTTGGCTTTACCAATACAAACGCCTTACTTTATATCAAGTTCTTGTTCTAGGGTATAAGTTGTTGAATTTGCTACATTTTCCATGTTAGATATAATTCAGTGGCGTAACAATAGCACCCACAGTACCCGCTGTGTGGGGGGAGGGGCCTAGAGCTCCAGGGGCTCCCACTCCAGCACTGTGCATGGGCAGTGGCCACCTGGCCTGAGACCTCCTGAGTAGGTCTGGAGCATGGGTGGGTGGCTCCATGTACTTGCAGGGGGGCCCTTCAAGTTCTGTTACACCACTTATATGAATTAGGCCAAGCATACGTTTGTGGTTCTAATTTTGCCTGTTAAATCGTTACTCATTTTCAGTGAAGGCTCATTTCTAAATAAGTTTCCCCGGGCACTTGACATTAAAGCAAACTGATTGCACTGGTTTCCAAAGTGCACATTTACATACATTACCCTCTCAGCAACATGGCCACAGTATCCTCGTCATATGATTATCAATGCCTTCATCCACAATGTGCAGGTTAACTGAGTTTGCACTAGTCTGAGACCGCCCTCCCATAGGAGGGAATGCTAAAAGGCCTGCAAGAGGGGTATGCTGTATCCCTCTTAGGCCTGGGCGGAGTTTGCGAAATTCCGCTATGCGGATCTTAGCGAAGTGACCAAAAACCTCTGCTGCGCGGTGTTCTGCAAGCTGCGGGTGCATTAGCTCATGCCGTTCGCGCTGATTTTTAGCGCCAGTTGTTTGTTTCACTCTGTAAAATCTTGGCAAATGGGCACAATGTGCAGTGCAGGAGGGCACAGCTTCTTTATGCCACTCGAGTAGGTGTTCTACTCAACCGGCAGCTTTCTCAATGCGAGCGGGAAGTTTCTCAACAAAAGTGGTAGCGGCTATCCGCGACCACCCACATTGAGAAATCTCACCAGGAGGTGGTCTGGAGTAAGATTTTCTTAGCTCGCACTCATCAACTTAACTTTGGCAAGCACGAATGAAGAAAACACTCTGCTCTGCGATGCACAGTTTTTTGGAATTCCATGCGCTACGGTGAGGGGTAAAACTCTGCGAGCGGAGCAGAATTCCATGCCCAGGCTTAATCCCTAATCCTCCCTCATTAGGTACATGGGAGTGGAAATTCAATTTCCAATGTACCCCTCTACTCCCTAAGAAAAGCCCTTTAGTCTACACCTTTAGGGACAGATTTATCAAGGGGTTGCGTCATTTTTGCACAATGCAACAGAGTGCAAAAGGAATGCACCCCTTATTATGTGACCTTTGCATCGCCCTGAGTGGCTTGATAAATCCAGATTAACACAACGCATCACAAATCGCTGCATTACTCTTGCCCAGGGAGGCGTACCATGGGTGGTGCATGGGTGCTCCCACACAATACCCATGTATTTTGATGCATTCCCAGATTTACCATAAGCGGTAGATCTGGGAATGCGCCAAACTGCTACAACTCCCCAGGTGAGGTGTAACAAGGAGAAATATGTTTAGTTATTCTCCTTGTCTCCTCTTTCTGTGTGTTGCATTTCTACAGCACACATCAAAAGAGGAAAATGCCTTAGGGGATTGTTTTTGTGCAGGATAAAAACAATCCTACTTAAAACGCAGGCACCCTTGTACCATGGTGCATGCATTGTGTGCTAACGCTGGAAAAAGGCAGGAATGTGCCGTATCATGGTAAATAAGGTACACTCCTGCCCTTTCCCTATCTGCCAGCGCAGCAAGGTGACTTGCTGCGTGATATAATGATAAATATCCCCCATCATTTTGAAGATGATAGAACTCACCAACATTCTGCAATTATGCTGTCAGTGAGCAATTACATGTAGGATTACTGCTGTAGCTGATATATATAACTGACTGCTTCAGGTTCTTTGTAAAGGATATAACAAGGTATTTTTTCAGTAAGGATTTAGCTATAGAAACTGTTCAATCCCATCTGCAGAACAAAATTATATCATATAAACTCATCAAGAACTCGATACTTAATCCACCCAATCTACTATTACTAGTTCTAAATTGGTAGGATGGGGAATGTCTTCACATGGCTGTTTTTAGGTTGAGTCTGGGCAGCGCATGCACTGCTCTGAGAGCCATGCTGTATTGGAATATGTACTTGAAGCCCCACCCACTCTCCCCCATATTTGTAATAGGCTTGTGTCATTGTCTTTCGTAAATGCTGGCTTATGATTCATTATTAGGCGTGTTAGTCCCTCCTTAGTACCGCCTTGTCTTCATTTGTAACCTCCCATGAGGACTGTCCCTTTTACACCGGTAGTTACACAGTACGTCTTCTTTAGTTTGTAAGCACTATTTTCTTTAATGAGTTTCTCTTACTGCAGGAGGGTCTCTTGTGCGCAGTTGTGACCACCGGCTTGTTTATTTAACTCGTAGCAAATGGGGTGCTCTTAAGGGGCCATGAGAGACAGAAGGGGGCTACTAGGGGATGCCTTCAAGCATTTGGAATGGAATAGGTCCTGCATTTGGGAGAGGTTACGCTATTGGCATTGTAAATGACCATGGGCCCGATTCACAGAACTAACTTAAGACAAAATCCTAAACTTACTACTTTTGGTATTCACAGAAGTTAGGATTTTGCCTTAAGTTTGTCTTAAAACAGACTTAAGACAAAATCCTAACTTAAGCCTGTCCTAAGTCTGTCTTAAGACAAACTTAAGACAAAATCCTAACTTCTGTGAATACCAAAAGTAGTAAGTTTAGGATTGTGTCTTAAGTTAGTTCTGTGAATCGGGCCCAATGCCTTTTATTTATGTTTTAAAAATCAAAACATAAATAAAAAGCATTGTCATTTACTATGCCAATAGCTCAAACTGGCGTAAATACGAGACCTATTGCATTGCAGAAGCTTGCTGCTCTAGAAGCCTGATACCAGTCTAGAGCCAGGTTTAAATTCACATAATCTATTTCCCCTTTAGTGTCTTTCTTTGCAAAGGCTATTAAAACACTACTATTTAAGTATTTTCAGGAGCAGTATGCTACACACCCTTTTCCATCTCCACTTGGGACTGTGGCCAGTAACATTTTGTAAAGAATA
The DNA here is from genome assembly GCF_964261635.1 of Lissotriton helveticus. Taxonomy (NCBI): domain Eukaryota; kingdom Metazoa; phylum Chordata; class Amphibia; order Caudata; family Salamandridae; genus Lissotriton; species Lissotriton helveticus. Next base: position 155,671,320 of record NC_136072.1, on the reverse strand, counting down.
CACATTTGTAATGCTGGAGTATCAACCACTTAGTCCTGGGGACACACAAACCTACAATTTCCTCATGTATGCATTTAGGCATACTTATCATACTGTCATTCACCCTTCTTTCTGTCCCCCTGAAGCCAGGTATTACATGCGTCTGCGTTTTCCCTCTGTGGTGGCTCCTGGTTGTCCATGTTGGTTGAGGTTATCAAGTTTATCAATTTAAAATCAAAATTGATGTTCAAGTTGGTACAGACAATATATCAAGAACTTAAAAAAAAATAGACATTCAAATGTGACCATTTTTATTGTATTCCAAAATGCTTCATACTAAACTGTGATTTTATTGTTTATCTTATGCTGAGAAGGGCAGACCAGATAGAAGAAACCAAATAAAAGTATATATCTGCACAACTACAATCAGCATAAAGTGTTTTATCACAATTTTGTTACAATACAGACCTCCAGTAGGGGGATTTGGATTCAGGGGCATCCTCAACCTCCCGCTTAAGCAGCTACAGGGAGATTGAGGTTTTTGATGGGCCTCTTCTATCTGCAACTCAGCTAATACAGGCTCCTAATTAACACAAAAGAGTGGGACGGTGAGTGAGTGAATGAATGGACTGGTGGATGGGTGGGTGAGTGAACGGATGATGGATAGATGCATGGATGAATGAGTGAAATGGTGGATGTATGGATGGATGAGTAAAAGAGAGGAAGGATAGCGGAATGAATGGATGGATGGGAGAAAGGATGGACGAGTGAGTGAAAGAATAGATGATGCATGAAAGGGTAAATGGATGGTGGATGAATGGATGGATGGATGTTTTGAAAGGATGGATGTACGGGTGAGTGAAAAGTTTGATGTAAGGACGGGTGAGTGAAAAAATGGATGAATGAATGAAAGGGAGAATATGTAGATGGATGAAAGGGTGGACAGCTGGGTGAATGAAAGGGCGGATGGATTGATGATTGAGTGAAAGGCTAAATGGATGGATGGATGTGTGAGTGAAATGGCAGATTGATGGATAAGTGAAAAGGTGGATGGATAGATTCTTGGAGGAATGAGTGATAGGATTGATGTAAGGATGTATGAGTGAAAGAGAGGAAGGATGAGTCTTAGAGTGAATGGATCGATGGATAAGTGAAGGGGTGGACGGATGAGAGTAAAAGGATGGATGAATGAGTGAAAGGGTAAATGGATGATCGATGAGTGGATGGATGACTCAGTGAAATGGTAGAGAGATGTAAGGATGAATGAGTGAAATAATGGATGGATGAGTGAAAATGTTTCAGCACTATAAGGACTTGAGTCCCATCGTCCATGGGATAACTTTGTCCTCAGGACCCCTTGTTATTTATAAAAGTACCTCGTAGCACAAACTCCTTCTCTTTAAAGCTTATTCATGTCATAACTTTCCATCTGAAGGTGAGAACACCATCAAGTTTTTGTTTCTAATTTATTTTGACTGTCCCACAATTTTCATAGGTAAATTAAGACCTATCCTTTTGAATATGTATACTTCTAGATGGAAATGTGTTTAATTGTTGCTAATTCCATAAATGATTCCAAACTTACTACCACTTCTGGGCGTAAGCTTTAAGTCTTGACTGTTGTTCCCTTCGAGAGTTAATTGTACAAAGGGAGTAACTTGGTTAATTAACTGCAGGGCAATAGTAACCACAACTCTCACTGAACTCAGGAAAAACTCTTTTTTATATGGGTATCGATTAATTTATGGGCAGATTACAAAATTTTCCACACAGGGCATCGCAGCAGGTTAGAATTGCTGTGCTGTGCTGCGCTGCGTGAAATGGGGACAGCAGAAATGTGCCATATAAGCTCTTGGAGGAGGAGCAGTTTGGGTATCGGCCGGCCCATGGCACTGAGACAGCCTTGGTGACCGTGATGGACGAATTTCGGGGGCGGGCAGACAGGGGTCAGGCAGCTGCACTTATTTTGCTTGACCTGTCTGCCGCCTTCGATACGGTTAACCATGAAATCTTGTTGAGACGACTTAAAGAGGTGGGAGTGATGGGCTGTGCCCCCAGGTGGTTCCAGTCTTTCCTGTTAGGTAGGCAGCAGGCAGTGTCCCTCGCTCCCTACCAATCTGTTTTTACCAGTGTCTCGCATGGCGTGCCACAGGGCTCGGCATCAGCCCTATTCTTTTTAATATTCACATGAAACCCCTGATGGCGGTCATCAAGCAACACAACATTAAGATTGTTAATTATGCGGATGATACGCAATTGTTTCTCTCCTTGGAGGGAGCACAGACAACTTCTTTAGATGGGTTTCATAGCTGCCTGTGGGACACGACATTATGATTGAGGGATAATGCGCTGCAATTTAATGCGTCCAAAATGGAGGTGCTTTACTGTGCCACGCAAAGGATTCCTTCCGTGCTGTCTAGTAATTTTTTGCCCTCCGACTCGTCCAATTTGGTTCAGCCTGTTAAGACAGTTCGCAACCTGGGTGTGACATTCGATTGTAACCTCACCTTGGAGGTGCATGTGACAAAAGTTGTAGGTTGCTGCCTGGCCATCATTCGTTCCTTACGGAAGATTTTTCCTTTGCTTCCTCCTTTGGCGCGCTCACTGATAGCACGGAGTACCATACTTAGCAGAGTTGATTACTGCAATGCCCTGCTCTTGAGTCCCCAAAATTCCTTCTGGACAGGATGCAGAGGATACAGTCAACCGCAGCTAAATTAGTATTAGGCTGGTCTAGAAGGTCCTCCGCTTCTTTGGCCCTGGCTGAGCTGCACTGGCTCCCTTTGAAACAAAGAATCAAGTTCAAATCACTCTGCTTAGTATTCAAGGCCCTGAATGGAATGGGTCCTACCTCCCTTCAAAGCAAGTTCGAGTGGTATGTTCCTACTAGAACCTTGCGCTCATCTGGGGCAAAACTGATAAAAATCCCTAGATTCAAAAAAGTCATAGCAGGTGGTAGATCCTCTGGGGTCGTTGCTGCAAAGCTCTGGAACACCTTACCTTTTGAGCTGAGACAAATCAGTGATCTCCTTCCATTTAGAAGGAGTTTAAAAACATGGTTGTTTCCCAAGATTTAGGGGTTAGCTACAGTAGGGTCTAACGGATGTATATCATGCCGAGTTACTAGCACCAGGATGCCTGTCAGGTGATAGTGCGCTTTAGAAATGTAATAAATAAATAAAAATATAAACTAATATATGGCAAGTTTATGCTGTCTCCTAGTGATGGAGAACTGTGTGCTGCAGAACTGTGTGCTGCCTAGCGCCAACATAGGCAACTACGGAGCCAGGGTGCCTGTGTTACAGGCACAATTGGTTTTGCTCAGGAACACCTTTCAGCACAAAGAAAATCCTTAACAGTGTTTTCCTCTTTCTAATGTGCTCTGCAAAATGCAGCACAAGTGGAAAGGGGAAATAACAAGGAAAAAAAAAGATATTTCTTCCTGTTATGCCTCACTGGGACAGGAGTAGCATTCTGATGCAATCCCAGGTTTACAAGTATTTCTAAATCTGGGAATGTGCCAAAATCCATGGGTGGATGCATGGAACGCCTTCCCAATGAAAGGTAATGCAAGACAGCGCTACTCACTGCTTGGCGTTATTTTGAATATCCTAAACCATGCAGAGCCACTCAAAGTGGCTTTGCATGGCTTTGTAAATAAAAAAGGAAAATATTTTGCATTAGGGCTGCACCACAAAAGTGACACAACTCTGACGCAAAATCTTAGTAAACCTGCCACATGGTGTTTACTGCACATCAGTTACCTTAACCCTCAATATTAATTCCTCAATACACCATTTCAGAAACTTTCCAGTTGGAGAGTAGGGGGGGGCTTAATGCTGCTAGCCCCTGGCTCAAGCTTAGGAGAGTTAAGGTGGTTATAGGAGATTTGGATATCCTGCCTGTCAGGAGACTAGAAGCAAGGTAAGACCTCCGAGCCTCGGTCTAGGTCCACTCTCTCCCCCGCAGCTCTGCTGTGCCGTCTCTTCCCTCCAGACCCGACCTCCGCCCTGGGACGTTCGAGGCTGCTGCCCGCTCCAACTGGGACCAGACTGCCTGCAACCACCATAATGTTTCTCAGACGTTTTTTTCTTACTTTTTTCCTGTTGTGCCACTGTTATTGTGCCCATCTGTGTCTTGCTCTAATTCTACCACTGTTTTTATTTTCTCATGCCTGCCTGTTCCTTTTGCATTTTGCAGCTGCTGCCCCTGTGGCCCCTCCCCCTGGAATTCCCCCTGGGAATTCCCCCCCGGAATTACACTGCTCCCGCCTCCCAACCTCTCCTCCTTCCCACCTCCCTGCCTCTCCTCCTTCCCACCTCCCTACTTAATAGGGGCCGCTGCGGGGAAGCGTGGGTAAGACCTCCGACCATCAGTCTAGGTCCACTTTCTCCTCACAGCTCAGCTGTGCTGTCTTTTGCCTCCAGACCCCGACCTCTTCCTTGGGAGGTTCGAGGCTACTGCCCACTCCTGCGTCTGCTGCCTGCTCCAACTGGGACCAGACTGCCTGCAACCACCGTAAGCTTTCTCAGCCATTTTTTATTTAATTTTTCCCTGTTGTGCCACTGTTATTGTGCCCATCTGTGTCTTGCTCTAATTCCACCACTGTTTTTATTTTGTTGTACCTGGCTGTTCCTCTCTACTTTCGCCGCTGCTGCCCCTGCGGCCCCTCCCCCATGGAATTCCCCCTGGGAATTCCCCTCTGGAATTGCCCCGCTCCTGCCTCCCAGCCTCTCCTCCCTCCCACCTCTCCTACTTGATGTCGGCCGCGTGCAGCGGGCTCGCTGCTGGCGCCTTCATGCCCATCTGGCCCGTCCGCGACCGAACTGCGGGCAGCGGCAGGAACCCTGAACCTCCCACTACCTATCGCTACAACACCACCACCCTCCTCGCACTCAACCCTGGAAGACTTAGAGAATGCCAACAGGCCTTGCTGGATATGACCCATGGCCAGTTCTCCTGCCTCCGCTGCCACCAGACATTCACACCACCCCGACCTCCAACACCGCCGACGCCAGCACCGGTGACACCCTAAAATGCATCCTCCTCAATGTACGCTCTGTACACAAACATGCCATGGAAATCTGGAGCCTACTCGACTCTCCCTCGCCCAACATCGCCTTCTTCACAGAGACCTGGACCAACGCATCCTCCGCCCCCAACATCCTGCACCGCCACCCCAGACGGATACAAGATCCAGAGGAAAGACCGCCCCAACCACCCAGGAGGGGGCCTCACCATCGCCCACAAGAGCACCCTCTGCCTCACCACCTCCAGCGAAACCTTCCCCTCTGCCGAACACCTGCACTTCCAGATCCAGACCACCCCCAAAGCCACACTCTGAGGAACCTTCGTCTACAGACCCCTCAGCCCGAACACCCTTCACAACCACCACCACCAACTTCATCGCACCCCACGCCATCGCCTCAACAAACTACATACTCATTGGAGACCTGAACTTTCACCTCGACAACCCCAGCGACCCCAACTCCACTATCCTTTGTGACAACCTCGCCAGCATCGGACTTAAACAACTGGTCAACACACCGACCCACAGACCAGGACACACCCATCTTTGCGGCAGGAAACAGTGTCCAATTCAGCCACATAACGCAGCCGCCATGGGCCGACCACCACTGCGTACACTTCACCATCAACAAACCCAAGGCACCCAAACCAGCCCCACGCACCCCATGAAGGAACTGGAGCAAAGTTACTGACAAGCAACTTAACTCCACCCTCTCCCGAGGCAACCACACCTGGACACCCGACGCAGCCAGAGAACTCCACACCTAGATCTCCGACTGAACAGATGAGCTCACCCCACTGCTCAACCCCGACAGATAATGCCCCAGTAAAGCCGCCTGGTTCACCACTGCTCTCCAAGAAGCCAGACACACCTGCAGACCCCTGGAGAAAAATTGGAGAAACACCAAGACAACTGAAAATCACACCACCTACAAGGACGAACTACCACAACCAGATCAGATCCACCAAGAGGAACTTCATCTATAACAAAATCCTGGCCAACTCCAAGGAACTTTTCAGTGTCATTCAAGAACTCACCAACCCACGCAGCGAAGCCACAGACATCACCCCATCCCAAGACCTCAGAGACAAGCTTGGAACCTATTTCCACCCTCTATGACAACTTCATCGACCATCCACCAGACGCCACAGACTGCCCCCACCTCCCAGAAACACCAGCCAGCCCACCATCTCCAACTGGACACCGATCATGGCTGAAGACACCACCTCGACCATGAAAAGCATCCACTCGGGGGCCCCCACCAACCCCTGCCCCCCTCACATCTACCACAGAGCTGCGGCCACCATTGCACCCGAACTACAAAGCACCATCAACACCACCTTCAAAACAGGCACCTTCCGAGGTGACTGGAAGCGTGCAGAAGTCAGACCTCTGTTCAAGAAGCCCACAGCTGACCCCGCAGACCTCAAGAATTATCGGCCCATCTCACTCCTCCCCTTCGCAGCCAAAGTTGCAGAGAAAACAGTCAACAGGAAACTGACACGATTCATTGAAGAGAACGCCGTCCTTGACCCATCCCAATCCGGATTCCGAGCACAGTGACTGCCCTACTCGCCACCACAGACGACATCCGCACCCTCCTGGACCAAGGCCACTCCGCAGCCCTCATCCTACTTGACCTATCAGCAGCCTTCGACACTGTCTCCCACCGCACACTAGTCACCAGACTACACAACGCAGGCATACAAGGAACAGCCCTGGACTGGATCCGATCATTCCTCACCGGAAGAAGCAAAGGATCAGACTCCCACCCTTCCTCTCCGACCCCAAGAAAATCAACTGCAGAGTCCCACAAGGTTCATCCCTGAGCCCCACCCTCTTCAACATCTACAAGGCCCCCCTCGCAGCCATCGTCCGACAATACAGCCTCAACATCATATCCTGTACCAACGACACCCAGCTCATCCTCTCCCTCACCAAAGACCCCACTACTGCCAAACTCAACTTCCAGAAAGGAATGCAAGATGTCGAAGTCTGGATGACCAACATCTGCCTGAAGCTCAACGCCGAGAAACATAAGTCCTCATCCTCGGTGCCACCCCTTCCGCATGGACCGCATCTGGTGGCAGACCACCCTCGGAAGCTCACCTACCCCTTCAGACCACACCAAGAACCTCGGCAACGTACTCGACTCATCACTCACCATGAACCGACAGGTCAACGCCATCACCTCCAGCTGCTTCAACACCCTCTGCATCCTCCGCAAGACCTTCAAGTGGATCCCTCCTGAGTCAAGGAAGACAGTCACCCATGCACTCATCACCAACATACTGGACTACGGAAACACACTCTACGCCGGCATCAACAAGTCCCTACTCCGCAAACTCCAGACAATCCAGAACACCGCCGCCAGACTAGTCCTCAGCATCCCCGACACGAACACATCAGTGAACACCTACAAAGTCTCCACTGGCTCCCTGTGGAGAGAGGAGTCACTTTCAAAATCCTCCCTCACACCTACAAATGCCTACACAACAACGGACCCAAATACCTCAACGACAGAATCACCTTCCACGTACCCAAAAGAAACCTCTGATCTTCCAACCTCGCACTGGCCGAAACCCCTCGCATCCTCGGAGCCAGAGGAGGGGAAAGATCCGTCTCTCACATTGCAGCCAAGACCTGGATCGAGCTACCGGCAGACATCAGACACGCCCCCTCCCATAACACCTTCAGGAAGACCCTCAAGACCTGGCTCTTTGGCTAAACAGATCTGCGGACCACCCCTCCCCCCCCGCCTCCCCTCAGCGCCTTGAGACCCTCGTGCTTACAATTCCCTGATTGATTGATTGAAGGTGAGGGGATGCCGCTCTCACAGGACCAGGAACATTTACATCCTAAGCAACCTGCTCTGCTCCCATTTCGATTTTGAGCAGGGCCGGACTGGCCATTGTGGGCACCAGGCATTTACCCGGTGGGCTGGAGGGGTGGGGTCCAGTTTTCCAGCAGAGCTGCAATATCAGCCCCCTGTAACAAAAGCGGGAGCAGCGCTTTTTACTAGCACTGCCCTCCCGGGCTGGTCGAGCAGCAATCTGCCAGGGCTGGTTGCTGTTTCGAGTCCGGCCCTGATTTTGACTCCAGTTTCTAATTTGAGAATCTGACTGGAAACCTGAGAGTTCTGAATTGGGTGTTCAGAAGTACCAATTCTTTTTAATTAATTATCCAAAAGTTGCAGTTGCGGCGTGGCAGCTTCTTTAGTTTTATTCGTGCAAAAAACCTATATGTTGTGTTTTGTTAAGGACATAATGGGGTGTGTACATCCTGAGTGGAGGGGTAGTGGTCTCTTTGTAGTTGCTTAGACACAGATGACTAACATGCAGGTTTGAATAATAGAATGGAACCTTAAATTAATTTCGGCAACTGGTAATTACTCAGACTGCATTCCAGTGCATCGTTTTTGTGTCCACTATGCCACCTCGAACTGGAACCAGACACATGTAAATCGGCCTTAGTCCTGCCCGAGTGGGAACAGTCCAACCAGAAAAAGCCAAACCAGGTCCCCCAGCAATAGGAACACAAGCAACCCCAAACTGATTTTGGCCTTGTAAGCAGGGTGCAGCTTGAGTCCTGTGGCACAGTGAGCATGGTCTGGGCATACACATCGCACTTAGGGTTTAGAGAGGTATGTAATGTAATGGACATTTCTACCGCGCTACTATCACTCCAAGGAGTATCTTGGCGCTTACACAACCCAGATGGAGGAGTTGGATAGGGAAAAGATGTCCTAATTTCTACACATCCACTACACTAGGGTCCTACACAAAGCGTCAGGCAGAGAGAAGATCCAGGTTGTGTTCTCTTCTGTAGGTGGCCTTGACTGATGGCTTGAAATCAAATTGTCCCATAAAGAGCAGGGTCAGTACTGCTTTGCATAAGGCATACGTATGTCTAGAGTCGCAGAATGAATGAAGACGATGAGTTGGGATGCTATCCAGAGCAATTGCGAATGGTTTATAGTATTTGCAAGCATTCCTCCCATCTCCTTTTGTGTGGTTGATGGTAGGCTCTAAATGGTCAAGGATATGCCCAGACGTAGGTCCCTTGCTCACTCTGTCGAGGTCTTACAAGGCCAAAACAAATATGTATCTGCTTCTGTTCAATTGCTTAATTTGAAAAAAACACAGTTGATGGACAGAATGTAGAACAATGTCATACATTCACCCCAGTACAAGGATCTGGGCCTAAATCCATCATTTTTTTGCACTCCACACCACCCTGGGTTAGACACTGGCTATATACAAATCAGCTCTGACCCTGTGCCTCATGGGAACAGCCCAGTCCGAACTACCAAGCCATGTCTTTCCCAGACCGGAATCAAGCATCCAAGGACCGGTTTCTGGCTATCAGCCTTCGTCAGCCTGGATAGCTTGACTCCAGTGGTGTGGAGAGCCTGGGACTCACGTCTGAGCATACCCAGCCCACTCGGGGTGAAATTTGCAAAAAACACAGTTGATGGACAGAATGTAGAACAATGTCATACATTCACCCCAGTACAAGGATCTGGGCCTAAATCCATCGTTTTTTTGCACTCCACACCACCCTGGGTTAGACACTGGCTATATGCAAATCAGCTCTGACCCTGTGCCTCATGGGAACAGTCCAGTCCGAACTACCAAGCCATGTCTTTCCCAGACCGGAATCAAGCATCCAAGGACCGGTTTCTGGCTATCAGCCTTCATCAGCCTGGATAGCTTGACTCCAGTGGTGTGGAGAGCCTGGGACTCTGAGTCCCTTGTTTACTTGGCCACTGGATTCAAGATAGCCTGGCTGATGAGGATTATGAATCCGAAACCGGTCCCAGGATGCTTGTTTCCGGTCCAGGGAAGACATGGCTTGGCAGTTCGGGCTGGACTGTTCCCAAGAGGCACAGGGTCAGACTGATTTGCATATAGCCATGTCTGACCTGGGGTGGCTGAGTGAACTAAAGAATGGTGATGGATTAAACCCAGATCAGTTGACTGGGGGTGAGTGTTTGATATGTTCAAACGCTCCGTCCATCATCCCCTTTTGTATCGCTTTGTTCGCCCTAAGTGTGGCAGGGTATGCTCAGACGTGAGTCCCTTGTTCACTTGGCCACTGGATTCAAGATAGCCTGGCTGATGAGGATTATGAATCCGAAACCAGTCCCAGGATGCTTGTTTCCGGTCCAGGGAAGACATGGCTTGGCAGTTCGGGCTGGACTGTTCCCAAGAGGCACAGGGTCAGACTGATTTGCATATAGCCATGTCTGACCTGGGGTGGCTGAGTGAACTAAAGAATGGTGATGGATTAAACCCAGATCAGTTGACTGGGGGTGAGTGTTTGATATGTTCAAACGCTCCGTCCATCATCCCCTTTTGTATCGCTTTGTTCGCCCTAAGTGTGGCAGGGTATGCTCAGACGTGAGTCCCTTGTTCACTTGGCCACTGGATTCAAGATAGCCTGGCTGATGAGGATTATGAATCCGAAACCGGTCCCAGGATGCTTGTTTCCGGTCCAGGGAAGACATGGCTTGGCAGTACGGGCTGGACTGTTCGCAAGAGGCACAGGGTCAGACTGATTTGCATATAGCCATGTCTGACCTGGGGTGGCTGAGTGAACTAAAGAATGGTGATGGATTAAACCCAGATCAGTTGACTGGGGGTGAGTGTTTGATATGTTCAAACGCTCCGTCCATCATCCCCTTTTGTATCAATTGCTTAATTTGAGCCAGTGGTTTCCGGTGCTTGGCAATGGCGCTTCATTGTCAGCACCGGGACTTATGACAATCTGCCACATGGTGGCTCTGTATACCTAATTTAGAGATGAGGACAAAAATAGTTGTTTATTTGTTTATGTAGAGTAAAAATTACTAATACTGGCTACCCAGCCCATTTTTACAACACCATTGGGGTCATGGAATAGTCTGAATTGTCACACTTGTAGGAGTGTAATGGTTAGTAGCTAGGTTGGTACTGTCATTGGCAGCGCTGGCAGGGCAAATAGGTGTGGCAAGCTGCAGTTGCCTCCTGAAGAGGACCAATGGACCTATGTTTTAAAAACAAAATAAGCACTGTATACGTTAACTTCCAGAGGGGGCCTTGCCGTTTGGGATGGACTTTTCCCAAGACGACCAAGCATGGTACTGATTTGCAAGTATTTCTCCCTTCACTATTGTGGGTTTTTTTTAGGTTTCGACTGCAAAAAGCTGCGCAAGCAGCTTTTGCGCAGGAGAAATCTTATGAGAACTGTAGTGTGGCTTTGGGTCGGCCCTCGTCATTCATTGGCTGGCTCCATAAATGGAGCCTAGCCATTGGACGAGGGGCCTGTCCGTCAATGCCGGACCAGATTCGGGGGCGTTCCCGAGATTCTTTGGCTTTTGCCGACGTCACGCGACGTCAGCCGAAAGCCGGGAACGCCCCCGAATCTGGTCCGGCATTAGAAACACCGGAAGAAGATGTCCGGCCCGCCGCCTGGTTGTGGGCGGGGCCGGGAGGACGTGGTTTCGCTTCCCCCTTCCTTGGGGAAGCCATTTCCTGCCTTGCCGGTCTCCCGTGTTGTGAGGGAGACCGGAGATGCTGCCCGCAGCGAGATCCGGCCCGAAGGAAGCAGCCGTGTGCCTCCAGCCAGGGCCGCGCTGGGATTGGCCCAGCCGGCCGAGCCTCCGCTAGCTGGGTGTCCCTTTAACTGTTTGAGGTACCGTAAAGTTTCTGGTTAGGGGGGTTGCCTTTATCGGTGTCAGTTGACCCTGGCAGAGGCATAACTCATTTGTAATAAACTATTCACCGGCACGCTTGTTAATACAGGTATGAAGCATAAAAACGTCGCGCCATTCACAATAATTAACTTGCAACGCAATTCGCAATGTTGTATCTTAAGGTCGGCTATTTTTAATCCTAGATAGCCGGTAATCTGAACCCGTCTAAATCCCACTTGGTTGTGAAGCCACGTGGTTCCATAGACGATTCACTCTCATATTGCAGCGTGCCACCATTCTTTTAAACGTAGGTAAGAACTATGAAGAAACACAACCACACATAATTTTGGTAGCCTTTAATACAATGCCCCGATAAGCAGTTCCTGAATACTGCTATCCCATTTTTAGATAGCTGATACCCTGCACCCGCCGGGACCGTGCTCTAGTTACGAAGTATTACAGTCCCGACGCCCAAGACATTCTGTATCACAGGTAAACCACAACAGAGATATTGTATTGTTTAATAAATTCTGCAGCATGTTTTATTGTCAATTTATGCTTTCCCCCTTATTTGTGGTTATTTGTTTTTCATAACAGCGGGCTGTAACTTTCTGGCAAGGGTTCCTCTCTTGGCACGCAACAACACGGGGCCTTGATTTTAAAAACCACGTTGCTCCGGCTTCGCATAAAGACCGCAACATGGGTAACAATATACGTAGATAGATTGCTACGCTACAAGTGTGATAAAGTAATAAATATTTATCTAAGTATCATCTCCAGACAGATCTGTACGGATGGTACTGTTGTTCTCGGTGTCCACGTTTGAACAGGGGAAAACGTAGCAACGTCTGCCACCTGCTGGCTTCATTGTGCTTCTCCGAAATGTTTCCACAGACCTTGCAAATACGAATACAATTCGACCGACGCGGACAGGCCATCTCTGAAGAGTGTCAATTCAGGGACCCCTGGAGAAAATATCCGGGAGTTTTCTCAAATTTCCTTTGAGGTGAATTGGAAGATGGGCATTTGACCAGACAGAATGCAATACAACGCCTCCCTTACAGTTTCCTTACAAGTGCTTCAACACAGAGCAGAGGCTTAAAACATGTATGTCTCATTCATCGGTTTAGACATTGGGGGCCGTTGCCCTGCTTTAGCGGGCTCTGTGGTTCGGCTCGGCTGCCTCACTGCTCCACATAGCCCTGGGAGTCCCTCCCCACCTCTCGGGTATTGGACCGCACTGTGGATACATTCTCTGTCGGGGTCCCTTCGGCCCCCGGGAGGGCTACAGGCTTTGTCATGGGGTTTCTTGCATTCCGCTCCAGTCCACCCTCTCGGCCCGGTGCTGGCGTTGCGACGGCTGCTGTACCTCAGTGCTACGTTGCACCCACTGCGGGAGGTTGTGGGCATTGTGCCTCGTATTTGTGAGGGCTCCAGTGGCTGCCTGCGCTTGTCATGTGTGGGCCGCTTTTGCCCACCGAAGTGGGGGGGCTTACCTTGCTGGCCCGGTTTCTCTGTGGCCGTTGCCTCAGACGGTCTCGGTCCCAAGGGTTGCCGCATATTTTCCCATGCCTCTGGCTGTCGGTCTGGCTGTCGGCGTGCGGCTTGTGGGCTGTGTGGGGTTCTTGTCTATCTCCTTCATGCTTGTAGCCTCCGGTGTTTCCAGTTGGTTGGAGCTTGCACTTACGCCTGCGCTCCGCTTAGTTTCCAGCTGCGTGTCTGGTTTACTTTTGTCAGGGGAGTGGGCGAGTGCTGTTGAAAGGGGCTCTTGTTTCTGATGAATGCTTCCCGTTTGTTTTGTTACATATGACATTTTCTCTAAGCTGGCCACTGGTGTCCCATTGCTGTGCGTCGGATTCCACGTACTCTCCTTTTGGGGGTTTCGGACTCAGGTTCCGGCCATGAGTCTGTGTACGCCTTTCTCCTGTCCTGGGGTTATTTTTCCCACTTTGCGGGTATTGGTTTCCCCTTTTTTCCTGCATACTTCTGTGCACTATGCATGCGTGTGAGTGAGCTGGAAGATAGCCTAGTGGCTAGTGTACTCGTTCCTGTGGCTGGGGTTGCCGGTTCGTGTCTCGGCTTCGCAGCTCTACTTCCTGTGCTTTTGGTCTACTCCTCTCCTTATTTTTAGGGGTTTGGCTTTCTGCATATTTCAGGTTTGGCGCACTGTCTTTATGGTTTTTGCCTGCTGGTCTTTCTGTATCCTGGTGCGGTCAGTTGTGCTTTTTGTGCGTTGCTCTTCTACTTTATTTATTTGTTTCTTTAATGCATTCTTATAATGCGCAGACTTTACCCGAAGGTGTCAGTCCGTGTGCCGTCCCCCCTCCCGCTGTCTGTGTGCCGTCCCCCCTCCCGCTGTCCGCGTGCCTTCCCCCTTCCCGCTGTCCGTGTGCCCGTTGCTGTGGTGAGCTGTGCGTTTCCTTCAGCTTCTGGGGCGACTGTGGTGTTCTGGCAAAATCATTACTTGGAAGACGTGAGGAAAGTTTTTGTGAAATCTCTCTGCATGGTTAGTGCACTAGTGTGAGCTTAGTAGCTGGAGGTACAAACCCACCCTGCTTGTAATCCAGGTTATTGTGCACACCTTGTGCCTGTGGGCGTCGTTCAACATCTTGCTCTGTGTCTTTCTGGGAGTTTGCTTGGGCTGTGGTCTGTGATTGACGTTATGTAGATAGATCGCTTTATTATTTTGTTAGGCAAAGGACTGCCCACAGTCTGTGCAGAATGGGCTGTGGTGGAATCCGGACTAGTCTGGGCTCTGCACGGAGGTGGCAGGGTTTAGCTGGTTTCTGATGTTTGCTTCTTGCCATGTCACCATAGCTGAACACCTTCCATATGAGATATCTTAAAAAAAGCCAATTTAGACGAACATCTTAGCGCTCTGAATTGACCTAGGTGATGTTTCGGTGATTTACAAAACTGTATGGGTAGCACATTGATAGAACATGTGGACAACTGAAGCGCGTCACTAGAGTGGAACCGGGTGTAAGTTGAGATTCCAGACACTTCGGACCCCCGGACACATGGGCTGGAACGGAGTCAGTCAGTCACGTGTCATGCAGTGCTTGACATGAGTCACTCAGCCCAAGCCCGACTTTATTCTGCGGCGCTGGCATGTCATGCGGCGTGGGAAGTGACGGGCCGGGTGGGGACATCGAGGGGGTCCGATTTGCTCTTCTATCCATTCTGCCGTTGCTTTTTTTCTCAGCTCATTATCGCCTTGTGATTATCACCATGTGATGAACACTTGGTGTTTGGGGCCAGTTTTCATTTTTCGCTTGCAAAGCCAAATAATTCGCCCGAGGCCACCACTACAAATGTCATCACTTATGAATGCGGCCAAAAATGTCAGCTCGGTCAAAAACAGCGTGTACCCTGCTGGTAGAATCGAGGTTCTTCCAGGAAATTGACTAATGCGTGCTGTGATTTCCAGTAACACTATATTTACTTCCAGCGTGTCCGTGTCTTTTCCAAACCACAGTTGTGACTGCAGCTGAGTGTCTCAGCTTGATGAGTGGCATTTGCCAGAGATTAAACTATTGGCATTGTAAATGACAATGCCATTTATTTATCTGTTTTCAAAACCAACACATAAATACAAATTTTGTCATTTACAAAGCCAATAGCTCTAACTTTTCAAAAGGCGAAACCATTGCATTGTAAATGCTTGTTTAGAGTTTTATATAGCGCGAAATAGACTCGAGCCATCGGGTATCAGAGCGCTTTACACCAGGACCAGTTTCATTACAGACAGACACATTCATTATTGTTAGGCACGGGGAGATTAAAAGTGAATTGCCCAGAATCACGGGACGTTGAGCGTCGTTGCTGAGACTCGAACCCGGTTTCACAGCTTCGAGGTCGACAGCTCTAACCGTAAGACCTTCTCTCCTGTACGTGTAACTTTGGCGCGAGTTGATTTGTAAACCACTGTGTGTCGTTTGTTCTTATTTTCTAGGACAACAGGAACCAAACAAGCTCATCTTTTTCTTGAATTTTAGTAATAGTTTCCAATCGAATAAACTTTAATTACTTCTGTCTTCTGCAGTCGCTTTAGTTGGTACTTACCTTTAAACGCCGATCACATCTGGTTACTGGTGTACAAGTGTGTTTGACCCAGAAACTTATTCCCAAACCTTAATTCGGATTAGCACAAGGAAAATGGAATATCGCAGGAAAATATTGACTTCGAATCCAGAAATATCAATTCTCGTAACTGTTGGAAGACCAAATATCTCTTAAAATATTGTTGCAATCTAAGATGCTTATTAATGTTTTATTGTTTATATACACTGACAGCACAACGCAGACTTTGAACTGCAACCAGTCGACTGGGATAATTATTAAAAAAATCAAAAACAAGATAATTTGAGATTAACTATTTTTGTCTTGTTTTAAACAGCCTGAATTAAAACCAAGTTCAAAATAATGTTTTCTTACTGTGATGTATTGTGGTTTATGTATTTTTGTCCCCCGTCCGTTTTCTTCGAACCCTAACCTTTGAATAACTAATCTCTGAAGGGTTATCGGCCTTGTCAGGCGTTAAAAAGCCTCCAATCAGGGCGGTGGGAAACAAGATTTCTATTTAATGCGAGGAGAAAAAGTGGAAGTCGGCGATTGATACCAACACAATGATAGGAAAAAGTGTCCAGAGGTGCTGCTCGCACAAGCCCCGACCACAGCATCCCACAGTTTCAATAGGCGCTGTTCATGCCCGCGTGGCTCAACAATGATTATTATTCGAATGTCCTTAAAACTCCCTAAAGGGTTTAAGCAAAAATACAGAGAACAAAAGTTGCTTTGTTTCGACTTCTAATCTATGTTTTATTTAGTTACTTTTATAACGACCTAATTGAAAGGGGTTTTGAAGAGCTAAAACTAGTTTAGCATATGCTTGTTACTGAACTGATTTCCAAAAATGTTTAAACCTTAAGGGGCATATTTAAATAAAAGTCATGCAGCAAGTCACCTTGGGCTCTGTGTGGCAGGGAAAGGGCGAGAATGCGCTGTATTTAAAAGAATATGGCGCGTTTCTGCCTTTGTCGCTACGCTGGCGTCGTTTTGGCTGCCAGGGGCCAACGCCATGGTGCAAGGGTGCCTGCGTTGCAAATAGGAGTGTTTGTGTGCAAAAGGGGCACCTTCCTGTACAAAAATAATACTGAGAGGCATATTCCTCTTTCTTTGAGTGCTGCAGGATGCAGAACACATAGACAGATGAAGCAACGAGGAGAAATAAAGATATTTCTCCTCATTACTCCTCCCTTGAGAAGGCATATCTTTTTGGCGTATTCCCAGGTCCACCACTTTTGGTAAATCTAGGAATGCGCAATATCCATGGGAGTTGCGTGGGAACGCCCACTCAACACCCATGAAGCGTCTCCCCAGGTCAAGTAACGCAGTGCAGGGATTTGCGCTGCGTTGCATTATTCTGGATTTATGGAGCCATTTAAGGCCACGCAAGGTGGGCCCGCTTGGCTTCATAAATTGCAGTTTGGGCTTGCATCCGCATGCACCACATTGCGTGGTGCACGAGCGATGCAACCCACGCCATAAATATGCCCCTAATTTCTTTACAAACAACATGAAAAGTGGCATTTCTCAGCAGTGTCTCAAATTGATAGACCTGAGTGAGAAATGGCATATTTTTCGACTCTTGTTACTATTACTTCACAAACAGCATTGTTTTCAGAACCGTGCATGCCCGAGAATGGTGCCATACCCATGAACTCTGGGCACTCATTCAAAGCTATGATATAATTTTTAAGAATTGCAGAGTTTTAACCAAACGTAAAGCATTGGCAAATCCATCAATTGTAGCTGTTCCATAATTTGATGTGTCCCACCCCCAATCCCCCCGGGGGGAGGGGAGGCCGGCCGAGCACTTTGCCAGGGCCGGTTTCGGTTCCCAGTCCGGCCCTGCGTGTGGTCTAAAGAAACAGGGTTCATTGGTTCATGGAGGACAAGGGCTATAATTTCTGGTAAAATGTGACTTTGTTAATCAGATATATTTGATGAATTTGTTGACAGGAGCATTATTTGCGTTCTATATTTCAGTGGAACCTCTATATTGGAGTTATGTTTTTAAATTGTAGAACACATAATTGACGTTGTAGCTTTTGTGGAGTGCAACCAGCCGTGGCCCATGCAGGTAAGAGTGGTGGGACCGGGTGAGGGGATTTCAACAGACAATGACGAGCGAAAAATAAATAAATAATTAATTCCCCCTCATCTTCGTCCGTTGAAATCCCCCCCACCCGGCCCCATCGCTCTTACCTGCAAGGGCCGCAGCTGAGTACATCTAGACTGATGTCCAGGATCTGGATTAGCTAAAGGAAGTGAAAGGCCCAAGGACAGAGATTGTCAGCCCCAGGGTGGTCGGGTTAGGATAGACTGTCTGTTTGCTCCAGTTGGTCGGGTTTTATAGGGTAGGCAGAGAACAGTAGCATCAATTGCTGCCTGTTCCTTGACCCATGTGCTCACTGGTTGCCTTTGGAGTAAACTTTGTTATCTGAACATCAACTTTAGCAAAAGCCTCAATTAAGCTGCCTTGCCCTACAGAGATGCGCGTGACTACACGTGTCAGTCCTCTTTGAAACAGCAGAGCTGACCTTCACCTGGTTAAATCATAGGCGATAGATGTGATTCGGGCAGCAGACCTAGTTCTTGGAACACATAAATGCTACACATGTGTTTTACATATGACCATTCGTAAGCCTATACAAAAGTAATAGGTGTCTTCCGAATACAGAAGGGTTATCTCAAAATTATAGTGAAGCTAAATGCTTTGTGAACAGCAGATTAACCGATTGAGTTGTACAGATGTTCCAGGTATTCACATAAGAGAGCAGAGTCCAAATTACAGATATGCTACAGGTATGCACCAAGAAAATGAATCTGGTCTGTCAGATAAACAGATATTACAGACTTGCAGCAGAGCTACACCTTAGTGCCAAAAATGCTGCAGCCATGTGTCCTAGAAAGTATAGTAATCTATTGCTTTCCAAGATATTGCCAGTATGCATCTCTGACGCCAGATCTATCCCCATGGTTATAGGAATGTTACAGAAAAGGTGTTTAACAAACATAGGTGCTGTCAGTTGAAGGAAATGTTACCAGCATCCACTGACACCACTGCTACCTTCCAGATTGCATAGATGTTACTGAAGTGTTCCTCCAAAAGCAAAACAATCCCACATGTTGCAAAGATGTTATAGGCCAACACAAAGAGAGCAGAGCTATAACTCAAACTGCATTATACTCCAGTTGCAAAGATGTGTCTGAGAGGGTGTGGAGAAATTAAATAAGAGAGTTGAACTGCAGATTAGAGTGAGATAACAGGTTCTGTCATCAGAAAGCAAATATTTCTAGTTCTAGATATTTCCAGGATCTGTTTCTCCTACAGCATAGCAATCCCTTAGACTGCACAGATGATAAACCTATGCACTTCAGATGTCAGATTGCACAAATGTAGGTCTCACCCTTAAAAATCAGAAATGTCCCTCATCCTCTTAGAGAAGAGTTATCACTGGGGGTACAAAGCCGTTGCGGTCATGCATCTCAGAGAGGGGAGATATCCCTTAGGTTTCGTAGATGAGACAGTACCATTTATTTAAAAGGCATTGCCCATTGTTAAATTTAGAAACATTCCTACCTGTGAAAATATGCATGATTTGTATTCCTGTTGGGGCTAAATATAATATTTTGATTAAACATGAATAGAAAATAAGCTTCCCTATTCAAGTTCCTTCCAGGAAGTCTGCAAAGAACAACACTAAACATAGAGATGAGACTGTAGGAAAAGCCAGGGGATTTTTGCAGAAACATTGTCTAATGAAAGGAGGCAAATACCCCACTCTTAAGGAAAGGTATGAAGAAGAATAGAGGTAGAGGTATTCGATAGTCTTTTTTTTTTTTTTTTTTTGGAGTTCAACAAAATCTTTATTGGCTTAACAGTTCGACACAATTTTAACCGCCAATGGCCTACAACCCGGAGGCTGGCCGCATATAGCAGTTTCCCAATATTCTGTAGCACACAGCCATTCAGCTGGTAGGTATTCGATAGTCTTTGATTATCATCTAATGTTTGATGCATTCTTCTGACTGCATCTTCTTCCCTGACCTGCTCCGCAATACGGTAAGAAACTGATTAGCCACTCCTGGATCAGTGCCCCAGATAGGGTCTACCTCCTGAAGAACATGTTACCATGGCTTCTCTGACATCCCTTCCTCTTATGCTCTCTGAATGTCCAAAGTCTACAGAAACCTCAAGGCATCCACAAGAAGAGACCCAGACATTTACAACAGGGCCCGATGTTAACACTAACATGCCCTACTTTGTCATCACTGTGGATGGGTTATTTTTATGTAGGTGACTGAGAGAGGGGCTTCCAGTAGCTGAAATATTGAAATCTAGAGTACCAAAATGCATTGAGGATGACCAAGGTCTCTGCCTTTAGTTCGTTAATAACCACAACATTCAGCGATCCACCTGTAACAAGACTCAGGGCCAGATGTAGGTCGCCAAATACCGGTCGGTAACGGCCGATTTCGGCCGTTACCGACCGGTATTTGGCTTTTTAGATGTAGGTGGGTCTGAATTTACAGAATCGGTATATTTACCGATTCGGTAAATTACCACTTCGGTATTTTACCGATTCGGTAAATATACCGAATATGTAAATCCATATGTAGGTGACACTCCTAAGAGTGCCACAGGCCCTTAAGAGTCGGTATTTTACCACCCAATCCTATTGGGTGGTAAAATACCAAATTCAGGTGTGCATGCACATCTGTGCATGCACACCTGTGCCATGTGACACACAGACATGCCCTTAGGGCATGTCTGTGTGCCACATGGCACACATGCCTGTACTTGGGGTGCTAGAGGGTGTCAAAGTGACACCCCCTGCACCCTTGCAGGATTCGGTATTTACCGAATCTGTAAATACCAAATCAGTATTTCACATTGATTCCTATGGGCTTCAAGGCCCATAGGAATCAATGTGAAATACCGAATCGGTATTTACAGATTCGGTAAATACCGACTCTTACAGAATCGGTAATTATTTAAAGTAAAGTCCACATTTGTAAAGCGCACAATCACCCGTAAGGGTCTCTAGGCGCTGGGGGGCCGTCGGGAAGATTAAGCGAGCTATTGCCCAGAGTCACATGGTGCTGAGGTAACCTGCCGCCGGAGCCGGGGATCGAACCGTGGTCCCCAGATTCCAGCGTCAGTCGCCCTGGCCGCGGCGCCACACCTCTAAAGTAAAAGTAAAGTCCACATTTGTAAAGCGCACAATCACCCGTAAGGGTCTCTAGGCGCTGGGGGGCCGTCGGGAAGATTAAGCGAGGTATTGCCCAGAGTCACATGGTGCTGGGCTAACCTGCCGCCGGAGCCGGGGATCGAACCGTGGTCCCCATCTGCCTCCTTCCTATTTACCGACTCTTAAATACCGATTCGGTATGAGTCGGTATTTAAGAGTCGGTAAATAGGAATTACCTACATCTGGCCCTCAATGTTAAGTTTCCTTAAAACATTGGAATGTCGAGCACTCCAATGAAACCTGGAGTGCTCCGGGCTTCTAATAACTGGTAGAAGCCAAAGAGCACCATTCCAATCTTCTTTTCATTTCACAGCTGTTGCTGTGAACAAAGGCCTCTCGTAACCCAAGGGGATTTAAAACCCCTTGGTTCCAGAGGGCTTTGTTTCTGCTAATTTGAGCATTCTGCCCTCTAGGGGCATAATGTTCTAATATCCTCAGAGCCCTCCTTAGCGGGCTCTACTGGCCATTAAACGACTGCTACCTTGTTAAAGGCCCTTTCTGGACGCTGAAACAGGTCTCTAATGGCCGGTGGAGACCTCTACATCGGGCTCTAAGGTTATATTAACAATTCCATATTTTCTCCTGCAATATAGTGATTCATGAGTTGAGGAGAGGCATGTACCCATGGGCCCAAGAAGGACCAGAACATTGTCAATAGTCAGATGGGTGCTCTCCTTCTCATCATTGGAAGTTGTAGTCAACTAACAGAGCTTTAAAAACAGACAGAGACTGTCAGAATGAGTGTGATTGTGATTCCTAAAACATAAAAGCTCTATCACAGACAGATGATGGAGAGGAGTTGGCCTAACGGCTAGGGCGGTCAACCTCGAATTTTGGGACCCGGGTTCGAGTTTCGGCAATGACGCGGAACATCCTGTGATTCTGGGCAAATCATTTAATCTCCCCGTGCCTAAAAAAATGAATGTGTGTACTTATGTAACACAACTGGTGCTATGTAAAGTGCTCTCATACCCGATTCCAGGTCAAGTTTGCGCTATTTAAGACTCCGTAAAAAAAAGATGTATGACCTAGATCTTTAGCCCCAGACCTATGAACATGGGGGTAGATTTACTAACATTTGGAAGAACGCAGAGCAGCAACCAACGTTTCTGAACTGTGGTGCATTAAAGGGTGAGAGACATGCCTGTCCAGTACAAAAACTAATCTATGATACATTTCCCACTTTGTATGTGTGCTACAGAGCAGCACACAGGTAAAGTTAGAAAAATGTGGAGAATTTTTAAAACAGCTCCACTGTAACACCTGCCTCAAGGAGGTGTATTTTTTGTGTTCAAATCCAGGTTTACAAATGTTAGTAGATAGGGATTTGCATCAAAACCCATTAGTGGTTGCATGGGAACACCCGTCAATGACCACTGGTACTCAAATGAGTTCAAAGTTCGTCTTTATATAATTTTAGGCACTTTTCCTATGCAAATGATTTGTTTTGGAAAGTTAATGCCACCACAACTGTGCACTGGATTTAAATCACTTTTGTAACGCAAACCTGGTGCAAATTATTAGCTATGGTTTCTCCTGTGTTGAAATGCAATACCAGCCATGACATAGAAACTCCATATTAGCCACCACACTCCCTATTTAGCAAATGGTACAGTGTACCAACGTTAAAAGCCCTAGATGACAGATAGAATGTTGCATCAGTGGGTTCAAGCACTACTGTCCTCTTAATGAGGAATGCCCTCAATTCAGATTTGTGGATGTTGCAGAATATGTGTTTTTGTTGCTTTATTGCCTTGGGTTTCTACATAGAGTAACAAAGAAACATGTGTCTCTCTATCACTTGAAATGTGTCAGAGAATTGCAATGAGGGGGAAAGATGGTAACTATCAACTGTTAAAAGTGGAAAAAGTGACAGAAGTTACTCTGGAAAAAATAAAATGACTGGGCGATTCTAGGATTTTGAATTGTGCGCCATTTATTACTACATTACTATCAATATATAAATTTCAAGTCTGCACAAATTCTCAAGTGTTTTTGTTCTTCCTAGCACCATAATGGAACCTTCTTCACTCAGCAAACTTTGGGAGCTGATGCAAAAAAAAAAAATACCAATTGAGGCTGGACCAAAGGTGTCATATTTAGAAACACTGGGTGAAGTGTTCAATAAATGCTCTCCCCTGACATGCTGTTAATCTCTGTTTGTTATTGCAGTGGTTAATGTGCAATTTATGAAACTGGCCAAGAAGATGAAGTAATTGCTGTTTTGTCAAGAGAGATCACAGGCGTTCTTTGCTGTCTGGGAATGCATAATAGCTTCAAAGTTTTAGTTCGATTCATTCGTACACGTACAGCGGACTGATTATTTGTTTTCTCCAATGTTAGCCATGGGCTGTCTTTTTTATGGAGAAAAGTCAAGTTTTGTGCTTGACATCAGATGTAAACACAGACGATACAAGCAGCACTGTGTGTGACTTTGAATCTGAAACCTGCAGAGAAGCAGCAAGCATATTAGCTCTAAAGCAGGAAGGATAGGTTTGCTGTGTCATGTATGATGGTAGTGTGTGGACTTAAGTGATAGCTCTGCCTTCTACATTAATACTAACAGATGTGTAAGATGAGTGAAAGCTATGCTGCCAGAGGCATACACAGGTCCTCGTTTACGAGGCCCCTAGCAGCACTTTACCGCTGCTGGAGCGTCACTTTTTTGACACTGCGGTGAAGCAATGTGCCGCAGCATATTTACAAGGTTACACAAAGCCACTTTGCGTGGCTTTTCATTGCCTTGTAAATATGTTACCCTTTCACGCAGAACACTGAGTGAAAGAGGCGTTCCATGGGTGTTGCTGTTTGGTGTTTCCACGCAACACCCATAGAATCCAAAACATTCCCAGATTTACGAGGAATCGTATATCTGGAAATGCGTCAGATTCTAACGCCACCCCAGGAATGGTGTTAGAGAGGCGCAGAGGTGAAATATCCTTATTTCTCTATGTTTTTCCTCTTTCTGTGTGTGCTGCTTTTCGCTGTTTACATAGAAAGAGGAAAAACACCTTGTGATTGTTTTTGTGCAGGAAGGTGTCCCTTCCTGCACAAAAACATTTACGTGGACAAGCACCATGGCACAAGGGTGCCTACATCGGCGCATAGCAACACATTGTGCACCAGGGCAGGGGAAAAGGATAAGAATGGGGCGTATCTCATAGATGCAACACATTCGTGCCCTTTTCTTTTGACACAGGGCAGTGCCGCCAGATTAAATGTGGCACCTCCGCCCTGTGCCAAAACCTCGTCAAAGAGGCTCACAATATTCAGGTGGCACTTTTGCAATGAATGCTTTTGCAAGGCAGATATACACAATCAGTTAAAAGATACTCTGGACCGGATTTACAAAAGTTTTTCATGGGCACTAGCATAATGCATGCTGCAAACAGCAGCATCAAACAATTTTCATACACTAAAGCTTTTTCCCACCAAATGATGACGCTCACTCAGAGTCAAAGTTGGTATGTCTCTTAGAGTTTTAATTTATACATAAGGGCTTTGTCTGGGGCTGGCCGTGGCCAATCTCCTTTAGATTTGATGCAAATTTAGATCATCTAAAATAGCCTGACCTGGCTGTGCACCTAATCACTACACCAAGTGAAAATAGGTTGTACCTATTCCTAAAATGTTTGATTTACACAAAAGCACACATTTTACACAGTTTATCCTTGTGCAGTTTTTCTTGTGATACAATCTGTACTGGAGGATATACCTTAATCCCCTTAACTGCTACGCACCCCTCCCCCCAGTGGTGATCCCTTTTTTGTCTATTGGGGTAGTTCGCTTTTAGGGTTACATAACTTTTTCCAAATAATGTATCCACGTCTAATTTGCGGCCTTTTTTTCCAACATTCTGTGGATTCTAGGCAAAATCTAGCAACATTTTGATCAAGGAAATGTATGTATTTTTTTAAATGGGCACAAAATTTGGAGTTTAGGAACCATGGTTATTTGTACATCCCTGAATTTGTGGGTACACCGTACTAGCATACGATTTAGAGGGTATTTTTCAAAATGCCTTCTTTCTTAAACACGGACTTACATTTGGAAGGCACAAATGCAGCTAAATCCAATATTCTATGCTCCCACATGTTTTGCGATAAAAATGGTACTTCACTTGTGTGGGTAGGCCTAGTACCCACAACAGGAAATGGGCCAAAACACAACATGGACGCATCACATTTTTCTACTGAAAATGGACCCTTTTTTCCAATATGGGTAGTCGTGGATTTTGGATGCTAGCTCAGCTGGCACCTAGGAAAACCTAGCAAACCTGTACATTTTTTTAAACTAGACACCTAGGGGAATCCAATGTGGGGTGATGTGAATGACTCTCACCAGGTGTTTGTACCCAGAATTCCTGTCAAAACTCAAACATTGACGGGAAGTGATCAAACCAAGGTCAATGGGAGCCCTTGCGAGGGGACTCCCATTGACCTCGGTTTGATCCATTCCTGTTGCGAGCACTAAGCCCAACCACACAAGTGGCACAGCATTTTTAATTTCAAAGTGTTTTTTATTGAAGTTTTAAAGGCATAAGAAACAGGCAAGATGTAGCAATAGACATTTAGCAGGCAAAAATGGCGAGCGAGACAGACATACATGTCTTCTCTAGTAAACAGTAGAAAAGCAGGGTGATCATGCCCAGTTGAAAAGGCTGTGCCTGGAGAGTGAGAAAGGCCCCTAGTCGGTGCATCAAGTGAATAAGACAACATTAAAAACCCGCCCCACCCCCCAACTCCCAACTCTAACTCCTTCCCCCCACCCCTACCAGTATGCCAGTTTTCCAGAGTAGTCGTGTGAGCCATGTCTGGCCAGAGTGCTTCAAGGTGCATCGGGTCGTGCTTGGTCCCCTGTACCAGCCGTGAGGCGCAGGATGCGGAGGTATTTCGGGCATGTAATTTCATAGAATTCCCTGGATAACAGCGTCAAGAGCGGTTGCCAGGTTGTCTGGAATGAGTTAGTGGTATGTGTGAGCGTGGCCTGGATCCGTTCCATGCCCAGTGCGAACCATAGTTTGTGTAGCCAGCCTGTGTGGGTGGGTGAGGTAGTAGATCCCCACAAGGATAGGATGTGTTGTGACGCTGCTTGCATAGCGATGCCCATCTGTTTGCCGCGAGGCGATCTCAAGGGGAATGTAAGTGCGTTGGGGAGCCCTAAGAGTGTGTAAGCTGGGAGGCGTGGGATTTCGGTGTCAAATGTGGAATCTATGTCGTCCAAAACAGCCTTCCAATACTCCTGCAAGGCGGGGCATTCCCACAGAAGGTGAGTTAGGGTGCCCTTTTCGCCACAGCCCCTCCAACATAGCGCGCTCCTGAGCGGGTTACCTTGATTGAGTCTCGCCGGGGTGAGGTGCCAGTAGATAGCCAGCTTTATCGCTGATTCCCTAGCCTTAGTGTTGCGCGTAGTGTGAGCAGCTCTATAGTGTATGTATCTCCACTCCATTGAGGAGAGAGTCCTTCCGAGTTCGGTTTCCCAGCGTCGTTGACCAGCAGTTTTAGCTGGGTCGGCAACTGGGGAAAGCATCTTATAAAGGTCTGAGATAAGGTGCTTATCAGATTCCTTAGATATAAGCCAGCATTCGAACGGTGTTCTCTGCCGGCTGACCAGGGGAGCGTTATCCGGCTGCAAGAGCCAATGGCGAATTTGGAAATATTGGAATACGTGGGGCTTGGTTACTCCATAGTCTCGCGTGATGTCAGCGAGTGAGAGAAACCCCTCCAGATCAAAAAGGTGTCAGGCCGATCGGCAAGGTGTATCGCGCCATTGCAGGAAAGCCCGGGTGTCTGTGCCTGGCGGGAACGCAGGGTTGTCAAAGAGAGGGGTAAGTGGGGATGGGAAGGTCGTGAGGCCCCTCTTGACCGCCACCATGTCCCAAGCTGCCATAGTGGTTCGAGTGATAGGAGAGCGGAGATGATAACGCGGTCTGTGCTGACGGGCAAGAAACGGTATCTTCCACAAGGAGGTCTGAGCCATCGCTCTATCTTGGAAGAGCCATCTCTTCTCAGATTCGGGTCGGTACCACTCCACCAGGTAGCGGATTTGTGAGGCCAGGAAGTACTGCAACAGGTTCGGGATCCCGAGGCCTCCTTCGTCAACAGTTTTGTACGCCGCTTGTTTGTGTAATCTAGCGCGTTTTTTCTCCCACACGAATTGGTGAATGTCGTGTTGGAGGTCAGCTAACACTCCCGGCGGCGGCGATACTGGGAGAGTCTGAAAGATGTATAAGATTTTGGGTAAAACCGACATCTTCCCCGCTGCTATCCTGCCAAGCAGGGAGAGGGGCTGCTTTGACCAACGCGCGAGGTCGGCCCGGATTTGGGAAGACAAAGTGGAGTAGTTGTGATTGACCGTCGAGGTCGTGGAGGAGGTCAAAGTGATCCCCAAATACGGAAGCCGGGTGGTGGATTGCAAGTTGGAGCCGAAGGTAGGCGATGGGTTGTTAGGAAGGGCATGACTGCCCAGGGGCAAGATCAGGGATTTCCCCATGTTAACTTTGAAACCTGATACCGCGCCGAAATTTTCCATCTCTACCAGGAGAGCCGGTATTGAGCTGGATGGGCGGTCCAGAGCGGCGATGATATCATCAGCATACAGTCCCACTAGGTGGGGTTCATGGCCGAAAGACATTCCCGTGATGTGAGGGTTGTCGCGAATTTTCTGCGCTAGAGGTTCCACGTAGAGGGCAAATAGAAGGGGTGAGAGAGGGCATCCTTGGCGGGTGCCTCTCTGTATCTCGAAGGGGTCCGACTTGAGGCCGCCCAGCCGGACTCGAGCCAAGGTACGGTGATAGCAGCTCGCTATCCAGGCCTGAAACCGGTCGCCCAGGTGGTAGCGCTGCAGAACAGCCCGTAGATAGGTCCAGTCGACACGGTCGAAAGCTTTCTCCGCATCGATGGCTAAGAGAGCAGAGTCTGAGACCTGAAAGTGAGCCTTGTCCACGAGGTGCAGTAGCCGCTTAGTATTGTCGCTACATTGGCGGTTCGGGACAAAGCCCGATTGATCCGGCTCGAGGATGCCCGGGAGGCAGGGACCTAGACGGGCCGCGAGTACTCCCGTAAACAGCTTCAGGTCCAGGTTGAGTAAGGAGATGGGGCGGAACGCGGAGCAATGCGTCGGGGGTTTGCCCGGCTTAGGTAGGACCACTATGTCGGCTGCAAGCATGTCGGGCGGTATGGAGCTTGGGCCTTCAATGAGTTAAACAGTCTGGCAAGGATAGGTGCCAGGATATGGCCAAAGGACTTATAAAAGCCCGATGAGAAGCCATCAGGACCCGGAGACTTAAGCGGGCGGAGGCGTGCGATGGCAGCAAGGATCTCGTCGGCGCGGATGGGGGCATCTAGGGCTTCCGTGCTTGCCGGGCATAACGGCGTAATGTTAGCAGATTGTAAGTAGGCGTCAATGACTGTCGGCGACTTCATTTCCGCGCTGTATAGAGAGGCATAAAAGGAGCGGAAAGCGGAGGCTATCTGTGCATCTTCGGCGATAGCTTTGCCGGAGTCATCCAGTAGCGTCGTGATTTTGGAGCGCTGGAGTTTGGCCTTTAAGGCGCTAGCCAGGAGCCGGCCGGTGCGATTGCCTCCTACATAATATGTGTGGCGGAGGCGAAGAGCAGCAAACTCTGCCCTGTCAGTGTCGAGGCTAGCTAGTTGAGCCCGGGCGGCTTTAAGTTGGCGCCATATTCTCGGGGCGCACGTGCGGCTGTGTGCTCTTTCCAGCTCCGCAACTTTACTGGAGAGGTCCTCCCTTTTTTCTTTACGAAGTTTGGCATCCGCGGCCGATATGGCTATCAGTTCCCCCCTCACCACAGCCTTTAAGGCCCCCCATAGGGACGACACCGATACTGAGGGAGTGTCATTGGTAGCCAAATAATCCGAGATGCACTTGTGAAGTTGGCGGATAACTGCCGGTTTCTGTAAAAGGGATTCGTTGAGTCTCCACGAGCCCGGAGTGCGTGGCGATTTGGGTACTGTAAGCGTCAGTTCCAGCGCATCGTGGTCGGAGAGGGCAGCTGGGACAATAGACACCGTGGCGATTTGAGGAACAAGGCCCGAAGAGCCCAGGAAGTGGTCTATGCGTGCATAAGTGTGGTGTACGTGGGAGTAAAATGTGTACTGCGCCGCGGCGGGATGTATAGTCCTCCAAAGGTCTGAGACGTCTCTGTCGCGCAGCCAGGTTCTGCCCGTTTGTGAAAGCGCCCCAGTGTCGCCGTAACGGTGCCCTGATCTATCTTTATTAGTATCCATGACGAGGTTGAGATCCCCCCCTATGAGCATGTGGGTGTGAGGTGACTGAAGCGCTTCAGAGATTGCAGCTTGCAAGAAGGATTCCTGGCCCGTGTTGGGGGAGTAGATGGAGCCTATTGTGTATGTGTTAATGCCTATTTGGAAGGTATGGGCCAGAAGGCGTCCCTTAATTTCCCCTATTTTTGCTCCCACCTTGCCTTTGAAGCGCCGAGATACAAGTATAGCTACCCCGGCTTTTTTGACGGGAAAGAGGAGAAGTATTGCTGTGGGAAGGCGCGGGAGCGTAGCCTGTGCCAGTCTTTAGCTAGGAGATGGGTTTCTTGCAGCAGGCAGATGTCAGCCTCAGAGTTCTCCAGGTAGGAGATGATAGCCCTGCGCTTGATCGGATTGTTGAGGCCCTTGACATTAAGAGACAGAATTTTGAGTGTATCAGCCATCCCTGAGGTGTGTGGAAGCGTTCGAGCTTATTAGTGCAGGATGCCGCACGGAAGCGGAAAATGTAGACACTCCCCGATACTTGTGAAGATCCCATGGCATACTGGTTCCCACCCTCAGTTCCCTCCCCCCCTCTCCCCCCAACTCAACCCCTCCTCCCCACCCCCGCTGCCCACGAGCCCGGGAGGCCACCCTAACCCCAACAGAACAAACCCGCCCAACTCCCCCTGAGTCCCGGTCCTCCCTCCCCCAATCCCCCCTCCCCCTCCCAGAACAACCCCCCCAACTAGAACAGATGAAAGTCTCGGGCCTAATTGTGTAGGACACAGGTCCGTAGAAAGTCAATGGAAGGGGTACCATGGCTGCAGCCCAAGTGGCGGCTCCCCGGCCCAACCCCCAGTCAAGCTAAGTGTGAATAGTAGAACACCCCCCAAGAGGCCATTGTTTACAGATCGGGTGCTGTGTTGTCTGCCACTTCCTGTACAGCTGCTTCACGTTCCTGGGCGACCGTGGCCGGATCCGGTTTCGGGATAGATCTCGGGGGTTTCCTCCGACGTATCGTCTGCCAGCCGTCCCTCGTAGGGCGAGATGGGTCATCCTGCGATCGAGATGGAGAGGCGTCTCTGGAGGCCGAGTCTTCCGGCATGTCAATCCCCAGCAGGGAGCAGGTATCACGGAGCGATCTGAGCTGGTGAAGGGAGCCATTCCATTTAAAGATCAGGCGGAACGGGTGACTCCAGGAGTAGGGTATCCCGTTATCTCTCAGGAAGTTCGTTGCGATCCGGAAGGCCTTACGCTTTTGCAGGGTGATGGCGGAGAGGTCTTGAAAAAGGGCTACAGGGGCATCCCGAAATCTGATGGGCTGCGCTCTTCTGGCTTCCCTAAGGATGCGTTCCTTCAGAGGAAAGTCTGGGAGGAAGGCCAGGATGTCCGGAGGAGGTGCAGGTGCTCGGCGCGCCATACCAACTCTGTGGGCCCTGTCGATCCGTATTGCAAAATCGCTCGGTTCGCCCAGAATGTCTCTGAACAGGTCCTGCAGGTATTCGGTCACATTGTCCTTTTCAGCCTTTAACGGGACGCCCCTGACCCGTATGTTATTCCGCCTGGAGCGGTTCTCCAAGTCTTCGGAATGCGATTGTAAGTCCACCTGTTGGTCTTGAAGTCGCAGAACTTCCTGCTGTAGTCTCTCCACCTCCATACTGCGAGATTGATCAGCTTCCTCCAGAGAGGCAACCCGCTCTCTCAGGCCGTCAATGTCACGACGAAGCTCTCGCTGCTCCCCAGCAAGATCCTGATTCAGGGTCTGAAAGTCTTCCCGCAAAGTGTTGAAGAGGGAGGCCAGGAAGGATTTAGTAATGGGAGCTGTGTCATCATCCGGTGTCTGAGGGCTCGCAGGAGGTTTCGGGGACACTGGTGTTTGAGTCTTGTCCCCTTTCGGCGCCGCTTTGTGCATGAGGTCCACAATGTTCCGGTTCCCCTTGCGATTGGAGTGCGCCATGATGCCCAAGACGAGGTTAGTGGGTCCAGTCGTAAGATGTCGTCGGGGGTCTTCGAGTGACCTTGCAGCTGCAGGGGGTGGGGGTCAGCCGTTAAGGAGCAGCGGGCGTTCCAAGGCCGTCACGAGGGTAGTGCGGAGATTTAGGCGCGGTGCCCCGGCGGGAGGATCAGCAGGCCCTTTCAGGGTCGTTGAGCGGAGGCGAAATCCCCGCGAAGAGTGTACCCGGCACGTGTGTCAGCAAGGAAGGTTGAGCCGTCAGGAGTGGCTGGGTTATACCGGGCCGGGATTAGCGGGCCATGTCAAAAGAAGTTCTCACCGTGCAGCAGGAGACGTGTGAAGCAGGAAGATCAGCGCGGGCCCAGCGGGCGCACGCAGGCCTCAGGCGGAGGGGTAGCGCCGTGGGTGTCAGCGGGAGGGAGGCATCTCAGTACGGATAGTGGCGCAGGAACCCCAGGCGTGGGGAAGGTCACAAATGTCCCAGGCGATGGAGCGGGGGGCCTAGGTGGGTTGTGGGTGGCGGGCAGCCGGTGCCTTGTTAGTGGCTTGGGCTAATAGCCCCGGTGGGCGAATGTTCGGTCAAAGTCCAGCAGCCGAGGGCCACCCAGCAGAGCGCGCAGTGACCGGGGGGACGGTCGCTCAGTTGTTCCCAACCTCCCGCCGCAGTCCGCAGGGTGCAGCTCACCTCTCTCCGCAATGTGCCCTCCCAGACCTCCGTCCGCCACAGAGGCCGCCGTACGGGCGTGGAGCTGCAGCAAGGGGGCAATCCCACGTCGTCAGCGCGCCTCCTCCGTTGGCCGCTGAGGGGGTGGGAAGACTCCGGGGGGCCACGGGTGGCGGGCAGATGATGCCCCGCCTGGCGCTTGCCGCAGTAGGTGCAGAGGGCAGGATCCCCTCCGGCCGCCCGGCAGGCCCACGCCGGGGCCTAGAGTGGTTGGGGGCCTCCGGCGGGGCGTGCAGTGTCCGGAAGGGTCAGGAAATGCAGCTCTCCTCGTGAGTGGCCGAAGGGGCGGGGAGGCTCCGGCGGACTGCGGGAGGCGGGCAGCCAGTGCTCCACCCGATGTAGGCCACTGCTGGTCCGGTGGGCCAAGCCCTGGTCGGCTGCCCGGCAGGCCCGCGCCGGGGTCCAGAGTAACCGCGGGCCCTCCGGCGGGACACCCGAGGTCCTGAAGGGTCGGAGCTCTCAGTCCCCCTCGTTAGTGCGCCACCCCCGCTGGAAGCTGAGGGGGTGGGGAGGCTCCGGCGGGTCGCGCGAGGCGGGCAACCAGTGTCCCGCCCGGTGCAGGTCGTTGTAGATCCGGAGGGCTGAGTCCCGGCCAGCCGCTTAGTAGGCCCACGCCGGGGCCTGGATTTGCTGGGGGTTCTCCGGCGGGGCGTGCTGCGTCCGGAAGGGGTCGGGACACACAGCACTCTCCGGCTATCCGCTGCCGACCGCAGGACCTGCCCCACTGCGCTTCGCTGTGCACCCCTACGGCGTCCCGGTCTCAGCGCTGGCAGCCGCCGTGGCGTGGAGTTGCGGCGGAAGGGCTCAAACCTTCGTCGCCATTACGTTTTTCCCGCCGGCAGCTGGAAAAGCAGGGATTAGGCGGTCTCCGACGCAGAGAGACCCGGCCGGGGGCTCCTCAAGTAAGTAGGGTGATTAGGAGCTAGATTTGGGCAGGTTCACAAGGGGGTGTCAGCTAGAGATAACCTGGAGTGGGGCACAGGGCCTGGGAGCCTCGCGATCCACGTCTTCTCAAGCCGCCATCTTGGCCACGCCCCCGCACAGCATTTTTATTGGCCCTAGTGGGGCAATGCTGTGTAGTTGGAATTTTGTGGACCTTTGCAGATTCCAAAAGTTTCTATCACAGAAATGTAAGGAAAACGTGTGATTTCAGGCAAAGTTTTAGGTTTTTCAGGGTATTGTGGGTAAGGAAATATCATGAGATTCATGCAAGGCACACCACCCTGGAATTCCCTGGTTGTCTAGTTTTCAAAAATGTCTGTGGTTGGTAGGTTTCCATGGGGGTTCAGCCAAGTACGGCCCCAAATTTCACTGCTACCCCTATTTCTGATTTCTGCAGGGCCTTTTGTGTCAAGGTCTCTTGGTCCACCCACACAAGTGAGGTACTATTTTTATCTGGTGACTTTGGGGAATGCTGTGTGGTAGGAAATGTGTAGCTCCCTGTAGATTCCAGATGTTTCCCACACAGAAAAACTGATGAGGTTTTAGGGGTGATGGTGGGGCTTGATGTTAGAATGGACAAGACCCACCCAATTAATTTATGAAAAAAACATATGCCTGCCATACAGTGGACTTCCTGCCCCCCAGGGGAAAATTGGGGGTACACCTTCTGTCTGCCTCGGGGGGGGAGGGCAGCTTTGTCCCTTTGGGGGTGGGGTGTGGCCAATGTAAAAGTACAACATACGCACCACTTTCTTTTGCCCCAAAGGCAAAATCCCCGGTGTAAGGTGGATTTTACCTCTCTGGGGGCAAATTTCGGTCAACCTCCCCAATCAGGGCAAGCTTCCTCTCTGCATAGGGAGGGGCAGGAAAGACACTTTTGACCCCACAGGTGCAGGGGTATGGCTCCATGCCTCAGTAGGCCGCCCCATCCTTGTGTTTGTTTTGGCGCCATTTTGAAATTCTTGGTGCCTAGTGGGTTTTCTACCCCCCATAAGGTGATTGGCAGATTTGGGATGAATACCCTTTCCACTCCTAGAAGGGGCAGAAAATCTATTTGGCATCTGGTGGTGGGGAGCATGGGCCCATGCCTAGAAGAGGCCACTCCCGCAAAAAATTGCATGAATTTAGTCCTTAGGCTCTAGTGGGCTTACTTTTCCCCTGGTGGGGTAGATTGGGGGTAATTATCCTCAAAAATACTGGTGCCCAATTTAGGTGGACTGGGGTATAGTCATGTCCATGGTGGGCAGGCAACACCTTCATATGAAAAAAAACCTTGCCCTGGCTTCTATTGGTCTTACTGTCCCGCCTGGAGGGCATATCAGGGGTAATTACCCCCATCTGCCTCCCACAGGGAAGGAAGAAAAACTACTTACTTGTGGTAGGGCAGTGTCATACCCACGCTGGGCAGCCCCAACCCCTATATTTTTAGTTTTAAAAAAACCTGTTGTCTAGTGGACTTTTTGCCTCTCCCCTCCAGGGGGAGATAGGGGTAAATATCCCATTGCGCCCCAAGTGGGCAGAAAGACTGTTGCACCCTTTAATTGGGACTTGATCATGCGCATGCTGGGCAGCCCCGCCCCTATATTTTTATAAAAATAATTAATCGCTGGATTCTAGTGGACTTGTTGCCCCTTGGGGGCAGATTGGGGGTAATTGCCCCATCTGCGAACCTGCAGGGGCCAGTAATACCGAAATAATAAAATTGCCAGAGGGAAGTGCGTGCCCTTGCCCAATGGGCCGCTATCCCTATCCCTGAGGGCTAGAGATATGACCCAGAGCACTGATTATTTGAAAGTACACTGAGCCTATTGGCTCCTTTTCTTTTCTTTTTACTGCAATGACGTCAGCGCTCCCTGTGCGCTGATTTGTCATTACAGTAAACAAAAACAAACAATCAGGCTGTTCGGGAAGCTCTTCCAGAGCAGCCTGATGAAAATAAAAATACAAGACTCCCTCTGGTGCAGAGCACCAGATGGGCCACACCAGAAGAACATTTATAACCCTCCCCAGTGTCAGCCAATGGTGGACATGCACACTGGGGAGGGAGTATGGCCATCGGTACTTATTGGGTTAAGTACAAATCCCACACCAGACACTTCTTGCTCGAATGTTGCGCCATAGCTTAAGACAGAGTTTCAAGTAACAAGGCAATGTATTGCCACCAACACCATCATGGTAACTCGACCCCTACAAACGTTTGAATCGTTCACTCCATGCAGCAATAGAGTGCTTCCTTGCCTGAGGGATAGTATCCAAAGACCTGAGGGGTGTACATTTAAATGTATCTCTGTTGTCTGTAGTGTTATAAAAAGATGGGGGCATAGGGGGTGTTGGCTGATGCAGTCCTTACATCTGTGCATCCTAAAAGAGAGCTGTTAAGTCTAACTTATTACTGATAGTTTATGTAACAAGAGAGGCAGCTCTAATGTCTGACTGACAGATATATAGCTTGCATTGCCTTCTCATCTACCTGGCTAAGCCCTCTTTTCGAATGAGGGGATAGTCCACCTCCTACAAGGACCCTTATGAAATGCACATTTTAATGTGTTTTTACTATATACCTTTCACTAGGTACAGTAAAAGAGCACACCGCCCACCAAACTTCTGTTTTTATTATGTGCCTGGACAGATATATAGTGGCAGATTTATAACGGCTCGATGCAAAGTCATAAAAGGCAATGCAGGCTGGTGTAAAATCTTTATACACTCTACCTTCAAGTTTAAATCTATTTTTGTGGTGGATAGTTGTCTAAAAATAATGAAAATAATGCTTTGCAGTACTGTTAGAACATGTATAAAATAACTATTCTCACCAACTTGGTAGCTTGGCACGAGCAGTCAGGCTTATCTCAGAGGCAATGTGTTAAACATTTGCACAAAACAAACAGTAATACAGTAAAAACACTACAAAAGGACTCTGCACCAGTTTTAGAAAAATATCCAATATTTTTCTGTGTAAACCAAGACCAAAACGATGCAAATCCAACATACATTGATCCAAATACTAGTAAAGTAAAAATGGACTTTAAAAACAGTTCCTCGAAGTTGATACCACCGTCTGGGGCTATTTCGGTGTCAGTACACCCAAATCAAACGGTTCTGGCCGACTGCTGCAGTGTGGGCCGGTGGTGGTGTCAGAAGATCGTCAAAACAGTACCATTCTATTCCGGCCAACAGCGGTGGTGCGGGCCAGCTGTGGCAGGCGTTGAGGCTACGGTGTGAAGCAGAGCAGGGTGGCATATGGTGCTGTCAGGCCGCAGTGCAGGCAGCGGCTCGGTGGCGGTCGTCCAGAGGCATCGGTGAGACCAGGACTGCGGTGCGAAGTGGGGCAGTGCTCGTTGTGCTGCAGACAGGTCATGGTGAATGCCACAGCGCCAGTTGAGGATCTAGAGTCATTGGGGCTGGCGTCGGTGGGCCAAGACTGCGGTGTAGGATGGGGCATAGTGGCCTTGTGTGGCTTGGTAAATCTCATGATAGATTTGGCATCACGTTGGCGAGACAAAACCCTTCATAAATATGCCACTTTTTCCTCTGTGTATGTGCGCAATATGCAAAGTTGAAAATGTTTTGAGAAAAGAAAACTTTTCCAGACTTTATGTATCCCTTGATGAGGCATTCATTTGTAATGCAAAGTCCTATCTACCTTTTTTGGTAGAGAGGGTTTTGCATAAAAAGCCAAGGGTGGTTGCATAGAAATGCCCATGTACCACACATTGAAGGTTCACTTGATGCAAAGTAGCACAAAATGCTAATTAGTAGTACTTTAGGGCTGCTTTCCAATGCAAATCAATATTTGAGCTGCAAGGTAAATCTAAAAACAACACTTTGCACCAGTATCCGTCACTTTTGTGACACAAATCCAGCACAAAGAGTTAGTAAATCTACCACTTAGAATAATTTTGCTATATCATTCCGGAGGGTAATTTAAATTTACTCCAGCCCCTATCATTTTCGTAGACCCAGAGTATCAGTTCTGTACAGCCATAAACTTTTGGTTGTTAATGGTACTTCAGGTGCTCGGTGAAATAGTGCTTTGGCTTTGCAGGATAGGAACTGTCCCTCTTTTGCCCAATAGTGTCAGAAAGTTATCCTATGTTTCTGTTCTGCAGAGTCCACTGCAAAGACGAGTTAAGTCTCTGATCTTTCATACTACAATTGTCACGACTAACTACTGTTCTTGGTATAAAGAATGCACAGAGAAAGCAAGCCCATGTGCAACCTGCATTCATAAGTTAAGGGGCATGCTTTGCTGTTTTTTTAAGAAGGAAGTATGGCTTGGTTTGTTAACTATTTTGAATGTTACAAGTTCAGATTTTTTATTATGTAGTTATTTCACGTTTGTTTCACTGGTTTTCACCCAACAATAAACAAAATGATAGAAAAACATTTATTTAACATGTCTGTGAGATGGCTAAATATTTAATTAAGAAAATGACTCACAGACAAGGGTTTTTGAGGGACATTAACCACAGTCTGGTGAGCTGCAAAATGATGTTTCATAGCAAGGTTTTTATTCCATCTCAGAGGGGGGGAGACTGATGGTAGGTCATGGTTGCCATTTTGGTGGGGTAGTGTTGCATTCTTATAAATGGTGGGTTTGCAAACATTGTAGCTTAAGATTTAAAACATAACTTACAAATGATCTTGCTGGTTGATATTCCTGGATGGGGTGTTCTGCGACTGGTAGACGTTATGGGGCATGTTCTCTTCACTCCTTGTCAACAACCCTGGCTGTGCAAGTTGAGTGGGGACGGCTATTGGTCAGGGCAGAATATAGTTGTCTAGGATCATATTACAAAAAAGCACTGCCAAAGCCAATAGGTTTCGTCTTTATAATGCAAGTGGCAAGCTATTAGCTTTACCCATTCTTGTTGGTGAAGCATTGTTTGAAAGGAACATAAACACATATTTTAAAATAGTGAAGGCAAATCAACCACATACCTTATGGTGTCTGGAACTGATACTTTTAGTCAATATTTTCAATTGTTAAAAAAGACAAGATTTATATTTCAAGTACTTTCATGCAGGGAAATCCGAGCAGAGTTTTAATGACCTGTAGTATATGATCCAGGTTAAAAATACACAAAGGACTACTTCCAACTGCTTAATAGAACATAGCAGATGTCTGAGGCAGTAAACAGGTACGTGACAGAATTTAAAGGCGAACGCTTGCCAAAGCCTAATTTTATTGCAAGAGCACTCTGAGCTGAAATAAATGCTCAGGTCAATTGGTGGAGCATTCCAAAGAGCACATTTATAAGCCCCTGGGAACAGAGACATATCCAGGTAAGGTGAGTGCAGCAGCCCTCCTTCCTCCAGCACCCTAAATACTACCTTTGAATGAGAAGCACTGAACTTTCATTCAACTTGTCGAATGCAGAATATAAAACAGAAACAACCCAATAAATTCTGCTCTTTCAACATAATCAATTTCCTGAGCACCAATGTAGCCAATAAATGTCCTGCCTTGTAGTTGTCCACAGTATGCACTTCTATTTTCTCTTTCTTTTATTTAGTCCCTTAACCGTCTTGACAGATGTAAACAATCAAAGAAGTAGCCAATGTGGCTAACACATTTTTCATCGAAATGACAACATTTACCACCGACTTCCTCAAGGCTACTAGAAAAAGAGACATCAAGTATCACAAAACTAACATAAGTCATGTCACCCCACTCTACTAAAACAAAATAATATCAAATTATGCACCAAAAGCTGGAAAAATGGGGAACACACTAAAAAGTGTATATACGTACACCCCATGATAAAAATAAAATAAAAGGAGTGTCATGCTGTTTAGAAGAGATATGATACACCCATCATGTAACAACATATAGTCAGCAGATAAAGTAGATGTGTCAGTTATTTTAGTTTTATACAATTACTTAATTCATACACGTCAAGAGAAAAGGGAAAAATCAAACATGTCCCATTACAATCCGTCACCATATAGTATCCCTGTGTCTTAGGCAACCACTCACTAATCTAATGGTATTCCTTACCCTGAATCCAAAATCCTTAGATTCCAAAACCTTCCCTCCCAGCAATCAATTTTAAACGAATCTGCAAAAATAAAATTAAAACCAAAATGTGACACACATTTCATCAACCACCCCATACGATCATTATTAATGTGCCCAGAATCAAACCTTATCAGGTGGAGTATGTACCATTCCGTAATCTCAATAGGTTAAGATAAAATATAAGGACTCAAGGGAATAGAAAATCCCATATGAGTGTCAAATAAAATAACACAAATACTATGCTATACTCCTGTGTTGTTAATTACAAAAAGGTTTCTTAGAGACATGTTGGTCACATCGTAATCTTACAGACATGACAGTTGCCTTCATAACCAATGTAGATAATTAACAGCATTACCTACCACATACAAGAGATGGGATCCACTAATCCCACTGTCCGTAACCATGCCCATACTCCAAAATCGATGTGCTGACCTCTAACCTCACACAATCCTGTATTCCCATTCAAATGCTTCATATATAAATTCACCCAACCTCAAATTACCAAACAAACGCTCCTAAGTTAAATCACCCCAAATGGTATATATGAAAGGCGTATCCGCCGCACACAATAATCTAACAAAACTATCCAAAGCATGTACTCAAACACATAGTCCCTTACCGAATGTGTTCTACGAAAGAACTGGGGATAGTAGGCCCCTGCACCTGGCTCTTACAGCATCCTAGTGCAGCGCCATGTTACTCAAACTTCTCATATAAGTATTCACTATTCTCCTTCATAATAGTCATGTGATAGCATACATAATCACATGGCTAAAATCAGCCCTATCTAGCACAGTACGGATGAGCCAACATCACGGCCATTTTGGAGTATACATATCGTAATGCCTTCACTCAGTACAAACATCATTACCACCTTCAGACACAAAGTATATTTATACTATAAATCATAATGGTTGTTTATAATGCCGTCATAAGAGCTCAAAATTATTATATGTATCGGATTTATTAATGTGGCTCTAAACAATAAGCTCTTGCGCATTCCAAATACGAGGAACATGCAAGCTTATTCAAATAAACACCCTTGGCCCCTATATATCAAAGGGACTGAGTAATTCACAAAATCCCGTACCTATCCCAATTTATACATGTTAGTCCTTCCGGTTGTACCCAATCAATCCCAGAAACCAACAAGATTGCAAAACGTACCA
Source organism: Lissotriton helveticus (assembly GCF_964261635.1). Taxonomy (NCBI): domain Eukaryota; kingdom Metazoa; phylum Chordata; class Amphibia; order Caudata; family Salamandridae; genus Lissotriton; species Lissotriton helveticus. The sequence goes on along the minus strand of NC_136072.1, from coordinate 155,631,277 downwards.
AATCAGTCTCAGAACCCATGTATGTCATCTGTCTGTACAGCCTGAATAAAGTATTTATTGCTCAATGCAGCAAGTAATATCCTTGACAGAAAGAAGAACCTGTGTTGGATACAACCTATATATTTTCGATGCACCTCTTAAAATCACTAACACAAATAAAATGCTAATGTCAGCAAACACCCACGCGTATATTGAGAGGACCATCTCTGCAAAACATCCAAACATTAAAATAATATTTGGACTCCATAATTTGCATTCCATAGTCTAATCCCCTGCCTCGAGACACATCATAGACCCTTCATAAATTCACTACCACCATATCCTGCAAAAATCCATTATTCATGCACAAGTGAGTCCTGTGACGTAAAATTTATATTTAATCCAACTCTAAAATAACTAATAAGGAGGCAATATCACCCGTCCATGTTACAGTCTGACTCTGCGTATAAATAGTGTAGGGAGAATAAGAGAATGGGAGATTAAAAATTACAGATCACCCATCACCTTGCAGCAAAAGAGTTAAAAATACATTCTATCAGTTGGAAGCTCGAAAACAGCATAGCCACACATGTACGTAACATAACATGTAGTTGCTCTGACGCATGTAAGCTGTACAGTACAGAAATCTACTCTCTTCATCCAATATAATTTGTGGCTCATCACATTCTGTGGTATGCAGTACCCAAAAACCATTAGAATTCAGAAAACAATGTGAAACATAATCTCAATACTCCCACATTAATATACAATACATAATATAAGTATCCCCCAAGTATGTTATAGCACATTGCAGTCAAGACTTAAACAGGGCTACAGAGAGCATAAAATTATGTACATACATGAGTATCACCCTTTGCCCAAAAAATATTGCATCTCATGGTCAATATTAGGATCCTTGCTAACAGAATGTAACCTAATGATCCGTCTTGCTTCACATTGCTGAAGTCGTAATCCACAGTTGCCCCCTCTTACATCAGTTCTGTTCCATGAAATTCAAAACTAAGATGCACACCCTGGGATTCACAGTTTTTCACAAGAACAGCTAGGGGTACCTCACATCTAGTGTCTTCAGAGCCCTAATGTGTTCTCTAATTCTTTGTTGCATTAGCCGACTGATACTCCCTACATATACCTTGTTACATTTAAAAATGAGTAAAAACTGTGTGCTGCAATGTATATGCTCGCGTATAGTGTTATTCCCTGAATTACTGTAGTTAAAAACAGTGATTCCATCCAACACCAACCTGCACCTACTGTACTGACCACATTTATAAAAGCCTAATGATAACCTTGACAGCCGAGTATCCTCTGCATTCCTCAAGGGATAACGGGGGGAAATAATGTTACTTAAAGTATTACCCCTGTGATACGTAATGCAGGACGTGACCCAAACAAGGGTCTCAGATCCTTGTCCGATAACAGTAGTGATCAATTCTAGTTAAGAATATTATGTACCTTATAGCCATCCGGTGATAATAAGTTATTACCATAACTGCAGAGATCTGTCTCTTTTTCTTATGTACAGTGTCAACCAGTGTATCTCGACAACTCACTTTATGTGACCTATATCTGGCTTTGGTGATTATTTTCCCCTCAACCACATACTCTAAATCTGTTCTCAATATCTTGTAAGGTTCTTTTATATTCCACTTCTTCACTACAATTACATCTTGCTCTAAGCATCTCCATGCATGGTACAGAGTTAATATGACATTTTACATGCAAGCTTGAGGCATTCAACAAAGGAATTGCATGAGGTTTTCTTTCTTTGTATGTTACTTCGTATTGTATAGTCACATACGTATAATTCCATATCCAAAAATACAATACATGATATACTGAATTCATAAGTTAATTGCATATTGTACATGTTCATGTTCAGATACTGAAAAAAGTCCTGTAAACTAGTCAAGTCACCTGCCCATATCATAAGACAATCATCCATATAGAGCCCCCAGCAATAGATGTGATTGATCCACTTTGTCCCTTTATGGCCCCTGATAGGCACCTACTCGAACCAACCCTAAAATAGTTTGTTAAAAAAAGTTGCAAATCTGGAGCCCATCGAAGTCCCTCACAGTTGTTTATACCATTTATTGTTAAAAAGAACAACATTATTCTCAATACTCAAGCGTGCCATTTTGAGGAGCATCTTAGAGTGCTCAAACAGATCCATGGCAAAACACACAAGATGATGGACGGAATGTTTCACAATGGCAAAACATTCACCCCCAGTCACAGATCTGGGTTTAGTCCATCATTATTTTTCTCACCAAGCCACCCCAGTTTAGACATGGCCATATGCAAATCAGTCTTGACCCTGTGCCTCATGGAAACAGTCCAGTCCGAACTGCCAAGCCATGCCTTCCCTGGACCGGAATCAAGCCTCCTAGGACCGGTATCTGGCTATCAGCCATCTTCAGCCAGGATAGCTTGACTCCAGTGGCTTAGTGAGCACGGGAGCCACGTCTGGGCATATCCTTCTCACATAGGGTGAACAGCAAATCACACAAGATGATGGACGGAATGTTGCACAATGGCAAAACATTCACCCCCAGTCACAGGACTGGGTTTAATCCATCGTTATTTTGCTCACCAAGCCACCACAGTTCAGACATGGCCATATGCAAATCAGTCTTGACCCTGTGCCGCATGGGAACAGTCCAGCCCTAACTGCCAAGCCATGTCTTCATTGTATGCCCAGACGTGGGTCCCATGCTCACTATGCCACTGGAGTCAAGCTATCCTGGCTGAAGATGGCTGATAGCCAGAAACCGGTCCTAGGATGCTTGATTCCGGTCCAGGGAAGACATGGCTTGGCAGTTCGGGCTGGACTGTTCCCATGAGGCATAGGGTCAAGACTGATTTGCATATGGCCATGTCTGAACTGGGGTGGCTTGGTGAGAAAAATAATGATGGAATAAACCCAGATCTGTGACTGGGGGTGAATGTTTTGCCATTGTGCAACATTCCATCCTTCATCTTGTGTGTTTTGCTGTTCACCCTATGTGGGAAGGGTATGCCCAGATGTGGGTCCCGTGCTCACTACGCCACTGGAGTCAAGCTATCCTGGCTGAAGACGTCTGATAGCCAGAAACCGGTCCCAGGATGCTTGATTCCGGTCCAGGGAAGACATGACTTGGCAGTTCGGGCTGGACTGTTCCCATGAGGCACAGGGCCAAGACTGATTTGCATATGGCCATGTCTGAACTGGGGTAGCTTGGTGAGCAAAATAACGATGGATTAAACCCAGATCTGTGACTGGGGGTGAATATCTTGCCATTGTGCAACATTCCGTCTGTCATCTTGTGTGTTTTGCCAAACAGATCCATGGTCTTTTATATAAAAAGTGTTGCAATTACGTAATCCCATGTTTACGTGTGATATTAATATACAAGGATACTACATCTAGTGTAACAAGTAGCAACCCTGGTCTATAAGCCACAGCACTCAAAAGATTTAAAACATGTTTGGTGATTTGTATAAATGAAGGCAATTTAGAAACAAAGGGACGTAAAAAAAAGTATCCAAATACTCTGAAAGTCTTTCTGTGGACCCTCCGATGCCTGCAATAATAGGTCTCCCAGGTGGAAAGGTAGTATCCTTGTGCACTTTAGACAAAGTATACATGCAAGGGTATCTAGATGTGAAGCCAGATGGATCATGAGGTTATATTCTGTTAGCAAAGGTCTTAATATTGACCGCCAAATTCAATACTTTTTGGGCAAAGGGTGATTCTCATGTATGCAAATTATTTGGGGGTCTCTGTTGCATTGGTTAAGCCTTGACTGCAATGTACTATACCATACTTGTGGGATACGTATACTATGTATTGTATATTAATGTGGGAATATTGAGATTATGTTTCTCATTGTTTTCTAAATTCTAAGGGGTCTTGGGTACTGTGTATCATAGAATGTGATGAGTGATAATATATTGGACGAAAAGTATTGATTGATGTACTTTATGGCTTACATGCATTAGATAAACTACATGGTGAGTTATGTAGATGTGTGACTATGCTGATTTTGAGATTTCTACAGATAAAATGTATTTGGACTCTTTTGCTGCAAGATGCAGGCTGATCTGCACTTGTTCATCTCCCCTTTTCTCATTTTCTTACTATTTATCCACAGATAGATTTAGACTGGAATATGTCCAGGTGATATTGCCTCCTTATTAGATATTTTAGGGTTGGATTAAATATACATTTTATGTCGCAGAACTCATTTGTGTGTGATTATGAATAATGGATTTTCACAGGATATGTTAGTAGTGAACATATGATGGTTCTATGATAGGTCTCGAGGCAGGGGACTGGACAATGGAATACAAATAATGTATTCGAAATATTATTTTAATGTTTGGATGTTTCGCAGAGATGGTCTTCTCAACATACACCTGGGTGCTTGGCTGATATAAGCATTTGATTTGTGTTAGAAATGTTAAGAGGTGCATCAAGAATATATAGGTTGTATCCAACACAGGCACTTCTTTCTACCAAGGATATTACCTGCCACATTGAGTAATAAATACTTTATTCAAGCTGTAAAGACAAATTACTTAGGTGGGTTCTGAGACTGATTTAGTATATTCAGCAATCCTGTTGGTTTCTGGGATTGAATGGGTACGATTGGAAAGACTTACATGTATAAATTGGGACAGGTACGGGATTTTGTGAATCACTCAGTCCCTCCGATATAAAGGGACCAAGGGTGCTTGTGTTAATAAGCTTGCATGTTCCTCATATTTGGAATACGCAAGAGCTTATTGTTTAGAGCCACATGAATAAGTTGGATGTATGGCATTACAATGCATGCTTTTACCACGCATGCCTTTACAGCGCTGTTTTTACAACGCATGCCTTTACAACGCATAGTGCTTTGGGGCGCTGGATAGTGAATAGTTTAATTTACTATTCCAACTCCAGTCCCCTTGGATAGTAGGGAAGGTGTTGGATAGTAAATTAAACCTATTCCCTATCCTAGAGCGCCCCCCAGCGCAATGCGTTGTAATGGTTTGCGTTGTAAAAGTTGCGTCGCAAAGGCACTGCGTGGTAAAAGTTGCATTGTAAAGGATGCTTCCCGAATAAGTTGGATGCATATAATAATTCTGAGGTATTATGATGGCATTATAAACAACCTATATGGTTTATAGTATAAATATACTTTGTGTCTCAATGTGATGATGATGATTTTACTGAGTGACGGTATTTAGATATTTACACTTCAAAATTGTTGCAATGTTAGCTCATCCGTAATGTTCTAGATAGGGCTGATTTTAGTCATGTGATTACGCATGCTATCACATTACTAATATGAAGGAGAATAGTAAACATTTATATGAGAAGTTTGAGCAACATGGTGCTGCACTATTACGCTGTCGGAGCCATGTGTGGGGGTGTACTCTACCCGGTACTACCATAGAACACATCAGTAAAGGGATTATGTGTTTGAGCACACACTCGGGGTAGCTTTGTAAGATTTTTGCGTGTTGCGGATACGCCTTTTATATATACCGAATGGGATTATTTAATTTAGGAGAGTTTGTTAGGGAATACGAGGTTATGTGAATTTATTGTGTGAGTTTAGAGGTCAGTACATCAATACAATGTTCATTTTGGGGTTTGGGCATGGTACAGATGGTGGGAGTAGTGTATCCCATCTCTTATATGTGGTAGGTAATGCTGTTAATTATCTATGTTGGTAATGAAGGCAAGTGGCATGTCTGTAAGACTGCGATGTGACCAACATGACTCTGTGAAACATTTGTGTAATTAAGAACACAGGAGTATAGCATAGTGTATTTGTTGTTTAATGTGATGCTCATATGGGATTTTCTGTTCCCTTAGGTCTTTATATTTTATCTTAACCTATGGAGATTCTGGAATGAAATATACTCCACCTGTAAGGTTTGATTCTGGGGACATTAATAATGATGGGTAGGGGTAATTGAGGAGGTTTGTGACCCATATAGTTGTCATTTTTATTTTTGCAGGTTTTTTTTAAATTGATTGCGTAGATGGATGGTTTTGCAATCTAAGGATAGTGGATTCAGGGTGAGAAATAGAATTAGTGAATGGTTTCCTAAGACACAGAGATACTATTTGGTGACGGATTGTAATTGGGACATGTTGGGTTTTTCCTTTCCCTTTTTCTCCTGACACTTGTATGAACAGAGTAATTGGATGTACCTAAAATAACTGACAAAGGAATATCTCTTGGTCTTCATATACTGACTAAAATTTATCACAAAATGGGTGTATTATATCTCTTCTAAGCAGCATGAGACTCCTTTTCTGTTTTTGGATCATGGGGTGTACATATATACTTATTAGTCTATTTCCCCCTTTTTTTTTACATCTTTTGGGACATAGTAGGATGTTATATTGTTATTAGACAAATGAAAGAATGTAGTGACATGACTTATGTTAGTTTTGTGATACTTGATGTCTCTTTTGCTTGTAGTCCTGAGGAAGTCAGTAGTGAATGTTGCTATACCGACGAAACATGTGTTGGCTAAATTGGCTACTTCTATGATTGTTTACATCTGTCAAGACGGTTTTGGCACTACAGAAAAAAGAAAGAAAAGAGACCTGCATACTTTGGACAACTACAAGACTGGACATTATTGAATACATTGGTGCTCAGGAAATTGTTTATGTGTTCCCAGGAGATTTTCTCCTGATGCAAGGGGGAGTGATGGCTGCCCTTTTTCCTTTGTAGCACTGGGTAAATATGTGACATATTTGAGATAGACCACGCACGAGGTCTGCGCATATGTATAACTGTGCCATCACTCTGTTGTTAAAATCTTCTCTTTAGTCTACCCTGGCAAAATGTACCTCTTGCTGTGCTTTAACAAAAAGCTGAGGAGAAATGGGTCTGACCAGCAGAGTGAGTGTGAGTTGAGAAGCAGGCCATCGAAAGAGAGAGAGGGCAATAAAGCATGGTTGCTCAAAGAATAGAAAAAAGTAGTTCACTAATGTGAACCTAGGAAGGATGTAAGTCAGCCAATGAAAAGAATGAAAAAGAAGCTATACTCCAGGGAAGTGACAGAAGCAAGAAGAAAAAAGAAAGCTATTGAATAAGAAGCAAGCACATGAGATTGACAAGAAAGGCAAGGAATGATGCGCAATGGGCTGACCGAAAACCCACGTGAAGTATTGGTGTATTCATTAGGTCTTCGACAAAATACAGCTAAAAGCCATGTGGTGGTGATGTCTAAAAATGGTTGCTTCAAAGAATATGGGTACTTTAGCAGGGAATAATTTATTGTTGATGGTATGTCATTAGAGTTTGCTCTGCAGTTTCAGCTTGCAAGATGCTTGTGATTTTTAATAGCCCTGTGATATAATTGCCAATCTCTGTATTTAATGTTAAGTAATTGTTTGTGCATATGACTGCACAGAGTAAATGCAGCCCAAAGTTTGTTTTCCCCAAAAAGTAGTAGACAACTTTTTTTCTTATGCATTCTCTGTGGGTCCTCAGGCTAGTCCTATGGGTGGAAAAGTTACATATTTTAATTTGTGTATCTCATGTAATTGCTTTTAAGAACAATGGAGCCTATGCACAAAGGTAAGCTTATAACTGAATTTGCATTTTTCACACCTGAAGGGAATTGCGATAGGGTTTTATGGCAGGCATAAAACCATTTACTGGGGTAAATGGAGATTTACCCCAGATCACAAGTGCAGGCAAACCCACAGCTGTAAAGCCCACACATGGGGTGGGGAAGTGGGCATTCCAAAAAAGGGCTTTGCTTTGTAAGTTTGGAAGTGGGCATTCAAAACAGGGCCTTGCTTTGTAAGTTTGGTAACATCCATAAACCTGTATATTAAAGGGTATTCCAAAAAGCTGATCCATCCCTCTTTCTTCTCAGGACAGGGTCAAAACTGTATTTCAGCACAGGATGGGCATACATCATTGGAGTGTAGGGGAATATCTTTCTCCAAAGGAAAATATCTTTTTCCCTATGGAGATGTTTTTGTTTTTTTAAGTTCATTTGCACAGAGGACCCTATTCCCTCTGTGCCGAGTTCTCTTGTCTGGAAAGCTCCATAGTGTGGGACTAGAAGTCTGCTTGGAAAGTCACATGAATTTCCCAAGAGTACCCTTGTAAAGCTATGTCTATTTGTGAATTGAAAAAATGTAGGATAAATATGTCAGGCAGAGATCTCTGCACATATTTTTCCTATTTTGTGTGACTCATGCCACATGTGTTCCATGTATGCTCCCAAAAGCAGCCATCCGTGTCAGGTTTGGAACTCCTGTAATCGTTTTTATCAAGAGATCCTCGTGAGATCCCATTTCGCACTCTCTGTTCATGAGTATAAACGGTCCTATGTTCCTTTCTCTCATGAGTGTCCACTGTCCAGTTTCTGTAAGTTACATGCTGAATGATGCTAGGGTCACCCAACTGCTCTCAGAGCAGTGCAAAAAAAGTAAAATTAAATAATAAAACAGGAAAAATAAAATGATGATAACAAAATGTGATCATTTTATTTTTTAGTGTGGACTCGGAGCCAGGTTAGGGTGGGGCTGGGCTGGCATAGCAGGGAGAGGAGAAAATATGTGCACCATAACTGCGCATGTCAGTTTGTCCATCTGTCTTGGGCCGGCTTGGGCCGGCCAGACACGCACTGTTAGCTTTTCTCCACCTGTATTGCACAGCTGGGTGGAAACATGTCCTAGACTCCCAGGCACTGCCTGGGTGGCCAAACAGGCCGTTCAGACCAATCACGACAATGATGGTGTCAGCAATGTCGTGATTGGCTTTGGGGAGTCTGGGAGCCTATGTACTTCCGTTCCGTGCAGCCAGGAAGAAAAGACGACGGAGGAGAGGTGGCGGACGTTCACAGGTAAGTGTTCTTTTTTTTAGCCCCCACCCAACCAACCACCTCCGTTCCTTAGCAGCCGCCTCTGCCTAGGGTGGTGCACAGGGCACACATTCAACTTCATGTGTTCCATGTATGCTCACAAAAGCAGCCATCCGTGTCAGGTTTGGAACTCCTGTAATCGTTTTTTTCATGAGATTCTCGTGAGATCCCATTTCGCACTCTCTGTTCATGAGTATAAACGGTCCTATGTTCCTTTCTCTCATGAGTGTACAGTGTCCAGTTTCTGTAAGTTACATGCTGAATGATGCAGGGTCACCCAACTGCTCTCAGATCAGTGCAAAAAAGGAAAAATAAAATAATAAAAAAGGAAAATTAAAATGATGATAACATAATGTGATCATTTTATTTTTTAGTGCGGACTCGGAGCCAGGTTAGGGGGGGGCTGGGCTGGCATAGCAGGAGATGAGAAAATATGTGCAACATAAGTGCGCATGTCAGTTTGTCCATCTGTCTTGGGCCGGCCAGACATGCACTGTTAGCTTGTCTCCACCTGTATTGCACAGCTGGGTGGAAAACTGTCCTAGACTCCCAGGCACTGCCTGAGTGGCCAAACAGGCCGTTCAGACCAATCACGTTACGTGCTGCCAGGAAGAAAAGACGACGGAAGAGAGGCGGCGGACGTTCACAGGTAAGTGTTCTTTTTTTTAGCACCCACCCAACCAACCACCTCCGTTCCTTAGTAGCCGCCACTGCCTAGGGCGGTGCACAGGGCACACATTCAACTTCATAGTTCCCATGGGACATTTCTGCTCAAACTAACTCTCCCATGAGAGAAAGTAACATGGTCAGCTTAGGTGTAAGTAAACCATGAAATAACACAAGGCAGGATTTGGTCAATAACCAGTATCTACGCAAGAATGTGCTTGCCTAATAAAAAATGACCTTCTGTGATCCCGGACCGTCTTTAGGTCCCAGTCCAGCACTGCACATCCCATGCCTCCTGGTGTGAGATTCTGCATCACAAGAAAGAGACTGCCAGATGCAAGCCCATCTCCACGTCACACGCTTTGATGACATGTACTTAACCCTCATTACTGAGGTTGAGGAATGCGGCGCAGCATTTCACATCGAGGTCCATTCGTTCCACATGCAAAAGACATCTTAAAATAGAGGATTTGAAGACAGATAAATCTTCAGCTCTATTATCTTGTATCTTACTTTGCTCTAAATAACTTCTCAGTGGGCTCCGGCATTGCTACCATGGACTAGATGTTTCCATTTGATAAGAAGAGTCTGGAACATCCGCCAGTTTCCGCATCCTATTACAGACTGAATTTCAAGCACAAGCGAGGGAAATGTGAAAGGGTTCTTCTTTTATGGATTACACATTCTATTTTGCCCCAACTGCATTTCGATTACATTCTTTCCAGACGTCATTGCTGACATTCCATTTGTCAGGGGCATTAGGAATGTGAATGTACATCTACAAACAACACATTTGCACCGGGTGCCCTTTCTATGCTATGTAAACCTCCATACACAGATGCATTCCTAATACTGAGCGTTGTGTTTTTTTAATTAGATGACACACACTATCTATCTATCTATCTATCTATCTATCTATCTATCTATCTATCTATCTATCTATCTATCTATCTATCTATCTGTCTGTCTGTCTGTCTGTCTGTCTGTCTGTCTGTCTGTCTGTCTGTCTGTCTGTCTGTCTGTCTGTCTGTCTGTCTATCTATCTATCTATCTACCTACCTACCTACCTACCTACCTACCTACCTATCTATCTATCTATCTATCTATCTATCTATCTATCTATCTATCTATCTATCTATCTATCTATCTATCTATCTATCTATCTATCTATCTATCTATCTATCTATCTATCTATCTATCTATCTATCTATCTATCTATCTATCTATCTATCTATCTATCTATCTATCTACCCACCCACCTATCTATCTATCTATCTATCTATCTATCTATCTATCTATCTATCTATCTATCTATCTATCTATCTATCTATCTATCTATCTATCTATCTATCCATTTTCCATTCTGTGTGCCTCTACATCTCTCAACCCTACACCCCAGGTATCACACAGACAGCAGAAATTCAAGCTTCCCTCACACAGAGTAGGGATCCAGACAGAAGCAGATCGAGCTATACCCAAGCAACCAGAACAGACACTGGTTCAGGCCTTGAATTCCACATGAAACTGAAAACCCGGAGGGCATATTGTCAACGCTGGCCGCGCTTAGCGATAGATTTTTTATATCAGGAAATTATTGCCATGCTAGCGCTGTATCAACAACGCATAGCGCAATCGCGATAATTATTCCTGCAATAGGGGTGTTTTCCATGGAACATCGCTGGTTTTCCAGCAATGTTCCATAGAAAGTGGCGATAACCTTTGGTCGTATCAGCATAATCCCCCACTTATGTCTGCTAAAATCCTGATGGCGACCTTGTAAATATCGCGATGTGCATTTCACGATAATTTACAAGGTAGTCCGTCAGGGGTATGCCTAGTGACGCCCACTTTGCATCTCATTAGAGATGTAAAGTGAGGCATGTCGGCAAAACGGCTGCTAACATGCGCTAATGCATGTTGGCACCGGCTTACAAATAGGGCGATAAGATTATCTCTGCTTTTTTGGCTTTTAAAGCCAAAAAATCGGAGATAAGGCTTTTGTTAATATACCCCCTGTATTTTCCAGTAGGCCCCTGTCTGAGATGGCATACCCCCTTCCTTACAGCACCTAGATCACCCCCAACCAAATGCTGGGTGAGACGCACACTATACAAATACAAATAATATAACAGGTATAGAGCAAGCTTCTCTCATATGCAAAGTTACATAAATGACTTTGGGGTACTCTCTGATGTAAATCAACATGTGTATTTGTGAAAAACATGTTCACCTAGTCGGGTATCTAGGCACTGAATAACAGTGTCTGTATCACATACAGGGAGCACGGTAATTGCGAATGTAAGACTCAGAGCCCGATTCACAAAGGTACTTACGTGCAGTGGTGGCGGCCACATACAAAAGGTAGTGGGGCGGGGGAGGAGTGATGTGCGGGAGGGGGACCACTTGGTTGGGGGAGTATAATAAGAAAAAAGAAAAAAGATACCTTAAATTGCTGGTTGCCTGGCTGGGCCTAAATCCATCGTTTTTTTGCTCACCATGCCATTCCAGTTTGAACCCAGCCATATACAAATCAGTCTTGACCCTGTGCCCAATGGGAGCAGTCCAGTCCGAACTGTCAGAACAGGTCCTTCCTGGACTGGAAACAAGCATCCTAGTACCGGTTTCGGGGTTTCACCCCTCAACAGCGAAGATGGACCTACGTCTGGGTATACCCCTCCCACTCGGGGTGGCAAATGCAAAAAACAACAATTGATTGACAGAATGCAGAACAATGGCATACATTTCTCCCAGTACAGAGATCTGGGCCTAAATCCATAGTTTGCTCACCATGCAGTTACAGTTTGAACCCAGCCATTTGCAAATCAGTCTTGACCCAGTGCCACAAGGGGACCGTCCAGTCCGAAACTGCCAGGTCAGGTCCGGTCCTATGATGCTTGTTTCCTGTCCAGGGAGGGACCTGCCTTGGCAGTTCAGGCTGGACTGTTCCCAAGAGGCACAGGGTCAAGACTGATTTGCATATGGCCAGGTTTAAACTAGGGTGGCATGGTGAGCAAAATAATGATGGATTTAACCCAGATCTATTGACTGGGGGTGAATGTTTTGATTTGTTCTGCATTCCGTCCATCAATGGTGTTTCTTTTGCTTTCTTGCCCTAAGTGTGCCGGGTATGCCCAGACGTGGGTCCCGGGCTCACTGTGCCACTGGATTCAAGCTATCCCACCTCCTGGCAGCTCACTGACTGCGCCAGGGGTCGCGCCTAGTTCACAGGCCCTGTGTTTGACACACTATCCCTGACAATGTCCCTCACCAGGCTCGTGGGACCCTGGCTGATCTGTACAGTGCTGTGGATAGAAGCTAATAGCAAATATTCATATACTGAAGATGATTTGAGTCAATAGAAGGCAGAAGTGATCAGATTTTTTAAGTCTCAAAGTAGAGAGGCTGGAGCTAAGACCTGGGTTCGAGAGCCTTCCGCCTGATCCGGAAGCGCAGAAGGTGTTTGCTAAAGGGTACCAGATCCACGGTGTAAGGTGGGGAGCACAGAGGATGACTGGAGAGCCCAGCAGGGCCTGTTGAAATACATTCATTGCAACATTGGCAGAGTGCACTGGCGAAAAGCAAATCTTTACGCCAAACCTTAGCACTTTGCATGTCAATGACAGGACTACTTTGTGGGAGGAGGCAGGGTTGGCTTTAACACTGGTTGCGCAATGTGCGACAATGTCTTTTGGTGCCCCCCCCCCCCCAATGGCCACCTCTGACACAGATTCCATCACTAGCATCCCTTAACGGTGCCCCTCAAGTCTCTATAGCCACTGTCTCTCAGATTCATTTAGTTTTATAGCACCAGTCAGACCACTGTAAGATGTTAGAGCACTTTACATCACACACACATTGCACAGACAATCATATGTGGGTAAATCAGTGTATAGGAAATGTTACATCAGAGAGTAGTAGTATAGGAGTGACATGTAGTTTAGGCAATATAGTTTAAGAGTCCTTATTCTGCAAAAGCACACATTCTGAATTTAAAACGTAACTTCGTTGTTAGGGGTTTTCTTTAATAATATGAATTGTTTCCTACCCAAATGAACCCTTTTCGCAAGATTAAGATAATGAAAAACTGGGCAAAAAAACATATACCTCTAGCACATATCTTGCAGTTTGCATGCAGCTCTTTGATAACAGTTAATAGCTCAATGTTCTATACTAGGATTTTGACTTATAAATAACAAGTTGGAAAAGGAGCTCTCTTACAGAAGCAGTAACCCACTGACATGTTTACATTATATGCACTTTGTTATCTGCATGGTACACGTTCTTAGCAGCAGGCATTTTAACCCTCTGTGCTACCTTAGGACGAGTCATAACTTCCACTAGACAAACCTCTGGTCTCTTTCCAATGAGGATTAATTACCAGAGTTTTCTTGACATTATAGTTGATGCCTGGCAATTTCTGTAGTCCACGAATGCAGTAGCATCTGCTTAAATGATAATATACTTGCAAAAATGACACCCCCACCCCAAGTCAGCACCCGGTGCGGTGGCACCGCTCGCACCGCCCTAGAGTTGGCCATGGGAGGAGGACATCTTAAAGAAGGACAGGAAACGAGGGTGGAAGTATATGGCACTATCGCTCTGCGGGATAATCCCTGCACAGGGCCCATCTTCATCGTGCACCACTTAAATACTTGTCACGTGGGAGCAAAACAAGGGAAGACCATACCTGGCTGACCTTGTGAGTGCTGAATAGATTACAAATTACTGCAGAGGGCACTAGAACATGAGGAAGGGTGTGTCGAGCACTGAGGGCCATGCACAACACCACTCAGCACCCTTAGCATCAAGTGCAAGCTCTTTTGGATGAGGTTGGGAAGTGAAAATAGCGCCAGGGAATATTTGCAAAAGAGGTGGACCTCACAAAGTTCACAGTTTGTCACCTTTGGAATAACTGGCCAATGAGCGTAAGATTTTTACAGGAGTTTCATGGGAGAACTTTCTCATAAAAAACTAGTGGGCAGATTTTTGACTTGTTCACGCAGCGCAGTGCAGCGGCTGCAAATCCTGCAACGCCTGAAAAGGAGAGGGGAGGAGAACACCATATTGACAGAAATATAGCACTCTCCTTTCTTGCCCTAGTGCCGGCGCTGAAATCAGCTGCTGTCTGCCACTGAGACACCTTTGCGTCATGGTGGAAGGGTGTTTCTGTGAGACTAGAACAGCTTTTGTAGTGGAAGGGTACCCTTCCAGAATACAATGCTTTGCATAGACTGACTTAAACCTTTCTCCCTCTTTGTATGTATGCTGTACAGTGCAGCACACGTACAAAGCCAGAAAAGGAAGAAGAAATTAAAGCATTTTTCCTTCCTTGCACCTCTTCAAAAGGGCACAGTTTTCTGATGATAAATTCTGTCTACTTTATTTAGTAAATTAGGTTTAGCATCAGAAACCTTGGGCGGTTGCATGGGAATGCACATGCACCACCCATGGTACGCCCCCTTGGCACTAAGTAATGCAATTCAGCGCTATGCGCTGCTATGTTTTACTTTCACATTATTTCCAGCGCTAAACAAGTTTAGCGCAGGAAAGTAAACCGAAAAAAAGATTTTGCGCCGATTTGTGTCACTTTTGTGATGCAAAAAAGGGATTAAATCTCCCCCCAGGTTTTGTGTGTTGTTTATGTAGAAACTGTCCTCTGTGGCCATGCATAACAGTTCTGGATTCATGTAATCTGGACTTGCAGGAGTCATGGCATATGAAAATAATGAACGCAGAAAACTCCCAAAATAGAAGAATTTTCCACATTCTCTGGTAATTTTGGGCCATCACCATTCAAATATTGTCTACTGGAAGTGTCAGTCAGATGTTGGACCAGCGGATGAAGTATTTTCTCTTTAATAGCCTTCATGCATTTAACAACTGCATTAGGTGTGTGAGTCTCCTAGGGTAGGGTTAATTTGAAAATCAAGGACTGTGTAGCAATATTGCACTGAAATGGAACCTCAATGTTATTCTATTTATTTTTACAAAAAAGCAGGTAAGCCCACCTCCCGCCACAAAGCCAGTGGCATAACACAAAATAATAAGGCCCCCCTGCAGATGTGATGGCGGGGCCCTAAGTCGCTAATATTACACAGATCGTCATTGGCCTTATGCTGTGGGGGATCCACTAAAGGTTTGGGGTACCCTGAATAGTTGGGGGACCCCCTGTGCCTCAGGGCCCGCCAGGCCTGCATTGTGGCCCTGCACAAAGCTGGGTTGACCTCTGCTCTCTTTAAAGGCCCATTCCCTTTACAAAATAACATAAAATAGAGTGAAAAAGGCACTGTTGGGTTCACGTCTGCCTTACATAAGCACTCAAAACTCAGAATTAACATGAGACCCTGTTCTCATGCTTAAAATAAACTTTTCCTCCTACACTCCATGATTAACTGCAACCTTACTACCAACTGATACTCTCAATCCAGAGAAAAGGGCAATTCCAAGAATTGGACGTGGTTGGCTCACTCACGTAATGTGACATACTTCATCATTTGCCACCTCGCCGCCACCCTGGTGAGGTGATACTACCAGGGTGGACTTGACCGCAGGAGCGGTCTGACCTGAGGGAGTTCTTAGAAATTATTGTTTTTTCTGAATAAAATACTTGGATCCAGCTCAGTGATTAAAAAAGCCTTCAGAAAAACCATAAAGCATCCTTTATTCAGGTGGCATCCTTGACTTGTTTAAAAAAACCAAAAGGTATTCTCAGGGGACGTATATGGTTTCTATGACCATTATGTACTGCTGAGTTCTATTGCCAACATGTTTCTGCCCTTCCAATACACCTAGATGGTCTCGGGCATTCTTCAGGGCCAGGTCTATGTATCCCTACACTTATATAATAATAGTGAAGAGTACCACTAGGCTGTTCGATGGGGCACGGTAGGACCAAAGTGGGTGCTCTACCTTGACGTAAGTGTGACTATAGGAGGTTTCCATCCTATACAGACCATGAGGTAAGTGGCCCTTGAGCACCATGTTAGAGTTCCTGGTGAACTTTGGAAGAGAGGTAGGTCCTCTCCATATGTTTTTTTATGGTACTCTTCACTATTATTATACAAGTGTAGGGATACATAGACCCGGCCAGTTACATTATACAAGGACACATCCATTGTTATGGTCTAGCTCAGAATTCTCCAAATTTGGACCTGGGGGGCCGGATCCATGCCAGATTTTAAGATAACCACATTTATCTAAATGGGGAATATTCTAAAAATCTGGCATAGATCCGGCCCTCCAGGACCGACTTAGGAGAACCCTTGTCTAGCTTGATAAAGTAGCTTTCGTCAGACCATTATGTCAGCATCACTCGGGAGGGGCTTTGGCTCTGCCCACATTTCGGAGCCAGGAGTATGTGTTTTCATTGGGCAGAAGTTGTGTGATTCCACAAAAAAAGTGGCTGCCTTCCACAAAGCTGTGATCATTCTGTTTATTTATTCAGCTACCTAAGCTTGAGCTTGTAGGGGCACATGCATAACAGTGGAATGCTATTAAAGTATATTAGATAACTAGACAATTATTGTTTTTTTTTAGGCACATCAGATTAAGGGCCAGATGTAGGTGAGGCACATTTACCGATTCGAAAATACAGAATTGTACCTATTCGGTATTTTCTAATCGGTAAATGCTATGTAGCAAATTATTCAGTAAAAATTACCGAATCGTTAAGATTCAGTATTTACAGAATCGGTATTTACCGATTCGGTAAGTGCCATTCATTCCTATGGGCCTGGAGGCCCATAGGAATGCATGTCAATTACCGAATCGGTAAATACCGATTCGGTAAAAGGGGGAAAACATTGAAGGGTGGCAGGGTGTCACTTTGACGCCCTGTTGCATCCCTCATTTGTGTATGGGTGCACATGTGGCACACATACATGCCCTAAGGGCATGTATGTCTGCAACATGGCACTGAAGTAATTTGCATGAAAATGCTTTTTTGGGAGTTTTGTTATTTACCACCAACTTGTAGTTGGTGGTAAATAACGAATCCTAGCATGGGATAAGCACTTATTTTACTGATTCCTTAAATTACCGATTCGGTAAAATACTGAATCCTTAATTTAGGCCCCTACATCAGAAAGGCCTATTACCGGTCTGTAACGGCCGAAATTCGTTAATTTCGACCGCTACCGACCGGTAATAGGCTTCCTACATCTGGCCCTAAGTGATTTGCCCAGAATCACAGGGTGACACATCTTCTAATCTCACCTGTGACCACACAGCTCAAACTGAGAGGAAGGACACAGGTGCAACAAAACATATATCATGGTGTAAATCCATTCACCATTTTGTTTGCTACAGGTTTGAGCAAAAATGTAAATGGAAGCTAAAATGGGCATTTGAGGTCACATCTACCCCTATCCCTTCCTTCTTAGACATACCCTATCTTTTTAGACACTCTTCTTTATAATCAGCTTAGAGCCACTTGCTGCGCTATTCAGGGCCAGCTTTGGGCTGGTGGCGCCCGAGGCGAGAATCCTTTTTGGCGTCCCACACCCCATGACCGCCTGCTTAGATTCTCTCCCTACCACCAGGAAATAGTGCCCATCATCTCTCCAATCATAAGTTATTGCTAAAAGCAGCCCCCCCCTGAGGTTAGCGCACCTACACTGGTCAGCGCCCTGTGCGGTCGCACCTGTCGCATTGCCCTAAAGCTATTCATGACACCTTTCCAGCTCCCCCGCCTCATCTTTTAGCACTGGAAAACATTCACACTTCACCTTCCTCACGCAAACTAATTACTCGTCTCTATAATAATATGCAAACTTCTTCACCAATAGCCTCCCCAACTGCATGTAGGGGATGAAGCGTGAACATAGACCCTCAACAAGCAAACAATGGGAGTTTTTGCTGGGGGCAGTTGAGATTTCTCTACCCCAAATACAAACTGAAACTTATCAACTTCACCTTTCTTCATTGACTATATCGCACTCGTACACAGTTATTCAAGATGGGTTGGTCTCTGATCCAAATTGCCTTCGCTGTGGTTTTCCTCAAGCTACCTATATACTAGGGGAGGCGGAATTTGCGTAGTCATGCTACGCAAAGCTCCTCAAAACGGTAAAAAATCTCTGCGAGCTCGCAGAGTTCAGCGAACAAGCGGAATTGCTTGTTCCGCCCATTCGCAAAGCTTTTTTCCTGTTCGCGAATGCTGTTTGCGTCCTCGGGGGGAAAAATCTCGCGAACACGCATTTTGAAAGCACGAACAAGCAAAAAATTCCGCGGAGCCCCGGATAACGGAATTTTGGGCAATTTCACGTTATCCACAGAATGCAAAATTAGCCAAATTCCGCGAGCAGTAAGGAATTTACCGCCCAGGCCTACTATATACATCTGGCATGGCTGTGTCCGAAGGTGGCATCATTTTGGGAGGAGGTACATACGGCCATATGCACTATTACTGGACACATTCCACCCTTTTCCCCCTTGGTGGGGCACCTTGAGTATGTCTCAGACACACCTGACTCCCCCCATCGATCCGCTGCCAGGCTCTTTTTACTAGCAAAACGCAGGGTGGCTATACATTGGGGGAGGAGACCGGGTCCTAAATACAGGGCATGGCTGCATAACGTTACCTATTGTCAAGAGCAATGAACAAACTATAGAGAATTAATGCCCTTGCGCTCCAGGCCCAAAGATTTTTGGGAACCCTCCCTAACTCCCCTTCGACAATTCGACACCTCTTTGTCGACTGCTGGTGATTCAGATCCGGGGTCACATACTGCACAGGGTGGCGTTGGGTAGCTTCCTTAGTTTATCGGTGGACAAAGTGTAAAGGTAATTCTGTTCTAATGTATGTCGGTTTATTTGCTTTGGCTCAGTAGTATACCTATTCTGTGTATTGTCAAATGGAATTGTGCAACTCTAACGCTAAATGGATAACTTGGTTGGTGCTCCCTTGATGTTCTATGCACTTTATTGCTAAATGCAAAAAAATAAAATTAAGGAAAACAATGGGCAAATCAACAGAAGCTGCACAGACCTGTACAAATAAGGCAAGTCAGATCTTAGCTGACTACACCAAGTAATTGCAAAATGTGGCAGAGAGCCGGTCAAAGTTATCAGTTGGGGCCGGCGTGGCTCGGAGTGGAGGGCAGGGGGTCACGTGGGGAGGGGGGGTTAATTTGAATTTAATAAAAAAACATGCCTTTCTGCCGTCCGGGTCCCACGTCTTCTCGGTTCCTGCTCCTGCTTTCCTGCCTTCAGCAGGAACAGGAAGCAGGCAGCCTCCCTCCCCTCCCCTAAGCCAATCACAACACTGCAATGACAGCATTGTGATTGTTGGGGATGCCGCCCCGCCAGGGGCTTACGGCGTAGGCCATGTTCTGAATGCAGGTTGCATTGCAGACTGCATGGACAAAGGGCAGAGTGCGCATGACTGGTTTGGGCGGCGCCAGAAGGCAGACCAAACAGTCATTGCGCCCTCAGGAGTGAGCACACCACTCCTCCCCTGCTCGCACAGCAGCCTCACCAGGGCTGGAATGGCGATAGTGGGCACCAGGCGTTTCCCAGGTGGGCCGCCAGTGTGGGAGCCGGTTTTGGGCCCCTGGGGGCCAATTTTGTTATTGGGGGTCGGCAATATCAGCCCCCTGTAACAAAATCGGCCGGAACCGGCCCTCGCAAACTGCTCGACTGCACCCCCCTCACCTCAGGAGGGGGGTCGAGCAGTTTGTCCGGGCCGGTTTTGGTTCCCAGTTCGGCCCTGAGCCCCACCCACACACGTGCAACTAAACATAAAATGGTAATAACAGGAAGTTATTACCATTTCATGTTTTTGTTCCTCGCACTGTGAGAAAGGAGTAGGATGACGCTCCTCGACCCTAGTGGAGGAGCCGCCTCTGAAAGTTGGAGGTATGTTCCAAATATGGCTTTTCAATGGAAAGGGTTGTCCTGAACCAGAACTACACAATGGCGACTTTTATGCAGATGCAGAGAGTGTAGCATGCTCTAGATTACCATCTTTAAGTGTGGGGAGGGGCATGTTGCCCCTCCCTCAGCAATGGTAATACATATGCTTACTACACTCTGCATGTATGCGGGCAGATTTATGTTAACTGGCGCATCCCCAGGGATGCGCCAGTTAACATGCGCCACAGCTCCGCCACCCATGGTGCGCCGCATTTATGATGCGGCGCACCATGGTGCAAGGAAGTGAGGATGCGTGACACATCTCTCGGCGTACGGGCGGCGCATTGCAGGAGTCATGTCGCAAGTGCGACATGACTCCTGCAATGCACAGGAGCCACCTTTTCCATGCATTGTGCGTCACCCTTACGCCTGCTTCAAGCAGGCGTAAGGATTTGACGTAGAAAGTGGCTGAGTGAAATCTCATAGATTTCACTCAGCCACTTTTAGGAGGCGTTCCTGCGCAGGAACGCCCCCCTTGCGCAGGAACGCCTCCTTCTGGCGCAGGGCTTTTCAACGTGACGCATCTCCTAGATGCGTCACGTTGTAAATAGGGCGCATTGTTTGCGCCGCCGTTGCGTCACATTACGTGACGCAATTGCGGCGCAAGCAGGCGCAAGGGCATCATAAATCTGCCCCATGGTTTTTATGCCATGGCATTTTGTTCATATACATTTGTTTCAACAGAAGATATTCAACCTAAACCTGGATGTACAGGGTTAAATTTGTGTAGTAGGGTTAAATCACACTGAAGTGTGCTCTTAACTATTAGGAGAGTGTTTTCTGGTGAAAAATTATTATTAAATGATTGAAAGTTCGTTTCTTTTTGCACGACACGTTTTCCAATGCGATATACCGCTTTCATAACATTTGTGCTGTTTGATGTAATGCTTCGAATCAAAAGAACATTTTTATTTGCGATCTGAAGAATGTTTCTTTTTCAAAATGTTCACATTTGTTGCGTTCTCTCCTCCGGAGGTAAGAAAGACTTGAGCAACAAAATATACAATCTTCGCGTATAGATCGCCCTCTTGTGGCAAGTCAAGGTAGTTGGCGGATTCCCTGAAAACAGTACATAAGAGTAAAACAATCATATTTTCCGTAAAAGCGGCTCCATTTTAAGTTATTTTAATATTGCTTTGTTGGTGTAAAAGTTGCAAAATTAGTAGAGGTAAACAAATGGTGCAAAAATTAAGGTGGAATGTTAATCTGTTTTAAAAGGCAAGGACATTAAAATATTGAGTGTTGGGATAGGTTGGGAGTAAAAACACTGCATTGATTTCGTTTTGTCTGCCATAAGATAAGGTTGGGGCAGGGGGCATTTTGGCTCCCGTGCTTAACGCTTATACATCGAGCCATTCAGGAATCTGAGGGATCAACAGCACATCTCCAATCAGCAGTATGTTGAAGGGCACAATGGTATCTTTAAGTCTCTTAAGGACATCCCACACTAGAGGCCTTACAGTTTCTTAGGCCTGACTTAGGGTGAACCTTTTTATAATGGAAATGATGTTGCTCTCTGCCCACATTGAATGCCTGTGCAGCCTTGCTCCGAGGAGCATGCTTATGGCATCAAATTCTCGGCACTTCATGTCATTTCCGGTCACTTTCATTAGAGTGACAATCAAATAGCATCGTGAACTATAGGGAATACCCTAAGTGCAGGCCTTTTATGCTGGAGAAAATGTGCCACCTTATCCCTGTAGATGGGAATGTGTTAATCAGGAAATGTGAAAGTCTAGCTGTAACTCCAGTAACACTAGTGCTTCTGCTATCAACACCTTGAAATCTGTAATTGATAGGATTGCCACCATTTTGGAACCGCTATAGAATCTGCAATAACAGTAGGTTAAAAAACATATTTCTCTGTTTGTCTCTCTCTGTCTCTCCCTCTTTTTGTCTCTCTTTCTCAATGCCTCACACATACATGCACCCACCAATCTTCACATACTTGTATTTACTGAAAAAAGGTTGGTTAAAGAGGATTCACAATGTCCATTCACATTACAAAATAATTTGGTGCAGATTTACTAAAAGTTTGTGCCGGGTTTGCATCCCAAAAGGCATGCAAACCAGTGCGAAATGTTTATTTGGATTTTACTTTCCAGGGCAAAAAGTGATTTGCACTGAATGTTGCTCAAAAGTAACACAAAGCAGCAGTTTACACTGCTTGGTCTTACGCAGAAGTCAGACCTCGCCTGAAGAAACCCTCTTCCAACCCCAGCGAACTAAAAAACTACAGACCCATCTCTTTTCTACCTCACCACAAGGTTCACAAGAAGGTCATCAACAAACACCTTACAGAATAGCTAGAAAAAAACAACCTGCTAGTCACATCCCAGACTGGCTTCCGCACCAACCTCAGCCCTGAGACCACCCTGATCGCCCCCACTGACAACATCAGAACCCTCCTCGACCGGGTTGACACAACTACTCTTTTCCTCCTTGATATATCAGCAGCATTCAATCCAGTGTCCCTTCCACACCCTCATCCAGAGGCTCCGCCACTTTGGAATCAAGGGAAACTCCCTCGGATGGGGTGCATTCTTCCTCACTGGACGAACCCAGAGAATCCGCCTACCTCGCTTCGTATCAGAACCCAAGAGCATCATCTGCGGCATCCCCATGGATCATCCCTCAGCCCCACCCTGTTCAACACCTACATGATGCTCCTGGCCAGCCTCGTCAGAATCCATGGCATCAACACAATCCTCTACATGGACAACACACAGCTCATCCTCTCACTTTCACAAGATCCCTCCACTACCAAGACCAACTTCTACAGCTGCATGAAGAGCATTGCTGACTGGATGAAGACCAACTGTCTCAAGCTCAACACGGAGAAGACCAAAGTACTGATTATCGGAAACAACACCTCCCTGTGGAACAACACCTGGTGGCCCCCGAACTCGGACCCCCACCAACAGATCATACCAGCAGCCTTAGCATCATATTAGACAGCAAACTCACCATGAAACACCAGATAAACAAAGTTGACTCCATCTGCTTCCACATTCTCTGCATGCTCCGAAAGATCTTCAGATGGTTCCCAGCTGGCACCAGGAAGACATTCACCCAGGCATTAGTCACCAGCCGACTCAACTACGGCAAAGCACTCTATGTAGGAATCTCCACCCAACTCCTGAAGAGACTCCAGACCATTCAGAACTCTGTGGCAAGACTCATCCTGGACCTCCTCAAAAGGACCAACATCACCCCCCACCTCAGGAACCTCCACTGGCTCCCCGTCAAGAAAAGATGCCAGTTCAAGATGCTGACATATGCCTTATAATAGAATGTGCAAGTCGGCAACAAATGGAGTCCATAATACCACCAGCAGACTTTTCTCTTTGAACACCAGCCTAGGAAGTCTAATGATCATGGCTAGGTTTCCCACCCCATTAATGAGAGGTAAAGTCAGGGACATCAACACAATATGCACTATTTGTAGTAAGAGTTGGAGAGGGTTGATCTTGCGGGCAACCAAGTTAGATGGATGTAAGCATGAAGTACATTGATAGTTCCTTCCATTCAGTCATTCAATACATTTAGATCTTGAATATTGAAGTCACATATTTAATATAATTTGCAGATTGAGTACCATCATATACTTCTAAGAAGGAAGCCGAAATGGTGAGTAACTGGATTATCCTTCCTAAACCAAGATGGCATTTACATAGTAAAAGCCACGTTCTAAAGAAGAAAAATGTGAACTAACATGTGGTGGCCATCTTTGAACTCTAGTATATAAATGAACTTTCTGTGGAGAAGCTTGCTTCACAATAACCTTTTTTTTGTCTGCTTGCGCCTCTTTCAGGTTGAAGACTATATTGGGCTATGGTCGTCTTTGGAAAATCAGGGAGTATACTGAGCATTAATTGGAAGGATGCAGTGTGTGAAGGACTGAACAAATTAGTAACTTGCGGGTGTACCTGATACTGAATAGGTAAGAATGAGTGTCTTTTTATTAAGGGGCACTGTTCCCATGGAACTACAAATGGTTTCCTTTCGAGAGAACTATAAATATCTTTATCACTTAAGGTAGACTCTCTGTGCAGCTTTCATTCAGATAGAAAATGGAAGAAGTCCAAATATTCAGTGAGAGAGGTAAATGATCACTCACAAGTGAACAATCCCTATTAATTGAAGTAGCAACAGAGCTCAGAGCTGACATCAGCTCCAGACTAATTAAAGTATTTGTTATAATTAAGGACACCCAGGCTGCTTGGTAGGAGATGTGGGAAATAAAGTATGCCATGGTAAGCAAGTACTACCTTTACTAAATCTAACTTAGCTCCACATGGTCTTGATCATTGCCAAAGTAGTTTAAGTTCAAAGGTTAATAACCATAGAGAATTTGTAACCCAGTTGGCTTGAGTATAGCTAGTCTTTCCACATCATATTTACTTTTCACCCAGTTATCACTCCCATTCTATAGGAGTGTATGATTTATTTTATGGCCTGCAGACAGATAGAAGAAAGAGTGACTGATGGGTATCCATGACCCTCGAAGGAGCTGAGGGTTAGATTTGGTTTCACGAGTTAAGATATTTTTCAGGGCTAAGGAGAATGTATTTATTAGTACAGGAAGTAGTCTTATAGGAATACTGGGGCATATTATCAAGGGGGTTTATCTCCGCTTTTTTGGCTTTAAAAGCCAAGAAAGCGGAGATAAAATTATCTCCCTATTACCTAGCTGTCGCTAACACCAGTTAGCGACAGCTAGTAGGAGATAGCGACCATCTTGGGCCCCGCTTTGCATGTCAGTGAAATTTATCACTAATGACATGCAAAGTGGGCGTGCCAAGATGTTAGCGACTGGAAACAGTCGCTAACATCGCTATCTCCTATTACCAACTTTTGGAGATATTCGCGCTAAGCGCGAATATCTCCAAAAGCTAACACCTGCCCCTGAGCAGTTCTTAGCCATGTTATCCAATGGTAGGTGGATAACATGGCTAAGAGCATTAGCTCGGTAATGCATGAATATCCCTGACTTTTCAGCGATATTCATGCATTTCGGCCGATTTTTATCGCTTAGGAGATAAACCTTGATAATAGCAAGGTTCCTAAGCGATATAAATCGCCGCAGCTCGGCGATAATAATATTGCCGCTAAGCCAACATAGCGATAATTATCGCTAGTTGTTGGTAATATGCCCCACTCTTTTTTTTTGCTCTTATATGCCTTTGTGAAACAACCCAGAAACATTCATCTCCTTAAAGAAAAAGTGCAAACAGGATGCAGTCCCATATTGATGTTGTGGGGCCAATAAACAATGGAATGTAATGTTATGTAAAAGATTCCTGCAAGAGTTCTATTTTAGATTGTGAAATGATCTCATTGGGACTTACAGTCAATAACGTGCAGTTACAAAATGCAGATTTCATCAAGATTACAGAAAGATATTTCAGATCCTCTGCAATGTCATTGATCATTCTTTAATGATGATGATTCAACACTTCTATGGTGTTTATTCTAAGGGTCAGAGGCAGAATGATTACTTAAATATGGATGTTTGTTTTACTGGTGTTCAGAGCATATGAGAAAATCAGCACAGCCACCAGGTTTAACTATCTGTACTGCTCCTACGCTGATGACACCCAGCTGATCCTTTCCCTCACCAAAGACCCCAACACCGCCAAAACCAATCTTCACGAAGGCATGAAAGAAGTTGCCATATGGATGACAAACAGCCGCCTTAAACTTAACTCAGATAAAACGGAAGTGCTCATCCTAGGATCATCCCCCTCTGCCTGGGACGACTCATGGTGGCCTTCGGACCTGGGCTCCGCACCCATACCCACAGACCACGCACGCAACCTAGGCTTCATCCTAGACTCCTCCCTCTCGATGACCAGACAAGTCAACGCCGTCTCATCCTCCTGCTTCAACGTACTCCGTATGCTCAAAATTTTTTTCCATTGGATCCCCACCGAGACAAGAAAGACTGTCACCCCCGCACTGGTTACGAGTCGACTCGACTACGGAAACACCCTCTACGCGGGAATCACAGCCAAACTACAGAAAAAACTCCAACGCATCCAAAACGCATCGGCGAGACTCATTTTGGACATCCCTCGCCAAGATCACATTACCGGCCACCTGAAAGACCTCCACTGGCTTCCCGTCAACAAGAGAATAACATTCCGTCTCCTCACCCACGCACACAAGGCCCTCTACAAACTAGGACCCGAATGCCTCAACACTCGACTATCCTTCTACTCACCCAACCGCCAACTAAGATCCTCCAATCTAGGCCTCGCCGCAGTCCCGCGCATCCAAAGGTCCACCATGGGAGGCAGATCCTTCTCCTACTTAGCGGCCAAATCCTGGAACTCACTCCCCACTCACCTCCGCCTCACACAGAACCACATCTCCTTCAGAAAAGAACTTAAAACCTGGCTATTCGATAAATAATGAACCCCCTCCCCAAGCGCCTTGAGACCCTCTGGGTGAGTAGCGCGCTATATAAATTCGTGAACTTGAACTTGAACTAAACTTGACTCTGTGAGTTGCAATGGAGGCATGGCAATTGCAATAATAGATTTTGGGCCAGGGGGTGCAAGTGCGACACAAAACCTAAGTGAGATGTATCAAGCCTCACAAGGCTACCTTGCATGGCCCTAGAATAATGCAAAGCAGTGCAAACCGCTGTCCTGCATTACTTTTCCCCAGGGAGGGGTTCCCTCGCCTTCACTCATGGATTTTGGTGCATACCCAGATTTACCATTAGGGGTAGACCTAAGAATTTGTGGAAATGTAAGCATTCCGACGTGAAGCATACCGAGGAGAAATATCTTTATTTCTCCTCATTTTTTCCTCTTTCTACAATTGTTTTTTTTCAGGAAGGTGTCCCTTTCTGCAAAAAATAAAACAATCCTGCCTACACCGCAGTCACCCTTACACCATGACGCAAGGGTGCCTGCATTGCTGCTAGGCAGCCCAAAGTGCACCAGTGCTGGGAAAGGACAGGAATACATCATATATTAGTAAATACGGCAGATTCCTGCCCTTTCCCTTTTGACTGGGTGTGAGTATTTGATTGGTTCAGATGCTCCGTCCATCACCACCCCCTTTTGTACCGCTTTGGCCGCCATAAGTGTGGCAGGGTATGCTCAGACGTGAGTCCCTTGCTCACTTCGCCACTGGATTCAAGCAAGCCGGGCTGAAGACGGCTGAAATGCCAGAAACCTGTCCTGGGAAGCTTGTTTCCGGTCCAGGGAAGGCATGGCTTGGCAGTTCGGGCTGGACTGTTCCCATGAGGCACAGGGTCAGACTGATTTGCATATGGCCATGTCTGAACTGGGGTGGCAGAGTGGGCTAAAGAACGGTGATGGATCAAACCCAGATCTTTTGACTTGGTGTGAGTGTTTGATTGGTTCAGATGCTCCGTCCATCACCACCCCCTTTTGTACCGCTTTCCCTTTTACACAGCATAGCAAAGCAAGACTTGCTGCGTTGCCCTGTGTGAAAGAATGATGAATCTAGCCCTTCTTTAATTGCCAGCCAGAAGATACATTTTAAACATTTCACACAATCATAATATTCAACTTTATAATTTAAGAAGGAAAAAAATAGAATTGAAGTCTTTGGATATTTTCAGACAATTCAGAGACACATAACTTAAGGACGATGCGTCCTTAAGGTGAGGTAAGGCAACAGAAAGGCCCAGGCAAATTTTAAATTGTGCAACATAATTTGCACAATGTCAGGAATTTTACACTGCTCTTCTTATGCAAAATCCCTGAAATTATGACTTTACACCGCATTGAATAATTACGTGCCATTCACTGTAAAGTTTTACTGCTACTGCAAGGGAATAACTCAAATGGTCAAAACAGAAGCTGCTGTTACTTGCTCAACTTGTGTTTTTCGTGCTAATATTTTACTGTGAAATGCATCTTTGCATCAAATACTGCTGCAAGGATCCATTTAGCGCAAATTATGGATTTACACGTCATGTGTCATTTTCCTTAAAGTTTGAATACTTGTGCACAAGCAAATTACATTAATTTCTCATACATCTAACAAGACCATGAGGGCACCACATGCTAGAGTTGGGAAATTACAGATCAATGCTTTAAAATGGTGTACATTTAGGGTATGCAGAGATAATACAACAATAGATAATGGGCAGCCAAAGCACTGTGCAGGTTGACTCGGTTATTCTGACAAGTATAGAGTCATCCTTGTCTGACCAGTACTCTAAGACATGACAAGGTGGAGTACACTCGTTTTATGGGGATACTAACACACACGGATATGCACTAATACAAGAGGTCTGTTTCAGGACACTGCCATCAAATTGAAGTCCTTACACTCCCTTTGCTCACTTTGATGAGATATGTAGACCCCCCTCTTCTGTTTACCAGTAGTACCATGACACATTTCCACAGCACCTAGTGAGGAATGTAGTGGATTTGTAAAGGGGTGCCGCGTCTTAGAAACAACTATTTCGGCTCATTTTACTTCTTAGATATTTTTCCCACATATTTCTTCATATTTTACCTCATATTTAGCCTCCATGTATTCCTTGCTTGTCCATCAGCAGTGGATTGGGGCAATATCTGGGAGAATATCTTGAGATATGAAGGGAGCTAACTCAAATGCAGACCAGTTGTAAGTAACGGGTACTATAAACACCATCAGCTGGCATGTCAGCAGAGTTTGCTGTCAAGAAAGGGAATCCCTCACTATATCATTGTGGTAGGTAATGTTAGGAAAGGGAGCTGGAAATGGTGGGTTGTATCTTATGGGTCTGCTGTGCATTTACAGCTTGGCCTGGTAAATGCCCCGAGCTATGGACAGGCTTACCAGAAGTTCTTGTGAGGTTCACTGCCAAAGCAATGTGAGACCTCAGGTCACTTTTTTGTATTTTTGGCAGGTGTCCTCACAGCTTGTTTTGTAGAGGCCTATTCACAAAGGTTATATATATGTATATATTTAATCATCTGTATATTTACTACGAAACTTTTTTGAAACTTTATACTTTTTTACTAATCATCATGTCCGACATGAGCATCCGCAGAAATTTTTCCAGGGGGAGGGCTAACCTGGCAAACGAAGGGGCGTGGCTAATGTTAATCAATAGGGGCGGAGCTAAAATGGCAGACAATCAGGATCGGGTAATTCTCAGGCCAAGCTGAGAAAAAAAAGTGGTGAATTCTGCATTTGAAACTGGACAACAATTAGAGCACACATATGAACCCTAATATTACCCCCCTGGTCCCTTAAAACTCATACATTCCCTGATCCCTAAACTTAGCCCCCTGGCACCCTAAAACCCATAACCCATACCCGCTCTGACCCCTAAAATTGTCCCCTGGGCACTCCAAAACCCATACCCGCCCTGAACCCTAAAATGTCCCCCCCTTGCAACCCAAAACCCATACCCACCCTGAACCCTAAAATGACCCCCTGGCACCCCCAAACCCATACCCACCCTGAACCCTAAAATTACCCTTGCCCCCCAAAAACCCATAACTGCCCTGAACCCTAACATTACTCCTGGCACCCCAAAACCCATATCCACCCTGAACCCTAACATTTCCCCTGGCACCCCAAAACCAATACCCACCCTAAACCCTAAAATTACCCCTGGCACCCCAAAACTCATACCCACCTTGAACCCTAAAATTATCCCTGCCACCCCAAAACCGATACCCACCCTGAACGCTAAAATTACCCCACTGCCATCCCAAAAGCTGAACGCTAAGGGACAGATTTACAAGCCCTTGTGCCACTTTTGCATCACTTTTAACATGGGAAAAGTGACACAAAAGTGGCCCAAGTGGCTTGTACATCTGCCCCTACAAGCTTGCACTACATTTGTATATTCGGAGGGGACTGTCCTCCTAGATTCCATGCATGTAAGTCTAAAACACCGTAACCTACATATGCAGCCGGTAGTAATGCTGTAGAATGCATTAAAGTTACTTCAACTTACTTAAAAACTGCTGCCAGCTCTTCTGATACTATTCAGTGGAGTCGGGCTGATCAGCAGCACTCTTGTCCTGTCATCCAGCCCCTTCCAAATGTCTCACTTCCTAGATAGGTGTGGGTCAAATGTCTCCTGGATTCTCCTTGCCTGGGCCTCCTCCTGCTTCTTCGTCGGTGCCCTTGGATGCAAAAAGAGACAGATCCATGGCCCTGTTCACCATTTATCTGGTGAGCAGCGCCGTGGATGTGTATTCCATACAAGTGAACCAACAGCAGTGGGAAAGGGATGGCAGTGTAGGTGACACTTTTCCTTTGTAAAGTAATTCCTGCTAGCATCATAGCCCAGGGTGTGCCGTCTGTACACTTGTATGGAATACACATCTATACAAGAGCACAGACATTAAATCCTGGACTATGATGACAGCAGAAATTCCTATACAAAAGAAAAGCGTTACCTGCACTGGCCATCCCTTCCCCCTGCTGTGCACATCTTCCCACTCCCACCCCAGGACGAGGCAGCTAGAAGTGGTGATTTGTCATTCTGAGGGGTGTGAATGTTATAATAATGTGTGTGCCTGGTTGAGACAGCTTACCGGCACACCACACACACACAGTCGCACCTGAGTACTTCACACAGGTCTTTAAAAGAACATTTACTTGGTAATGAGGCTTTGTTATGTTTTCACCCCTACTTAGAGCCCCTGCATCTCCACTCTGCACATGGCTTTGACTGGATGAATTAGCCCCCTTCCCAAAATTTGAGGGAGACGAGTTGACGTGAGGTTTAAAAGAGGGGTGAACGAGGGATTGAAGACGCTGAGTGGTGACCGTGTTGGGGCAGATATTTAATGCAGTTTCCCTTTCAAATGGGTTTATTGTACAAATCTACTTTGACAGACTCACAGAAAGCAAATGCTGCTGCCTTTCCATGGGTCTGAAAGTTTTTTTCTTGAAGTTGGGTCGACGAGCTGATCGGGTTCTTTTCTTCCTTCATGTGGTGGTGATGAGTGGGTTGCAGGGCCCCTGCACTTGTCACCTCTGTCATTGGTAGCCCCCTGCTTCCATCTGAACACCGAGGATCACTGAACCCCCTAACCACCTTCACCTGGAGGTGTCGCCGTGATGCTTAGCGTGACCAACTGGCATGGGTACAAAGTCAGGATAGTGAGTGTAAAAATTCAGGACAAAGGGTCCAAATTCAGGACAAAAATTCAGGACAGGAGGTCAAAATTCAGGACAAAAGGTAAGATTTACAGACACATCAGAGAAGGTTGTGCAATAGTATATAAGTAAGTAAATAGACAACCACTTAAGTACAAGTGAAAATAAGTTTATATTAGGTTGAAACAATTGTGCACTTCATGGTCTGTCAGTATACGCGCAGCTTTAAGCAAATGTGCAGGTCTTTTTGTGGTAACAAAACCGCCCCCACCTTTCCAGCTCCCAGAGAAAACGCCTGCTGCCCGGTCCGGCCAGTCTGGCCTTGATACCACCCTCCAATGGTGCCCCTCATCTTCACATAGACCCTCTCTCATGTGTATTTAATTTCTTCTATAGTGCTACTCATCCCGAGTATGTGGGGCAGAGTTTTGGATTGCGTTGCAACACACACATATTATAGAGACAATCACTCATATAAATGGGAAGGTCAATGTATAGGAAATGTTGCTTAAGATAATGAGGCTTACAATGTGTAATCATACCTTAATCCATCATTCAGTCTTTCACCATTAATTCTGTCCTTCCATCTGTGTGCCCATCCATGTCCATATTCATCCATTTACAAACCTATCCATCACGTTTCCTTCCATCCATCATTTCACTCATCCATCCCTCAATCCATCCTTTTACTCATCCACCATCCATCCATCCACCCTTTCACCCTATCCATCCAAACACTCATCCATCCACTCTTCCACCCATCCATCCATTAACTCATCCATCCAGCCATTCACCCGTTCAGTCATCCATTTACCCATCCCCCTTCCTCTTTCAATTCCCCTTTCACTTAGCCATCCATCCTTCCATCCACCCACCCATCCATCTACTCATCCACTGATGAATCCATCCATTGAACTTATCATTCATCCATCCTTTCACTCATTCATCCACCCTTTCACTCCTTCACTCCTCTATCCATCCTTTTGTCCATCTACCCGCCCTTTCACTCACTCATCCAGCCTTACATCCACCCTTTCTCTCATCCGTCCATCCATTCACCCTTTCACTTATCAATTCATGTATGTATGTATCGCGTACTTTTATACCGCAGACTGTCACCCAGAGGGTATCCTGGCGCTTTGACTCTACCTAACTTTTACGCAATCACAAGATTACACTGCCCAGGGGAAAAGATGGGACTTCAGTCCTTTTTAAAAGGAAGAAGGTTCCCTCAGATTTCTCAAACACAGGGGGAGAGAATTCCAGAGTTTAGCGGCAGTATAACCAAAGGAGCGGCCACCCATCCGTATCCTCTGAATTCTGGGGACTACCACCAGGCAGGCCAAAGAAGACCGTAAAGGTCTAGCTGCTGAGTACCAAGAAAAGAGTTCTTGCAACAGAACAGGCCCATGTCCGTGCAGGGCCCTAAAAACTATGCAAGACGCTTTAAAGCATATACGCTGATGGATTGGTAGCCAGTGAAGATCTTGAAGCGCCAAAGTA
This sequence comes from Lissotriton helveticus, assembly GCF_964261635.1. Classification (NCBI taxonomy): domain Eukaryota; kingdom Metazoa; phylum Chordata; class Amphibia; order Caudata; family Salamandridae; genus Lissotriton; species Lissotriton helveticus. Next base: position 155,598,217 of record NC_136072.1, on the reverse strand, counting down.
GAAGAGGCTGAGCACAGTCGCGAAAGGGCCAACTTAGCAGCCATATTCTGTACGCGCTGCAACTTACCAATCAGAGTGCTGGAGGCACCCAGAAGCAGTGCGTTGCAGTAATCAAGCCTGCTAAGAATAATACTACGCACTACCTCTGGTCTAGCAGGTGCCGGAAGCATGGGAAGGATCTTACGCAGAGTCCGGAGCAGCATCATACATTTGGCAATTGTCTTGTTTGCAAAGGCCTCCAGCTGTAAGTTAGGGCCAAACATAACAACGAAGTTGCGGGCAGCATCCGTCGCCGCCACCTTGCCCAAGGAGGAAGCTGGTCAGAAATCCGCCGGCAGGGGGCGAGGGGTTCGATCCATTGAACAGTGCAGTACCTTGGTTTTGGAACCGTTGAACTGGAGGGAATTAAGTCTCAACCAGTCCGCAGTGGCTGTCATGCAGCGGTGGAAAGTCTCCTTAGAAACTGCATCTCTGCCTTCAAAGGAGAATATGAGCTGCGTGTCGTCGGCGTAATTAATTACCGATATACCAAAAGATTTGATCAGCTTGATCAAAGGGCGGAGGTACAGATTAAATAAGATCGGGCTAATTGCCGACCCTTGAGGCACGCCTTGCCCCACCTTCTTAATGCCAGATCTAAAAGGCGAGGAAACAATGAGGGTTTTGGCTTAAACACAGTAAGGCTGTGCCAAGATAATAGTGAACAAACAAAATGCCAGTACTGTGCTATGATTCAGCAAATAACAAAAGACCATGAGCTACAAATGACTCATAGCTATAGACCACTCTTTCAGCCACGTTTCAAATTTGAATAGGTTTATTTTAAATGTTCAAAAAGAAATTGCTACGTTATTTTTAACCATCACAAATAAGGTTTGGATGTTGACTTTAGTTAAACATCAATAATTCAAGTAATATAACGGAGGAATAAAGGTTCTTGAACTTTTTTTGGTGGGGTAGTTATCCCGGGTGGATCTGTAATTGAAGGGTCAGGACAGATTGGGACAGACAAAATTAATCACTCTAGACAATATGTTCACGAACATATAATGACGACAGACAACACAAAGAAGTTGAGGGAAAAAGTTGGGTGGGGAAAGTTGTTATTGGTTTTTATATTAGGCCTGCATGAACCTATTTTTGTTGGCAGGTGAAACCTAATCCACTAAATGGAGGAAAGCAACACTTTAATTACACTGATATATTAGACCATCAATAGTTTTTTATGTATATACACAGCATCAATATAAAAACGATTGGTCTAAGCAATCAAAAAATAATGATAGTCAGGGTCGACGCGTTTCGAATCCTTTTCAATGTAAGGATTCTCCTCAGGACCACACACAAAAATCTGAAAGACATAAATATAATAGCATCCTGTCAGTCGTCTCTTTGAGCAACTCTCCACTTTTGCTCAGTTCAGCATACATTCTGGTCCTACCTGTGTTATTTTTTGAGATCTTCTCTTTGATATTACTGAAAAAGAAATAACAAAACAGGTCTGGTTGACAGAAAATCGAATGTAATCTTTTTAACACATACTGTCTTTTATAACACAAGAAGCCTCTCGTGTAGCATTTACTCACTTGGCTGCTAGCTTTGAGCGTTCCCTAATATTGCCTTAGGATGCCGGCTGTTATTAGATTGACTCCTTCTGTTGAAGCCATCCAGTGTTTCTGAAAAGATATTAAATAATCCATTTAGGAATCGTAATCGGCCGGAGGATTTAAAATAAGCATAGTCCACTATTATCAATGGATAGAATGGAATTTGTTGCTAGTTGTTTTTTTAAAAAAATCAAGGGCGTCGCGCTGTATGTACTCGAACGTGGTGTCTTGTTGGAATTAGCTTTTTGTGGTGGCGTGACAGTATTCGGTTTGAGGCTATACACAGTCAGTCATTAGTCTCAGATTTGCCGACTCTTTAATTTAGACAAAGGCACGGTTTCTGACTAGCAATGAAGTTCAAAAGGTGAATTGGAAGGTTAACGTGGCATTTATTCCCTTGATTAACACGAGTCTCCTCCAGTGCGCGTCGCCTCCATGAATGAGAGCGCCGTGACTGGTTCCGGGTAGGTTTGTTTATGCTTGATCTCCATTCCGGGGCAGCACCAAAGTGCTGCTGGGGGTTGTAGTTTTGAGGGCTTGTGAAAGTAATTCGGGAATGGATCAATCGCCGGGTTGCAGGTAATGTTGCTTAGAGCTTTATATGCTCGCCTTGCGTTTATCCTAGCATGGTCGCTGTTGATGGGATAAGTTGGTTTTGGACTATGCATGATAGATCGTCAATACATGGTTATTCTACTTAATATTATAAGTCGTTTTTTTTGGGCTCATTTAAATTCCTGACGCGGCGTTTGTTATCTTACATCAAAGCCAATCTCATCCGATGCGTGTCGCCTCCATTAATGAGAGCGCTGTAACTGATTGCGGAATAGTTGGTTAAATCTCCAATCAGGGGTCAAAAAAGTAGAAAAAGACATTTTGGAATTTAAGGATTATACAGTACAACAAAAAGGCAGTAACTTTGAAAGAGACAAACGCAACTTCACGTTTGAAAAAGCTTATCCATATCTTCAACAAGATTTTTACTCGCGACCTGAGGCACGACGCTTTCTCCCTGACAACCAAGGGAGATCACGGACTAAATATTTGAGCTTTTCGGACACCTCCTCATCAGGAGTTAGTGATTCAGACCAAGGGACTTCCTGTCCCCAGTACAACCGAAGGGGAGGATATCAAAACAACTTTCAACAACAATACCAACCAAATTTCCAACCAAATTTCCAACCAAATAACCAACAACAACAGCAACAGCCTTTTTAGCACAGGGCCAGCAAAAAGCCCGAGGAAAAACGCAATTTCAACAACCATGGGAGATGTCTACGAGGAGACAGAATTACAAAAACTAGAAAAATCCTCAATTTATAATCCTTCCAACAAACTCCTCACTCCAGCAGAAATAAGCGTTTTGGAAAAAGGACTCACGTTTGTACCGTCAAAACCAACAGATTTTGTTCGATTAAAACTAGAATTCATCGAGTTCAGTAGGAAAATTCGATTGACTACATTCTTTTCGGATAAAGAAATGTTACCCCAAACAGAAACTACTGGACTAAGGAGAAAATCTAGTTTTTGTCCACCCGCTTACAAAGTACCAAAAGAGGTCATTTATTTTGAAAAAACAGTACTATCAGCTATCGCTGCACAAGAAAAAAAGAATAATGGATTTGTCAAACCCAACTTGTCTCGAGATCAAAAACAGGCATTACTGTCCATCAAAAACGACAGAAATATAATCGTGAAACAAGCCGATAAAGGCGGTTCCATTGTCATCTGGGGAACAAATGAGTACGTAGCGGAAGCCACTAGGCAACTAAAAGACATAGAATGTTACCGCAAAATCACCATGGATCCGACTATTGAACTGCAAAACGAACTGTCTAAAATCCTGTCCAATGGCTTGGAAAAAGGTTCCTTGGAAAAAATGAGTACAACTACCTTGTCAATAAACACCCACGAACACCGTTGTTTTATGTGCTTCCAAAAGTACATAAAAATGAAAAAACACCTCCAGGTAGACCCATCATTTCGGGTTGCGACTCATTATTTTAGCCTGTTTCTAAGTTTATTGATTTTTTTCTGAAGCCTTTTACACTTACAGTTAAATCATTTCTTCAAGACACTACAGATTTTCTAAATAAATTGGAAAAGCTACCGTTCGATGAGAACCATGACCTTTTGGTCAGTATGGACATAGTGTCTTTGTACACGCAAATTCCTCAAGATCAAGCACTAGAAGTGCTAGAAATTTTTCTAAACAAGCGGGAGCGGCCATTCAGAATTCCAACTGAATTTATCCTGGAACTAGCCAAATTGGCTTTAACTAAAAACTATTTCAAGTTCAGGGACGACTTTTATTTTCAAATAAAAGGAGTCGCCATGGGCTGCCCTTTTGCCCCGGAGCTGGCAATACTTTTTATGAGCCAATATGAGGACACATACATTCATAACAACAACCCATTCCATCAATGGATGAATGGTTGGGTCCGGTTCATTGATGACGTTTTTTTTACACGGTCCGGTACTTCAGAACAACTCACGGAATTTCATGAAAGGTTGAACAATAGGATGAGAGACATTAAGTTTAGCCTTCAAACATCGAAAACTAGACTTTCTTTCCTTGACGTGGAAGTTTATTGCTCTAATGGCCAACTAGTGACTACTCTGTTTAAGAAAAAAACTGATCGAAATAAAGCACTGGATTATTCAAGTAATCATCCAAGAAGCCTGAAACAGAACCTCCCTGTGGGACAGTTCCTCCGTATCCGGAGGAACTGTACCTTCAAGGATGAGTATATGAGTCATGCTAACGATCTAAAAGAGAGACTATTAGCTCGTGGCTATCCTGCAAAACTACTCAAGCAAGCAATTAAACGAGCGTGGTGGACACCACGTGAAGAGCTCCTCAAAAAGAAAGAAAAGAAACAACAACAACGGATAGTTTGCGTATCCACTTTCTGCCCCTCATCCAATTTTTTCAAAAAAATCATCCATCAAAACTGGCATCTACTAAAAGATCTTGATGCACAGTTCACTGAAGTGCCACTTTTTGCCTTTAAAAAGGACAAAAGTATAGCAAATCAAATTGTTTGAGCAGCTATACCAAAACCGATTGCCCCTACATTACGTGACTATGTCAATCTTCCTCCAATTACAGGACATCGGAAATGCGGCACATGTCTTTGCTGTACCTCCACCATAGAGGGCAATCTATTCCAACATGCGGGCATATCATGGAAACATGACCAGTTCACAAATTGTAAGACACGGAATATCGTCTATGGGATACTGTGCCCATGCGACAAGCTCTATATAGGAAAAACAAGCCAGGAAGCTAGGCAAAGGATGTCAGAACATAAATCCAGGATAAAAAGGAAAGTGCCTACTGCTCCCCTTGTGCAACATTGGATTGATCAATACCATGGAGAAAATGATCTAAGATGGACAATAATTTCCAAGATCAATCGAGACCCGAGAGGTGGCGACGGAGAGGCCAAACTGAGACAGCGAGAAGCTATGCTTATTCTCAAATTCAATAGTACCACCTGTGTCCTAAATGAGATGTCTGAATTATACAACTTATAATTTTACTCACAAATTCATGTCCTTCATCAAGCTGCAATATGAGCTATATACAATCCCCATATATATTCATATGACTAATTGTCAATCTGAAATATCCGCTACAATTGCCTCAACTACCATTTCTGTCATTGGGGCTATCCATTTACCTGTGTATAGTGCCTACAAGCCCCTCAAAAGACAAAAAACCTTGGAATCAGTTGGGCATGACCCCGGAAAGGAGACTTAACCAACTATTCCGCAATCGGTCACAGCGCTCTTATTAATGGAGGCGACACGCATCGGATGAGAATGGCTTTGATGTAAGATAACAAGCGCATCACCAGGTATTTAAATGAGCCGTTCCAACTTGATCAGTAAAACCGATTTATAATATTAATATGACTAATTGGCAATCTGAAATATCCGCTACACTTGCCTCAACTATCATTTCTGTCACTGAGGCGATCCATTTTACCCGTGTATAGTGTCCACAAGCCCCTCAAAAGACAAAAATCTTTGGAAACATTTGGGTGTGACCCCGGATTGGAGATTTAACCAACTATTCCGCAATCAGTTACAGCGCTCTCATTAATGTAGTGACACGCATCGGATGAGATTGGCTTTGATGTAAGATAACAAACGCCGCGTCAGGAATTTAAATGAGCCCAAAAAAAAACGACTTATAATATTAAGTAGATTAACCATGTATTGACGATCTATCATGCATAGTCCGAAACCAACTTATCTCATCAACAGCGACCATGCTAGGATAACCGCAAGGAGAGCATATAAAGCTCTAAGCAACATTACCTGCAACCCGGCGATTGATCCATTCCCGAATTACTTTCACAAGCCCTCAAAACTACAACCCACAGCAGCACTTCGGTGCTGCCCAGGAATGGAGATCTAACATAAACAAACCTACCCGGAACCAGTCACGGCGCTCTCATTCATGGAGGCGACGCGCATTGGAGGAGACTCGTGTTAATCCAAGGTAATAAATGCCGCGTTAACCTTCCAATTCACCTTTTGAACTTCATTGCGAGTCAGAAACCGTGCCTTTGTCTAAATTAAAAAGTCGGCAAATATGAGACTAATGACTGACTGTGTATAGCCTCAAACCGAATACTGTCACACCACCACAAAAAGCTAATTCCAACAACACACCACGTTCGAGTACATACAGCGCGATGCCCTTGATTTTTTCCAAAAAACAACTCGCAACAAATTCCATTCTATCCATTGATAATAGTGGACTATGCTTATTTTAAATCCTCCAGCCGATTACGATTCCTAAATGGATTATTTAATATCATTTCAGAAACACTGGATGGCTTCAACAGAAGGAGTCAATCTAATAACAGCCGGCATCCTAAGGCAATAGTAGGGAACGCTCAAAGCTAGCAGCCAAGTGAGTAAATGCTACACGAGAGGCTTCTTGTGTTATAAAAGACAGTATGTGTTAAAAAGATTACATTCGATTTTTGGTCAACCAGACCTGTTTTGTTATTTCTTTTTCAGTAATATCAAAGAGAAGATCTAAAAAAATAACACAGGTAGGACCGGAATGTATGCTGAACTGAGCAAAAGTGGAGAGTTGTTCAAAGAGACGACTGACAGGATGCTATTATATTTATGTCTTTCAGATTTTTGTGTGTGGTCCTGAGGAGAATCCTTACATTGAAAAGGATTCGAAACGCGTCGACCCTGACTATCATTATTTTTTGATTGCTCAGACCAATCGTTTTTATATTGATGCTGTGTATATACATAAAAAACTATTGATGGTCTAATATATGAGTGTAATTAAAGTGTTGCTTTCCTCCATTTAGTGGATTAGGTTTCACCTGCCAACAAAAATAGGTTCATGCAGGCCTAATATAAAAACCAATAACAACTTTCCCCACCCGACTTTTTCCCTCAACTTCTTTGTGTTCTGTCGTCATTATATGTTCGTGAACATGGTGCACAGACATAATATCGACTCCAAAATATCGTTTGGACAGAATATCGAGTTTTAAATATCGTTTGGACAAAATATCGACAGGACAGAATATCGACAGCCAAAATATCGTTTTTAAGGTAAGTGAAGTAATATCGACTGTAAATAATATAGAAAGTGAAAATATCCAAGTATATAATCTAGATAGTAAAAAATATCGTTTTTTAAATAATATTTAATTATTTATAGTGTTTTTATGTTATAATATGTGTGAAAAGTGTCATTTTATGTTATAATTATTTTTAATTAATGATTTTTTTTAATTATTGTATAATTTTATTCTGTAGCGGGTTGTGGGTTTATAGGGGAATAGGGTGGGAAGTAATTTAATTATAATTAATTAAATATGTAATTTTATTAATTGGTAGTAATAATTAATTAATTGGTAATTAAATAATATTTGTTAATTATTTAAAATTTAATTGGTAATTAATTTAATTTCATTGATTAATTGCTAATTATGTTAAATTAAATGGGTATTTTTAGGGTTCAGGGTCAGTTTTTGGTTTTTGGGTAAAGGGGTATTTTTAGGGTTCAGGGTCAGTTTTTAGTTTTTGGGTAAAGAGGTATTTTTAGGGTTCAGGGTCAGTTTTGGGTTTTTGGGTAAAGGGGTCTTTTTAGGGTTCAGGGTCAGTTTTTAGTTTTTGGGTAAAGGGGTATTTTTAGGGTTCAGGGTCAGTTTTGGGTTTTTGGGTAAAGGGGTATTTTTAGGGTTCAGGGTCAGTTTTTAGTTTTTGGGTAAAGGGGTATTTTTAGGGTTCAGGGTCAGTTTTAGGTTTTTGGGTACAGGGGTATTTTTAGGGTTCAGGGTCAGTTTTTAGTTTTTGGGTAAAGGGGTATTTTTAGGGTTCAGGGTCAGTTTTGGGTTTTTGGGTAAAGGGGTATTTTTAGGGTTCAGGGTCAGTTTTCAGTTTTTGGGTATTATTTTATTATATGTTGTTACTATATATATATGTTTTAATAAATATGAAATAAAAAAATATTTATTTAACTTTCGTTAATTATTTAATTATTATAAGTTAATTTAAGTAATTTTAAGTATATTTTAGTAATTAATTATTAATATTAATTTAATTTAACACTGTTTTTAGTAAATACGATATTTTTTACAACTATATTTTTGTAAACGATATTTTTAACTCGATATTTTTGTACTTACCTGTTTGTAGATAGAAACTCGATATTTTGACTGTCGATATTTTCTCAACGATATTTTTGATGGTCGATATTCTGTCCCTCGATATTATTTCAGTGATCCCGTGAACATATTGTCTAGAGTGATTAATTTTGTCTGTCCCAATCTGTCCTGACCCTTCAATTACAGATCCACCCGGGATAACTACCCCCCCAAAAAAAGTTCAAGAACCTTTATTCCTCCGTTATATTACTTGAATTATTGATGTTTAACTAAAGTCAACATCCAAACCTTATTTGTGATGGTTAAAAATAACGTAGCAATTTCTTTTTGAACATTTAAAATAAACCTATTCAAATTTGAAACGTGGCTGAAAGAGTGGTCTACGGCTATGAGTCATTTGTAGCTCATGGTCTTTTGTTATTTGCTGAATCATAGCACAGATCTAAAAGGCGGCAAAGCCACCAATTGGCGCCTGTTCTGAAGGTAGGAAACGAACCAATCCCGTACCCGGCCAGCTACCCCAATCTCTTCCAGTCTGTTGATTAATGTGGCGTGGTTGACCGTGTCGAATGCGGCCGACATGTCGAGCAGCATTAAAAAAGCTGCCCGACCAGTGTCGACCCGCGACCGAAGATCATCCAGGGCCACCACCAGCACGGTCTCCATGCCATGAGCTGGCCGGAAGCCGAACTGAGCCACATCCAAACAGACATCAGTCTCCAGAAAACTGGACAGAGACTTGGTGACAAATTTCTCCAAGATCTTAACGGGGTAAGGGAGCAGCGAAATAGGCCTATAGTTCGCCGAGCAAGTGGGGTCCAGCGTGGCCTTCTTCAAAAGAGGAGAGACCACTGCTAGTTTCCAACCTTCAGGAACCGTGGCGGTGCTAAAAGACTGGCAGCAAGTAGAGTAAAGAGGGGGAAAAAGTTCCTCCTGGAACAGCTTCCAGAATGTATGAGGTAGCGGGTCCAGTGGGGAACCTGAAGACACACCGTTGGCCACAAGACAAAAATCCTCGTAGGAAGGGAGAGTGAAACTGTCCAACCGTGGGCACCCTATAACTTCCTTGGGAGTCCCTAAAGTTGGTGAAGATGCTAAATCATCCGAGGGCTGGAAACAGGGGGTGCTCGGATCAGAGAGTCCACTCAGAATATTAGCGATCTTATCTTCAAAGGCAGATGCCAATGAGTCACATAAGGGCTGAGAGGCCGGGATGTTATTAGTGGCAGAGGCCGGATGGAAAAGGTCTTTGACAATTTTAAAAAGGGTCTGTGATTTGTTCCCTGCCTGAGCCAACATATCCTCAAGATACTTGGCTTTGGCACACTTGATCTGTGCTTTGTAGTCCAGAAGTGCCTGTTTAAAAAGAGCCCCATCTGTCTCTAGATAGTGCTTCCTCCAGGCTCTTTCCGCCTGTTTACACCGCAATTTCAGCTGGAGCAGATCGTTAGAATACCAAGGCGTAACATGATTAGGTCTATCCTTCACCTTCCGCAAGGGAACTGCCTTATCCAAAGACTCTGTGATCTGTTGACAGAGTCTCGAATAGCTCTCTTCCACATCTCCCCCCAGGGAAAAGTCACCGGATAGTAGAGTAGGCAGTGTGGAATTTTTCAGAAGTCTAGACCACTGCCTACTAAGTTTGGTGGCACCTGAATTGTTATCACTAGGAGAATCCACTGGGAGATGTAATGAGAAGTGGCTAAGGGCATGGTCAGTCCAGCATTGAGAAATTATATCCCTAATCTTCACCCGAGTATCATCCGCAAATACCAGGTCCAAGGCATGACCCTTCAGATGAGTTTGGGAGAGCACCAACTGCTGGAGATGGATATTACTGCAGGCCTGGCACAAATCTCTAAAGGCTGTATCAGAGGGCCCATTAGGCCAGAGATTAAAATCTCCCAAAACTATAAATCTGGCATGTGTGGTGGTGAGGTCATAAATAAGATCAACCAGCTCGGGCAGAGCTGACAAGGCACTACTAGGTGGTCTGTAGCAAAGCAACCCAGAGTACATGACTCCTCCCAGGCCTTTTAAGGAAAAGCCCATAAGTTCCAAACTTTGGACCTCTTTGACCTCAAGCTGGGATAAAGCCAATGTGTCCCTAAAAATGAACCCCACGCCTCCTCCTCTGCTTCCCACTCGAGGGTTGTGCTTGATCTTATAGCCTGAGGGGCAGGCCAGCCCGAGTTCTACCTCACTGTCCGCTCTAGTCCAAGTCTCCGTGAGAAAAAGCACATTCAAATTATAAAATTCGATTAAGAGTGAAATTTCCACGTGATGTTTACAGAGGGACCGGACATTAAGCAGACCGCAGGATAGCACCCTAGGGTAATTGGTGGATTTATCCAGCTGGCTGCTCAAATTAAAACGCTTACCAATCCGAGTAAGCTCTTCCCTAGAGTAAACTAAGCAAGCATGGGCAAAAGAGGCAGCGTGGCTGGCGCTGGTCGCGATCTGTGCGCGAACGGGCGCAAACGGGCTTGCCTCTGGCGCGCCCGCTGCGCGCATGCGCTGCACGCTTGGTTACTATGCATCTTAAATGCCGTTAAGCACGGGAGTCCTATGAGGCAACCTCTGTACCCACGACCAAGATGGCGCCCGCAAATCGGCACCCTCCTGGTTCCCACACCCAAGATGGCGGCCAAATCACCACGACGCGGTCAAAACGAGCCCTAGATCGGCCTGAATCCCGCAAAGTACGGGGTGAAAACCAATTATTGTGCAGGTAAGGTCTAAAGGATATTTATCACACCCAAAGCTGGCAGAAGTTAAAATAAGCGCCTGCGTTCTGAGTCAAGCAGCGCGATAGTGCAAAGTGAAAAGTGATTTTAAAAAGAGTAATGGCTCAGCAAAATAATGGCAAGGTAAGCGTGCGCACTGTATTAAATAGAGTCTACCTATGTCGGTGAAAAATCCTGCTTTTAAGTGCTCCTCCAAGCGCGGGAGTCCTACGAGGCAACCCCTGTACCCGCGACCAAGATGGCGCCCGCAAATCGGCACCCTCCTGGTTCCCACACCCAAGATGGCGACCAAATCGCCGCAACGCGGTCAAAACGAGCCTTAGATCGGCCTGAATCCCGCAAAGTACGGGGTGAAAACCAATTATTGTGCAGGTAAGGTCTAAAGGATAGTTATCACACCCAAAGCTGGCAGAAGTTAAAATAAGCGCCTGCGTTCTGAGTCAAGCAGCGCGATAATGCAAAGTGCAAAGTGATTTTAAAAAGAGTAATGGCTCAGCAAAATAATGGCAAGGTAAGCGTGCGTGCTGTATTAAATAGAGTCATCAATCCACCCTTTCACTTATCAATTCATCAATCCATCCATCATGTCACTCATCCATCCACCCATTCACTCGCCCGTCATCCACCCTTTCACTCATCCTTCCATCCATCATTTCACTCATCCATCCATCCATCCATCCCTTTACTTACTTACTCACTCACCTTTTACAATAATTATGAGCCCATCAAGAACTCCACCCTCGCTGTATATCCTAAAGCAAGGGGTGGGGTGGAGCAGGGTTCACTATGCCCCTGCACATAGGCAATCTGAAAAAGTGGAAGGCATGAGTCATGCATGATGCACAGTGCCTTGACGTGGGGCGATTGTGATATATTATTGTTCCCAGAGCTTTAAGTGGGATGAAAAAACGAAGAAGGTCTCTCCAAAAGGGTGTTTGATGTAATAAAATGCGTGGCTTAAAACACATAAGCTAAAAATCTGTGCTTAATATAATGTGCCACCCGACTGGTATTTTTATTGCTTCTGTCATTGCATCCAGATATATATTACAACAAGTAATGTTACACTTAGAACAAGTAACGTTACACCTACAACAAGCCAGAACTATTGGCTTCATCAATGGTTGTTAGTTGCATAAAATAAAAAAGCAGCAACCATGGCTGCTATACTATAACTATATATACTTTCACCGCTTTCCTTTGGCTAACTGGATTTTCACCTAGCAGCAGCATGGGCGATTTTGCACTTCCATGTGACAGAATGCCCTGCCCTGGACTGAGTCATTGGCAATCAGCCCCACACAGAATGATAATGGGCTGGGTGGGGCTGCTCTTGTGCTTAGAGGGAGCTGAGGCCTTTTGCAGGGGAACAGCTCTGCCTAAAATTACGGACGGTTGGTCACCCTACATCAGTGATGTCCTGCCTGAGGACGAGCCCTGGTGTCAGGCCTCCCTCCGGGAAGCATTTGTGCACATGGGCATGTGCAGGGGGGCAAGGAGAGGCGCTCCGGGGGGGGGGGGCAAGCACCCCTCCTTGCCCCCCCCTGCAGACGCCCATGATGTCCGAGAGTAGATTTTGCACCTATGTGTAGATTTACATGTCTCTACCCCTTTAAATCAGGTGTGGATCCGCCTACAACAGAATTTGAAAGTGTAAATTTACTATTAGTAACTTTTCACACATAGGCAGAGATCTCTGCCAATGTGGCATAGATCTTCCTATAGGAAAGTTTGGGTAAATAATGAAAGTTTATTATTCTTTAAAAAAAAATATATATATATATATATATTAATGTAACGTGTATGTAATATAAATAACGTTTAAATATTTGTTTTTAACCTAGAACTGACAAAATAAAATAAAGTAAACTAAAGATGTTACAACCCATTAACTCAGCAGATTTAATGTGTACTAATTAATTAAATAATAACTATTTTAATTCGATTTACACATTATAGTTTGTAAACACTATTCAGAGAAAATCACCCTCATTAACATTTTTTCCTTTTTTCAATAAATGGTAAATGTTGTTGAAATTATGTTTACTTAATTTTAATTATTTGTCATTTTTGGATTTTTGATAAAAGCTTAAATATCATATCTATCGTTTAGTTCACTTTTAATTAAGTTTATGATTAACTTATAAGAATGTATATGCAATATGACCCAGCCCAAATGGTAGTGAGATAAACACCTCTGCACACAGCCTTTGAGAGAGGAACTCCGAAGAGGCAGCATAGATATCCATAGCAATGGTCCTACACTTTTGTAATGTGAGCTTGTATTAGCATGTCTGTGCCTAAATCCCATTTTCCTAAACCCCTCCCATTTAGTAGTAATTATTCCACATTTTCCCTCCCTTGCTCTTGTCCCTCAAACATTTTCAAATTAAATGTATGCCTAATTTTGCTGAGTTCTCTGCCATCAAGATGGAGATCTCCACACAGAACAGAATGAGACACAGAGGTGGACGTCTACAAATAGCATTTTATACTAAGCCTGTTTGGCTGCTCAGGCAGTACTTGGGAGGCTGGGCATGTTCTCTGACGGGCTGTGCAACACAGCCCAGTGGAGAACATGCTAAGTGTGCATGACTGTTTGACTGGCCCCAGAGTGCCGGCCAAGCCATCATGTGCACTTAGGGAGTGCAAACCATACCTGCTCCTTCTGACGGCAGTAAGCTCAGCCCCTCCAACACCTAACATGGTTTTGAGTGGCACAGAAAAATTAAATGATAATAACTTTTCGTTATTATCATTTTATTTTTATTTTGCACTGCTCAACGAGGATTGGGGAGACACTCCTCTGCCTTAGCGAAGGAGCCGCCACTTTAAAGTGGTATGGCTATGTAAGCAGCTTAATCATTAATGAAGACAGCAGGTTTGCATACAAATTCAAAATCTAATTATACATTTTACATAAGGCCTGTGTGGAGCTCGAAAGTGTGGGGCCTGAGGAATAATGCCCCCAATGGACTGCCCTCCACCCTCAGGTGATGGCCATGCCTCTGGATTTTAGAGTAAGAATTCCCTTAGAGAAGGGCAGCTCACGTTCCCACTTCCCCCACAGTTCTGAGCACTCTTTCAAGCATAAACTCTACCCATAGCTAATCACCTTATATCGGTAAGTCTAAAATACATTTGATGTGTATTAGATTACTGGGATGAGTTTGGGCAAACCTCCATTAGAGGACCAACTTAACTACATCTAAAGCACATCACAAATCATCGCGCACAAGTGGTCATAAATTTAACGGTAGCTGGCTAAGTCTGGTGAGTATTATGTAATTTTTAAACAGAATAGCTGTATTGACCATAATGCATACATTTCAACCTTATATTCCAGTCATTAATGAATTATTGCATGGAAAATATACGAAAGCTTTCACAAATCCAAAATACCAACCATATGTTTGTATTTCAATCTCCTTTCTATTCGACTTGTTTGCACATGCTTAGATTGAATCAAAACACATATTGCCAAAACAGGAAGCCTTTTGTATAGTGCAATTGACCCCACTGAGAACCTAGATCTGAGAGAAACCAACAGTGCTGGGGTCTTCAAATTGAGGTGGGGTGGTCCCCCTAGGTGGGGGCTCAAGTGATCTCCAGATAGGCGCCAATCCCTGGTCAAAAAAAGTAATATGTTGATAAAAGTGCTTAGGGGCAGATTTACAAGCCCCTTGCGCCGCCTGTGCATCACGTTGTGTGACGCACTGGTGGTACAGACTGCTGAGTGACTTAACCTGTGCTTGTAAATATCGCCCCTGTTCATGCAACACCCATGTCCACTGATGCATTTCCAGATTGGCAACAAATCGTGAATCTGGAAATGCGTCAGAATGGTACGTCACCCTAGGGGTGGCATAGCGAGGTTTTTTTCCTCTTTCAATGCGTGCTGCATTCTACAGCATACATTGGAAGAGTAAATCACCTCAATTGATTGTTTTTGTGCTGGAAGGTGCCCCTTCCTGCACAAAAACAATCTTCCCATGATGCAGGCATCCTTGCACCATGGTGCAGGGGTGCCTGCACCGGCGCATGGCAGCAGATTGTGCGCCAGCGCAGGGGGAAGCACAGAGATGCAACATATTGTTGTAAATATATTGCATCCCTGTGCTTCAAAACTAACACAGCGTGGTGAAGCAAAATGACTTGCGGCACCGCGCAGCGTTAGTTTCTTGTAGATCTGCCCCTTAGTATTTAGCGGGGAAAAGGAACGTCAGTAAGCAGCTCTGTACTGGGCCATCACTAACATCATTTTGCATTTATATACTAGCTGGGAGTATGTGTCAAAATGGAAGGGACTCCAAATATTCTTCAAAAACCCAATCCCCATTTCTAATAATCATTCTGTGGATACTTTTACACGTTAACAGGCCTGCCTGACCACAATAATATGCTTGCCAATCATGTATTTTATTGCATTTTTAAAACGGTAACAGAACTTAACTGCAATGTTTAAATAAGCCTAGACATATTTAAACATTGCCAATTTAATAGAATAATTGTGAAAAATTCTGAAGGGGGGCCAGATGATTTATTTTTCTACTGGGGGAGAGCAGCTTTAAAAGGTTTGAAGACCACTGCTCTAGAGTGACCAAATAAGACATCAGTCCTTTGAAAGTGAATTTCTTGTATTTGCACCTACCTGTGACACGCCAGAAGGGCTATTTTAAACCATGTTGACTTGATTACATTTTACCCGGAAGGAGTTAAATTATGAGCTGTCATTTTTCTTTCTGTCAAGTCAGTGATTAACTATCACTTACTTTCTAGACTTTCATTGACTAAAGGAAAGAGTTGTTAAAAACCTCTTTCATGAAATGCTGGCGAGCTGGGTTGGGATTTAGGGAGCCAGACGCAGATGTGGGCACATTTAGTGAACAATTGATAGCCCTTGTGAAGCTGAACTACTCCTGTTACATGGGGGGAACAAGGTCAGTGATAAATATCTTCAGGAAATAGAATTTTCTCTCAATGAATACTTGCCATGTGTTACCTAGCCAGCCCTGAGTGTGAGTGCTGATCTACAGAAGTGCTTCTGAAACAAGATACATTTAGCTTCAAACCTTAATTGAAAACGAGCTTTTCTAAGAGAATCACGTACAGAACATTAAATGAACAAAAATGCATAGAAATAGCCACTGTCTGAATTCAGAAGCAGAAATCTTCATCCCAGGGATATCAGACTCTGTTCTGAAAAATAATAAATCTTTAAAAGCCATTTACATCAAAATCTACAGAATGGCTAACAAATGCATTCTATTTAGCAACCTTACTCTCGACAATCCAAACATGAAGGGTGTAGTTAAATTTCATATAAAGCCGAGTTAAACTTGAACTAGAAGCTCTGATTGTGCATTCTGAACTGACCTCACAGTTTGATGCTAAACATGTCCCATTTTTTAAATCAATAATGTTGAATGTATTAATATCCAGGGCCGCTGGGACTAGGGGCGCGGATGGAGCTGCAGCACACCCAGAATTATCTATCAGGACTTCCAAACGTGATGGATTAATTAAGTGGCCTTTCATTTTGTTTTAATCATGTAGCATGTGCTGTGCATTCAAAGACAGAGGTCAAATGTCAGGCAATGTCTTCAGGCTAACTGCTATTTATTGATTTTCATTCATTCATTCATTCATTCAATATACTTTATTTCGGCCACTAGGGCCATAAAAGTACACATAAAAACAAATAAAAAACAAATATTATAATACAGACAAGTATAAAAATACAGTGTATATAATCTGTACTAAAACTTCTCTTTAATGGTAAAACGTTTACAAATATAAGGACCATTGACAAAGAATTGCATTTAAAAGCCATATTAACACGTATTTATTTATTTTCTTAACATTGAGACTGGCGGTTGATTTTCTCCTTTCTTTCTGCAAAGGGAGTGAATTCTGCAACTAACTGACAATCCTTCAGTAGGGGTGTGAAAGGTTGATTCTGCAGTATGTCACATGTTTTCTAACATACCACCAAAATTGTAATACTTGAAACCACACAGATATTTAGAAATATGTCAGCAGCAAGAAAAGAGCAAGTGACTACTAAACATACTAATTCTGAGGCGAGAGGAAAATGAATATTTTATTAGGATCAAAACAAACCAAAACTCTTTACTTGTGTGATAAATATGCAAAGAATCCTGGTGCCAGGTTTATCATCATTTGACGTGGCGCAACGCAGCAACACAACTTGCTGTGCTGCGTCAAATGCCGAGAGCAGGAATGCGCCATATTTACTAACATATGGCACATTTCGGCTCCCTTTCTGCACTGGCAGACTCAATGCAGCCTAGCGCCAATGGAGGCACCCTTGCGTCATGGTGCAAAATTACCAACATTGCAGGTAGGATTGTTTTTGTACCGAAAGGTACACCTTCCTGCGCAAAAACAGCCCTGAGAGGTGTTTTCTTCATTCTACATGTGCTGCAGAATGCAGTACAATTAGAAAGAGGAAAGGTGAGGAGAAATAAAGGTATTTTTCCTCGTTGCCCGTCTATCGAAAAGGCGTAGCATTATGTTGCGTTCCGAGGTTAACCTGTCTTGGTAAATCTGGGAATGTGCCAAAATAAATGGGTGGATGTGTGGGAACATTCACTCTTAACCCATGTGATGTCTTTCTAGCACAGAGTAACGCAATGCAGCAACTTGTGATACTCCAGACGTACCAAGCAACTCAGGCCCAGGCAAGGTGGCCTTCTGTGGCTTGATAAATCCAACTTACGGACTGCGTTGCCCTTGCGCCACACTGCATGACACAAGCAATAGGCAGTCCTATGATAAAACTGGACCAAACTTTTCACTCGTCGTTTATGCACCATAAACAGGGCCGGACTGGGAACCACAACCGGCCCTGGCAAAGTGCTCGGCCGCCCCCCTCCCCTCTGGGGGGGGTGTTGGAGGTGCCCCCGAGCTCTTTGCCGGGGCCGGTTTCCGGACGATTTTGGTACAGGGCCGATTTTGCAGCTAGGCTGCAAAAGCAGCCCTGTAACAAAAAACGTCCCCAAGGGGCCCAAAACCGGCCCCACCCGTGCGGTGCACCGTGGGATTGCCCGGTGCCCGCTATGGCCAGTCCGGCCCTGACCATAAAGCCTGAACAGTAAAACTGCATGCCTGATGCAAATTTACTGGCCATTTCACAAGGACATTTCGATGGACGATTGGCTCTCTGTAAGTGACAGCACCACTCACTCCATGCTTTACTGCTATATTTAGGACAGTGTGCTGCAATAAACTGGGAACAAACTACAACCCTACCATTCTTCTGCTGATTCCCCCTCGCTCATTTGCTACACTTGGTTCTTCACCGATATAACATCAATGGCAGCCCATTTGGGAAATTGTTCCAGCACTACTGGTCCTTCTGATGTAGGCTTTAGTCAGCATGATTAAGGCCCGGTTTTATTAAGCCATTATATCAGCGCTAGTGCAACACAAGGGGGCACAATTTATTTCCTATCTTGAGTAAAAGTTGTATTGCACTGGAATGGTGCACTTTACACAGAGCAAAACCACTGTGGTCCTTTTTGAGCCACTAAAACCAGGATGCACTTTGCTGACACGCCCATGGGGCGGGACTTATTTTACTGAGTATTTGGAGTCACAGCATGTTGCCTGCTCCCATTTGCCATCACCTGTGAACAAGGGAGCGTGGACTCCCGAAACGCGTAAGGAATAAATGGCATGCAGAATCCTGTACTACTGATGTTACTTTTCAGGCTGCCTAACAGAATAAAGAAGTACTCACCGTACGTGGCTCTCCAAGTTGGGTTCTTTGTGTGTGATAATAATTGCGGCCTACCCTAGGTCGCGGACGAGCCCTCCCGCGGATGTGCGGGTCCAACACAGTTATTGTGACAGTGCTTAAAGGAACGCTGAGTCTTCTGTTCAGGACATTGCCAGTCTGATCATGGCTTTTGTTGTTACAGAAACCCACTGTGGTAAGGAGCTCGTATGGACAGCAGGGCGGCTGTATCTACTCCAGATTTGCACTTGAATAAGAACTCTTAATACCAGGATGCACTTCGCTGACACGCCCATGGGGCGGGACTTATTTTACTGAGTATTTGGAGTCACTGCATGTTGCCTGCTCCCATTTGCCATCACCTGTGAACAAGGGAGAGTGGACTCCCGTAACGCGTAAGGAATAAATGGCATGCAGAATCCTGTACTACGGATGTTACTTTTCAGGCTGCCTAACAGAATAAAGAAGTACTCACCGTACGTGGCTCTCCAAGTTGGGTTCTTTGTGTGTGATATATATATATATATATATATATATATATATATATATATATATATATATATATATATATATATATATATATTTATATATATATATATATATATTTTGCACCACTCGGGACACATCCGGACTCCAAAACAGCTAATTTATTCACGGCTTTTGGCATGACCGGTTTCGGCGTGTGCCTTCTTCAAACACCATTATCCTTAAACCTCGATAGCTCCCACAAGGATTCTTATGAGCTCCTCCTTCAAACGGTAGTTGGTCTCACCTGGGGCTGATTGGCTGGTGCTCGCTTCAGTTTTGGGGACTACCAGTCCCAGAATACCGCGTGCTTGCAATCACCTTCAGGCAGTGGGGCTTCGAAAATAAAACAAAAGTTTGCGTCTGCTTTGGGGTCCCGAAACTCTCTTCCACACCCCCGTAGCATCACAGATGACTGCACAGGCCAAGTGTCAGCGTCGCTCCACACCCTCTGTGCACGATGTCCCCAGCTGCTGGCAAAGCCTCGGAGGTCTCTGTGGCGGGCCGCTGAATTAACCCGACTCCTCGGAAACACTGCATTACTCTCCAATTATTTCAGCTTGGCCACTTTATGAGATGGTCCCTCGTGCGCGTAACTGGAAACCGCACTTGAATTGCACTCACTCTCTCCCCTTTCAAGAAGACCACTCGGGACACATCCGGACTCCAAAACAGGTAATTTATTCAGGGCTTTTGGCGTGACCGGTTTCGGCGTGTGCCTTCTTCAAACACCATTATCCTTAAACCTCGATAGCTCCCACAAGGTTTCTTATGAGCTCCTCCTTCAAACGGTAGTTGGTCTCACCTGGGGCTGATTGGCTGGTGCTCGCTTCAGTTTTGGGGACTACCAGTCCCAGAATACCGCGTGCTTGCAATCACCTTCAGGCAGTGGGGCTTCGAAAATAAAACAAAAGTTTGTGTCTGCTTTGGGGTCCCGAAACTCTCTTCCACCCCCCGTGGCATCACAGCTCACTGCACAGTCCAAGTGTCAGCGTCGCTCCACACCCTCTGTGCACGATGTCCCCAGCTGCTGGGAAAGCCTCGGAGGTCTCTGTGGCGGGCCGCTGAATTAACCCGACTCCTCGGAAACACTCCATTACTCTCCAATTATTTCAGCTCGGCCACTTTATGAGATGGTCCCTCGTGCGCGTAACTGGAAACCGCACTTGAATTGCACTCACTCTCTCCCCTTTCAAGAAGACCACTCGGACACATCCGGACTCCAAAACAGGTAATTTATTCAAGGCTTTTGGCGTGACCGGTTTCGGCGTGTGCCTTCTTCAAACACCATTATCCTTAAACCTCGATAGCTCCCACAAGGTTTCTTATGAGCTCCTCCTTCAAACGGTAGTTGGTCTCACCTGGGGCTGATTGGCTGGTGCTCGCTTCAGTTTTGGGGACTACCAGTCCCAGAATACCGCGTGCTTGCAATCACCTTCAGGCAGTGGGGCTTCGAAAATAAAACAAAAGTTTGTGTCTGCTTTGGGGTCCCGAAACTCTCTTCCACCCCCCGTGGCATCACAGCTCACTGCACAGTCCAAGTGTCAGCGTCGCTCCACACCCTCTGTGCACGATGTCCCCAGCTGCTGGGAAAGCCTCGGAGGTCTCTGTGGCGGGCCGCTGAATTAACCCGACTCCTCGGAAACACTCCATTACTCTCCAATTATTTCAGCTCGGCCACTTTATGAGATGGTCCCTCGTGCGCGTAACTGGAAACCGCACTTGAATTGCACTCACTCTCTCCCCTTTCAAGAAGACCACTCGGACACATCCGGACTCCAAAACAGGTAATTTATTCAAGGCTTTTGGCGTGACTGGTTTCGGCGTGTGCCTTCTTCAAACACCATTATCCTTAAACCTCGATAGCTCCCACAAGGTTTCTTATGAGCTCCTCCTTCAAACGGTAGTTGGTCTCACCTGGGGCTGATTGGCTGGTGCTCGCTTCAGTTTTGGGGACTACCAGTCCCAGAATACCGCGTGCTTGCAATCACCTTCAGGCAGTGGGGCTTCGAAAATAAAACAAAAGTTTGTGTCTGCTTTGGGGTCCCGAAACTCTCTTCCACCCCCCCGTGGCATCACAGCTCACTGCACAGTCCAAGTGTCAGCGTCGCTCCACACCCTCTGTGCACGATGTCCCCAGCTGCTGGGAAAGCCTCGGAGGTCTCTGTGGCGGGCCGCTGAATTAACCCGACTCCTCGGAAACACTGCATTACTCTCCAATTATTTCAGCTCGGCCACTTTATGAGATGGTCCCTCGTGCGCATAACTGGAAACTGCGCTTGAATTGCACTCACTCTCTCCCCTTTCAAGAAGACCACTCGGGACACATCCGGACTCCAAAACAGGTAATTTATTCAGGGCTTTTGGCGTGACCGGTTTCGGCGTGTGCCTTCTTCAAACACCATTATCCTTAAACCTCGATAGCTCCCACAAGGATTCTTATGAGCTCCTCCTTCAAACGGTGGTTGGTCTCACCTGGGGCTGATTGGCTGGTGCTCGCTTCCGTTTTGGGGACTACCAGTCCCAGAATACCGCGTGCTTGCAATCACCTTCAGGCAGTGGGGCTTCAAAAATAAAACAAAAGTTTGTGTCTGCTTTGGGGTCCCGAAACTCTCTTCCACACCCCCGTGGCATCACAGCTGACTGCACAGGCCAAGTGTCAGCGTCGCTCCACACCCTCTGTGCACGATGTCCCCAGCTGCTGGCAAAGCCTCGGAGGTCTCTGTGGCGGGCCGCTGAATTAACCCGACTCCTCGGAAACACCGCATTACTCTCCAATTATTTCAGCTCGGCCACTTTATGAGATGGTCCCTCGTGCGCATAATTGGAAACCGCGCTTGAATTGCACTCACTCTCTCCCCTTTCAAGAAGACCACTCGGGACACATCCGGACTCCAAAACAGGTAATTTATTCAGGGCTTTTGGCGTGACCGGTTTCGGCGTGTGCCTTCTTCAAACACCATTATCCTTAAACTTCGATAGCTCCCACAAGGATTCTTATGAGCTCCTCCTTCAAACGGTAGTTGGTCTCACCTGGGGCTGATTGGCTGGTGCTCGCTTCAGTTTTGGGGACTACCAGTCCCAGAATACCGCGTGCTTGCAATCACCTTCAGGCAGTGGGGCTTCGAAAATATATATATATGTTAGAAAGGGTTCCCCACACAATAAGTTCCAGGAAACACAAAAGAGTCGCACTCCAGGGTCCGTGTTCATAAATCGTTTATTGGTGACGCGTTTCGACCAGGCGGTCTTCTTCGTTAGCCAGCCACATCAACACACAGTCACCATTTTAAAGTACACCAAGGGAATAGTGGAAACTGACATAGGACCACAACCCAAATCGAACTACAGTAATAGTAAAAACTACAAATGAAGTGGAGGAAAGACTTAGTAGTGCAATGGCTTGTAAAAGCTAGTGCTTAAAGTTAAATGCAAGTCGCATTTCAATGTTTTAAATAACAAACAAATGTATAATAAGGTAATTCCACTGAATAGATAAATCCAATTGTGTTCTGGCCAAGTGGCCAAAGTTCTAAGCACTAGATACATATATCTATATTTTTGCACCACATCGAGTCCAAAACAACAACTGTAGTGTTTTTATCTAGGAGCCTGATATTTCTATTTTATGCCCTTGTCCGGTTATAATCAATAATGTCCATACAACGGCATAATAATCATATCCATAATTCAGTCGTAGCACATGCTGTCACATTAAGCAAGGCTACTTCTCCGGCCTCCTAGAAAGCACACCGAGTTCTCTAAACAAAACCAAGCCTCCAGCAACCTGGGAAATCCCCCTTGCTTTTGTTTTGATTTAGTCCTAGAACTCCTGTAAAGCACTGTAAGAACGGCCAGTTCTTAATGACATCTTTATTGACGTCTTATGTCCAACCTTACGTCAAACCCAGGCACCTTTCAGGTATAAATATACCAACGCTGCCTTAAGCGATACACGGTGGTGGTTTTGGAGCAGAGCAGCTATCTACTTGCCCGAGAGCCCAGCTGATGCGAGAGCCCACGGACGCTGCCCCTCCTCTTTTGACGCGCTGAGAAAGACGCTGTCTTTTTCTCCAGCCGAGAAAATCCGGCTCCGGCGTTTCCAGCCTACCCTTGCGGGTTACTGGGATATCGAGTCCTGAGAGAGAGATACCAGACCTCCTGCTTTCTATTTACCCAGGTACGGAGCTGACTAAACCCTTGAAGAGAATTCTTGAGTCAGATTCTTGGCAAAACAAACTTAACTTAAAACTGCTACTTACTTACTCCTTCCCACGTATTAGGCTTAGGTCAGGTGTAGGCGTATTTAGAAGCACCAGTTGAGTACGATTAGTCAATGTATATATGTATGTATATATTTTATCTATTTTAAAGTATCATATGGCTAAGAAACCATATCAATGCTTTTACAGTATTATTTTATAATCCTCCTTTTACTGTACGCACTTTACTTTACTATGAGTATTGCAATTGTGGCAATTCATTTCTCTTGTATGAGGAAGAAGACTGCTCAATAAATAACACCTTTTATTGAAACACGCCCGTCTCTCTTTTCTCTGCAATCTGGTGAAACTAAGTACGCACATTTGACTGAGTGAAATAGCTGTCTTTTGTTTTCACACGACTCTAGAGATACACTCTTATTCAGGGAGAGCAAAGGTGTCATGTTTTATGGTTGTCAGAAGCTAATCCCTTCTTGTCTATCCAGGGAGGTTAAACTCCTCCTCGTTTATTCGAGAAAGTTTCTAGTGACCTCTGAGCTAGCTGGCAAACTTTAAGTCTAATATAGTCAGTAGAGACCTAGTCGACCTCAGTCCTACGTCTACACTGCTGAATATATTATTCCAATGCGCAGAGCCTATTGGGAATATAGGAACTACACTACACAACAACATCATAGATAGAGGCCAGGTGGCCATTTGTTTCCTCTTGGCACAAAGAAGATATTACACATCTGGCATTTGGTCAATACATTATTCATAAGAAAGGGGGAGGAAAAGAAATAACAATTGAAAAAAAAGACAATATCTATGTCCCGGCCAAGTGGCCAAATAAATTAAACAATAGGGATACTTAGTGCGCTGCTCCTATAATGCTACCTATGTATGTGTTAACAAACTGCCAAGAGATATATCCGAATTTGTATGTTCTATGGGATGGGGCTCGGTCATGGGGAGTGAGGGGGTTGCCAGGCTAGAAAGCCATTCCATAGATATGGCTAGATTAAAACAAAAGGTGCTAAAATGAATCTTTTAGCACTGTGATTAGTGCAAGAGGCGAACCCTATACTATCTGTTGAGAGCCTATCAAGACCTACAACAAAGGTATAAACATGGGTGTGGTTGTGCAGTTAAAACGTGGGGTACAGGGGGTGTGCAGTAGAGGGAATGGGGGAAATTTTAACCAAAGTGACATGGTGATGGGTTACTCATCAGGTGTGAGCTACTCCATGTGCATGACCAGGTTGGTCGTGACGAGGTCGTCTTGTCTAAGCTCTACTGTGAAGCTCCTAACTCCACATCTATCAACAGAGAGGGCCCTCTCTGAAGGAAAGTGTGAGTTGGACGTTGCAAACACAACAGCTGGGGATAGGTATGAGAAGAGGGTCAGGTGCAGGGGTTAGGTAAGGTAGTATAAAGGTCTAACATGGGGTTTTCAGCCAATATGCACATGTAACTCCTCAGGCCAAAGGGGTTTCTCGAATCCAGATGAATGATGTACTGGGATTCCAGGATACGTAGCTGCTTAAGTCTGTTGCCCCCTCTCGGATTTGCAGGAATTCTGTCAATGCCAAAGAAGGAAAAATTATTAACATCACTGTTGTGAAAGCGCAACCAGTGGCATGCAGTGCCATAACTCATGTCAACATTCTTAATCGCCCTCATGTGCTCCAATATGCGTTTCTTTATTGGGAAGATGGTGCTCCCAATATAGAACTTAGCACATATATATATATATGTTTCAAAGGGCTCCATTTTACTGGGGGCCCCCGACCCTGCAGAGCGGGCTCTCAATAACAGGAACGGAGAATCCTGTAATTTCCAACAAGTATCCAAAAGCAGAGCCCAACTCCAACTTGAGTGCAAGATGACTTTGTTATGTCAAGTGCTCAGCAACATTACAACACTCCTTTAAACCCGACCGGTTTCGGCGACCACGCCTTTTTCACAGGTGAGTGTAGTCTGTAACCTCCAAATGGTCATGTGACCCCCAGTCAAATACTGCAGGCTCCAGAATGCACCATAATATTCAAATCAATATCCAAGT
Source organism: Lissotriton helveticus (assembly GCF_964261635.1). Lineage (NCBI taxonomy): Eukaryota > Metazoa > Chordata > Amphibia > Caudata > Salamandridae > Lissotriton > Lissotriton helveticus. The sequence continues at coordinate 155,572,650 of NC_136072.1, read as the reverse complement.
TGCAAATGTCAAATTTGAGTGCAAACAAAGTTCGAAATTTATGTTATAGGCACAGGTTTTTGTCTAATCGCTTTGTGTTTTATGTAGGATGTTAGCATTAATGTCTTTTTAAGTGTTTTTGCATTGTCACTTTTTGTTTGTAAATCACATTGTACAATAAGTGTAAATATATGTATGTATAGTGTCCTTATTTGCTGAAAAATGTTTTCATAAAAATTTAAAATTTACATAAATAGTTGGTATTAATAAATACCTGGTCAAACTTGACAAGCGCTTTCTTGACCTTTTGGAATTTAATGTTAAAATATTGGTGGGCAGGCATTTTTGTGTTGTTCTCTTTCGAATAGGGTCCAGCCTACCCACTTGTCTTTAGGGGCCTAACCCCTTAGGTTTTCAAACAATTACATTGTATGGCATAGATCACATATTTCATTGAGCATGTGATTTTTTGGTTGATTTGGATCAATCGCCCCTGTGGATCTCTTATGTTTTTCTTATTTACACATATCTTGCAGGCTTTACAGATGTTACACTTTTTGAACCCATTCTGTTGTTGTTCTAGCCAATTCTGTGCTTTCCCTTTCGAGTGAAAGTCGCTTTGGACTATTATGTCTTTAATAGATGGTGCCTTTCTGAAGGTGATTTGTGGTTTGGTGCCAATGATTTTAGCCAGATCTTGGTCTTGTTGCAACAAGGCCAATATTTTTGTACACTTTGACGTATTTTGTAAGCCTCTTTGCTGAATGATAGTATTAGTCTGGGAGCTGATTGTTTTGACTCACTGTTCTTGTCTCTTAGTTGTGTCGATTTTTCATCAGAATTTCGGTCCTTGTCATCTTCTCTATTTTCTTCATGCTTGTGTTTAAGTCCCATTCTCGGTAGCCTCTTTTCCTTAGTCTTTTGGCACTATTCCTTATCTCTTTTGCTGCATCTTCATCTTTTGAGCAATTTCTTCTCAATCTCATAAATTCTCCATAAGGGATGCTCCTTATTAGCGGTTGTGGATGGAAGCTTTCAGCTGTTCGTTGCGGTTTTCTTCCTATAGAGTGTTGTTTGTATTTGCCCTTGGTCTATGTAGACAGAGATGTCAAGGAAGTCTATTTTATGGCGGCTGACAGTGCATGTGAAAGAGAGTCCGATTTCATTTTGATTGTGTGATTCAAAATATTTCATTAACTCCTCCTTGTTCCCATTCCAAATTAGGAACAAGTAGTCTATGTATCTGGTCCAGAGTATTATCTTGTCCAGGGCTGTGCTATTCTTAGGGACCCAGGCTATTTCCTTCTCCCACCAACCCATGGTCAAATTGGCATACTTGGGGGAGAATGACATGCCTATCTCACAGCCACATAGTTGATGGTATATTTTGTGATCGAAAAAGAAAATGTTGTTATTTAGACACATCTGGATTATAGTCAGCAACATAGCGGAGTTTTCCAGTTCATTTATGTTTCTCTGTTTTAAGAGGTATGCACAAGCATTCAGTCCCACTGTGTGTTCAATAGATGTATATAAGGTGACCACATCGATTGTGATCAGTAGGTATGATGGATTCCAGGCTATGTTGGAGAGAACCCGAAGAAAGTTTTCTGTATCTTGGAGATATTAGTTTAGATTACTGACCATGGGTGCAAGATAGTGGTCTACATAAGAGGAGATGTTCTCATAAGCGGAGTCACATGAAGACGCGATTGGTCTGCCTGGAGGGTTGATCAAAGATTTGTGCACTTTCTGCAGAAAATATATTGTGGGGATTGTTGGATTCTCTTTGAAGAGGAATGTGCGTTCTTCGACATCCAATAGTTTGTGTTCATGCCATTCGTCTAGATTTTTCCTGATTTCCTCAATTATTTTATGTATTGGATTAGAGGTTAACTTTCTGTATTTAGCCGAATCATATAGTTGTCGATATGCCTCTTTTTTATAGTCATTTACATTCTGAATCACAATATTTCCGCCCTTATCTGCGGGCTTTATTATTATGTTCGTGTTTTTTGCCAAGGCTTGAATTGCTTGATTTTCACAAACTAATATGTTCTATCTTGATTTGATGTTTCTCAGTTTTTCCATCTTATCAATTTCATTCATGACAGCTTCTGAAAACAAATCGATTTTATTTCCTGGAGAAAGCTGTGGACAGTATTTTGATTTCTTTTTCAGGCCACTACTTTCATGTTGTTTTGTATTGATTTGGAGGTCTTGGAGTATTTCAATCTCTGTAGTTTCATCATCTTCCAAATCATTGGCTAGATCGTAAAGATTCTTCAGATGTGGTATTTCTTCAATTGTTATTGATACATCATTATTGATCTGGCCATTTGTTGTGTCAGGAGTGTCTTGAAGTTGATTGTTAGGTACTTGTTTGTTGGCATGCACTTTTGCTAATTTTAATTTTCGCACGTATTTGTACCTATCAATTTTCGTGTTGCTATAATTGAAGTGCTTTTGAGGGCAAAATGAAAGGCCTTTGTTTAGTACTTGCCGTTCTACTTGGGTGAGAGTATAATCAGATAAATTAATTATTAGATCTTCAGATTTCCATTCCTCTTTACTCGGTTCCTGAGCGGGTATTGACTTTTTATGCTTGGATCTTCTGGTTTTCCTGAGGCTTCCAAAGACTTTGTACTGCCTCTTCCAGATCGTCTACCTCTGTCTCTGCCCTGTCCCTGGTTGCGTGAGATGTTTTAATTTAGGTTGACAAGGGGCATCTCCTCGAAAAAAGAAAAAAGGATAAGAAGCCGTATTTAGTATGTTCTTACTGGTTGTGGCCTCGTTTGCGCTCCCACTGACATCAGATTCACTTCCCAATTCCCCCATCATTTGGGGTCGTTTTTTGGCGTAGTTGGATTTCAGTGTGTCGAATCTTCTAGCGAATGTTAGTATTTGGCCATGTTTATAGTCTGCTTAATCCCTCACGAACTTTCTTTGTTTGCACCTCTGTATTTCGTCTTCGTATTTCTCGAGACGGTCCTCCATTTCTTTGCGCAAATTGTCCGATTCTTCCTTATCCTTTTGGAAGATTTTTTCTTCCAGGTTTTAAATTAAAATGAGTATTGGAAGGTAGACAAGCTGACACCTTACAGGGGGCTGCCGGCCTGACGCTCATATGTTACATCTACAAAATGAGGTAGGCGCTCGCCAGCATTGCACACCGACCCACTGGGGTTTTATTGTTCGCAAGATGAGGGGACTGTCAGCGCACCGACTGGGGATTACAAGTCGGCATTACGCATCCCAGAAGGCCATGTTAATGACCACGGCCACTGGGGCAGGTGCGGGAATAAAGGTGTGCGCTACCAACGGTGCTTTCATTTCCCTCAAAGAACTTATGCCGCTGATGAAGGGATTGACCTCCTGAAACGCGTCCTGGCGTCTTAACTTTGGTTGTGTGTTCCTAGACTGGGTGCCTGCAGCAAGCTGCTTATTAAAGAAACAAACTGATCGAGAGAACACTTCCTGTGGCTTCATTCAATTGGGTTCCTGTTCGTGTGGAGATATATATATATATATTCACTGAAAAAACCATAGGTTATAGACCATATATAGTTAGGAATTAGCATTTACAAAACCTTGAAAATTCACTGAAAAAACCATAGGTTATAGACCATATATAGTTAGGAATTAGCATTTACAAAACCTTGAAAATTCACTGAAAAAACCATAGGTTATAGACCATATATAGTTAGGAATTAGCATTTACAAAACCTTATTTTACTCACACAAAACCATTGAAATTCCATATATAGTTAGTTGTACTAACTATATATCGCGCACCCGCAATCCACTGCTGATCATGTCACATATTACATCATTCATGACATGGTCAGTGACATCACTGATGACATCACTGATGACATCTCAAATGACATCACTGATGACATCACTGATGACATCTCAAATGACGTCACTGATGACATCACTGATGACATCTCAAATGACATCACTGATGACATCACTGATGACATCTCATTTGACATTACTGATCACATCACTGATGACATCATTCATGTGATAATACGATGAACCTCTTCAGACTCTAATATAACCTTAGATACACTCAGTAGTACACACATAGTACGCTCCCCAGACCGCTTCCCGGTGCGCGTACCGGGCGCTCCCCATGCAAAATTTTTTTTATTTTTTTTATTGCCCCGCGGGACCCTTTTAAAGCCTCCACATCAAACCTAGGGGGTCAGGGAGGATCTACTATGCCCCCTTATGGTCATTTCCCCCTTTGTTTTGGCCTCCTCTTGTCTCTCGATCCTACCGAGAGACGAGATGGCGGCAGTCCGGACTGTTTAGAATGTTGACAGACACCGGAGAGCCAATCAGCTTCGCTTCGCGAAGTTCCGTTACGCGTCAGGTACGCGAACCGGGGCGCGCTTACAGATATATATATTTTTTTGAACGTTAATTTCTCAAAATCCACTGGAGCACATATATTGAGACCTAGCAAAGGCACATCGGACTAACAGTCCCTACAATTTTGCCAAGTTTCGTGCAAATCCATTCAGCCGTTCGGGCTAAAAGTGAGGCCAACCGCCCTATGGAAATTAACATGGGAAAAACGTGTTTTGGGACCCCCTTTTTTCTCGGCCCCCCCTTGACGAACCCCCGCCAAATTTCCAGGGGCTGCTCAGAAACAAAATGTTTCATTTTCCTGAAAATTTCAGCCAATTCCGTCCACAAACGCCAAAGTTATAAAAAATCCTAACTATATATACCTACTGGCGACCGCCAGTAGGTAATATATGTATATATATATATATGTATATATATATATATATATATATATATATATATATATATATATATATATATATATATTACCTACTGGCGGTCGCCAGTAGGTAGTTATAGTTAGGACCTAGTTTCCATAAGAAATCCGCAACATTCTATTGAGAATAACTTTGGCGCCGGTGGACGAATCTTTGCGAATTTCTCAAAGAAGATGGCCTGCTCCGCTCCGCCCCTTCCCTGAAAGTTTGGGGGCGATTCGTCAAGTGGGGGCTGAGATAAAAGGGGGGTCCCAAAACGTGTTTTCCCCATGTTATTTTCCACGTGTTTTGGGACCCCCTTTTTTCTCGGCCCCCCCTTGACGAACCCCCGCCAAATTTCCAGGGGCTGCTCAGAAACAAAATGTTTCATTTTCCTGAAAATTTCAGCCAATTCCGTCCACAAACGCCAAAGTTATAAAAAATCCTAACTATATATACCTACTGGCGACCGCCAGTAGGTAATATATGTATATATATATATATATGTATATATATATATATATATATATATATATATATATATATATTACCTACTGGCGGCCGCCAGTAGGTAGTTATAGTTAGGACCTAGTTTCCATAAGAAATCCGCAACATTCTATTGAGAATAACTTTGGCGCCGGTGGACGAATCTTTGCGAATTTCTCAAAGAAGATGGCCTGCTCCGCTCCGCTCCTTCCCTGAAAGTTAGGGGGGTATTCGTCAAGTGGGGGCTGAGATAAAAGGGGGGTCCCAAAACGTGTTTTCCCCATGTTATTTTCCATAGGACGTTTAGACACGGCTACAGCTCGAACGGCTGAATGGATTTATAAGAAATTTGGTAGAAAGGTAGAGTCCGGCTCGCAGATTACGCTTTTCTTTGAATGGTGTAAATCTGTTCAGTAGTTGCTGAGAAAATTAACTTTGAAAAAATATATATTGGGCTACATTGGGCTATATATATGTTAGAGCCCCAATGTAGCCCAATGTAGCCCAATGTAGCCCAATGTAGCCCAAAGATGACCACCAGAGACAAAAAAAAACAAATGTAGCCAAAATATCAGCCAGATGTAGCCCAACTATAGCCCAATGACAGAATGTCCCAGAGTGTTCTAAAGAACAACTAGAGCGCTAACAGTCTTACTTATGACAAAAGTATGGCACACCTGAAGTCATCTTGATTGGAATAAAGTGTTAACACTTAAAACATTTAATTTGCAAAGGAACAAAATGAGGGGGTTCATTTTGCCATAGAAATTATGATTAGTGCTGAAGAAAGAAAAATTAGGGCACATTTTGAGTGACTACTCAAATCCTCTTATATTTCATTAAAACAATTCTGATATGCAGTCTCCCAAGATGGCCACCAGAGACAAAATAGCCCAAATGTAGCCCAAATATCAGCCAGATGTAGCCCAACTATAGCCCAATAACAGTAGTTAGGACCTAGTTTCCATAGGAAATCCGCAACATTCTATTGAGAATATCCTTGGCGCCGGTGGACGAATCTTTGCGAATTTCTCAAAAAAGATGGCCTGCTCCGCTCCGCTCCTTCCCTGAAAGTTAGGGGGGGATTCGTCAAGTGGGGGCTGAGATAAAAGGGGGGTCCCAAAACGTGTTTTCCCCATGTTATTTTCCATAGGACGTTTAGACACGGCTACAGCTCGAACGGCTGAATGGAGTTATAAGAAATTTGGTAGAAAGGTAGAGTCCGGCTCGCAGATTACGCTTTTCTTTGAATGGTGTAAATCTGTTCAGTAGTTGCTGAGAAAATTAACTTTGAAAAAATATATATTGGGCTACATTGGGCTATATATATGTTAGAGCCCAAATATAGCCCAATGTAGCCCAATGTAGCCCAGTGTAGCCCAATGTAGCCCAAAGATGGCCACCAGAGACAAAAAAAACTAATGTAGCCCAAATATCAGCCAGATGGAGCCCAACTATAGCCCAATGACAGAATGTCCCAGAGTGTTCTAAAGAACAACTAGAGCGCTAACAGTCTTACTTATGACAAAAGTATGGCACACCTGAAGTCATCTTGATTGGAATAAAGTGTTAACACTTAAAACATTTAATTTGCAAAGGAACAAAGTGAGGGGGTTCATTTTGCCATAGAAATTATGATTAGTGCTGAAGAAAGAAAAATTAGGGCACATTTGGGTGTCTTCTCAAATCCTCTTATATTTCATTAAAAAAATTCTGATATGCAGTCTCCCAAGATGGCCACCAGAGACAAAAGAGCCCAAATGTAGCCCAAATATCAGCCAGATGGAGCCCAACTATAGCCCAATGACAGAATGTCCCAGAGAGTACTAAAGAACAACTAGAACGCTAACAGTCTTACTTATGACAAAAGTATGGCACACCTGAAGTCATCTTGATTGGAATAAAGTGGTAACACTTAATACATTTAATTTGAAAAGGAACAAAATGAGGGGTTTCATTTTGCCATAGAAATTTTATATATATATATTGGTCCAGTTGAAGGCAGGAGCCGAAACGCGTAGACCGTCCGTATTTTTTATTTTTTTTTTAAATATTTTTTATTAAGCATTTTAAAGAAAATAAATTCCGCATATTCCTGTATATGTTACAGCATACAGCAATTTCACAAGTGGTTGTGCACACCTTACAATTTTTTACAATTATTACTCTAATACATTATGTCATAAGAAAACCACCAAACCTATGTACTATATGTGCTAATCATTGTACACAAGGGAAAAGAAACAAAAGTAAGCAAAATAAAACTGGGAAGAAGAAAGAAAAAAAAAGAAAAAAGGGGCGTCTATAGGGTGTTATAGCAGCCTTCCATCGACTATCCTGGATTTAGCCTATTATTTTTCCAGCTTGTGATGGGCTGCCATATCCTTTTACCTAATAACTTAGCTCTCCTTCCTTTCCTATCATAAATTGCCTTTTCTAGATTATACATAGAAAGAAGGCTTGAGATCCAAGCTTGGAACGGAGGGGGAGCCTTGTCCAGCCAGGTTCTTGCTATACAAATGCGAAGCACCGCAAGTGAGACAAAAATAAATTCTACTGGAAAAACATCTGGCGTGTCCCCCACCCCCAGCATAATTAATTCATCTGTAAGCTTTATCTTAATCTTAAGTGATTTATCCAAAAACTCTTCAATAGCCTTTTTCAGGGTGAACAATTGAGGACATTGTGAAAACATATGTACAATGTCTGCTTCGATTGAGTCACAGCGGGGGCATGTTATTCCAGTTGTTCCACCCCACTGAGCGATTCTGGCCGGGGTATGATATAATGAGAACACAGTCTTAAAGTGTTGTGATTGCAGGGTAGCTGAGCATAGCACTGTTCTACCTAAGTCCAGAGATAACTGAAAGCTTTCCACCCCTGACCCCAGTTTTTCTGTCCATTTTTGTGCATATTTCCCCCTTTCATCAGTTTTACTGTCTTTCAATTCCGCGTATAGCTGTCTTATCGTACATTTATTAGCTACTTCTATGTAATCCATGACTCTGCATTGACCCAACCCTGCCAGGCCGCCCTGTTTTTGCGTTAGGAAACTTCTAGTTTGGAGATATTTGTAAAAGCTATGATGTTCTAGCCCGAACTTTGCTTGTAGCGCCCCGAGCTGTAGCATATTCCCCTGGCTGTCAAGCAGATTTCCTATTTTCACTATACCCTTGTTATGCCAATCCCTCATAGTAGTATCTCCAAAAATGTCCCTCGGTAGTGAGCAATTTGTGTACAGTCGTGTATAATTGTTATATCTTCCTAAACCAAATTTTTTTGAAATCCCTTTCCAGACCCTATAGGCCGCCTTTAATGTTTTAAACCGTGTATGTTTAAAATAAATAAAGTCGGTTGTGTTTAGAAACCCATTTTCTGCCCCCTCTCCCAATAATGTAGTATAGACATTAGTACATCCTGGCTTGTCTTCCGCTGTGTAGTCTGTGCCTCCCCCACCTAACAACCCCTGACAGTACTGCAATACGGCAGCCCAGTAATAGAGCCTGAAATCTGGTGCCCCCCAGCCGCCTTTTTCTCTGGATACTGTTAGGTGTCTATAGGCTCTCCTTGTCTTCCCTTTGACCCAAATAAATTTGTTCAGGATCGCTTCTAATTTATTAAACCATATGTTGTCAAAAAATAACGGAATAGACCTAAACAGATACAGAATTTTTGGGAATGTTACCATTTTTATTACATTGATCCGACCCATCAAGGTCAGATGCAGATTATTCATTCTTTCCGTATTTGCTTTTACTTTTGCCAACAGTGGACTCATATTAATTTCCACTAACCTATCCAGGTCAGCTGTGATTTTAACACCTAAGTACGTGACTTCAGGAGCTACTCTTATGTCCTGATAATTAGCCCAGCTATTCTGTATAATTTGTGTCTTTCCTTTATTCAATGAGTAACCCGAAACTATCCCAAAAGCTGCTGCCTCCTGTTCTATTTCTATGATAGCTAACTCCGGTTCAGGGGTAACCACCGCCACGTCGTCTGCATAAGCGAGTGTTTTATATTCAAAATCATGCAATTTTATCGGGAGGATATTAGAATTCCCTTCCAGCTTGCGCAGGAGGGGGTCAATATATAGCGCAAATAACAATGGCGAAGCCGGGCAGCCCTGTCGTGTGCCGCGTCTTATGCGTATTTCAGCAGTATACCCTCTGTTTATCCTCACCTTAGCCATAGGATCTAAATACAGTGCTTGTATAGCCTTTAAGTAGCCTGCTCCTATACCAAACCAGTCCAGAACCCTTCACAGATACCTCCAGGAGACCCTGTCAAAAGCCTTCTCTGCATCCAAGAAGATAGCCGAGACAGGGTCCCCTGTGGCGCCTGCCGCATCCAGTATAGTAACCATCTGCCTTGTATGTTGTGTAGTCCCTCTCCCAGGGATAAACCCGTGTTGCGTTGCACCTACCAGACCCTCAATTACCTTACTTAATCTTTGTGAAAGCGCCTTGGAATAGATTTTTGCATCGGCATTCATGAGTGTTATTGGCCTATATGACCCGGGATCCAAATGTGATTTGTTTTTTTTCAAAATTACTATGATGTTTGCTCCGGCCCATGACTGTGGAGTATTTTCCCCCCTCTGCGCTTGGCTTAAGGTTTCCAACATATCACTCCCCAGGGTGTCCCAGAAAATTCTGTAGAATTCCGCCGGAATTTGATCTGGCCCTGCTGCCTTTCCTGAGGGGAGTTTGGTTACTGCATTTTGCACTTCCCCCAATGTCAATGGTAACTCCAGTGTCTCCTTATTCTCCTCGCTCAGTTCCTCGTGTAAGATTCCTGATAGGTAGTCCTCTATCTCAGTGTCAACATTTCCCAGATCTTGATCATATAAATCAGAGTAGAACTCCCTGAACACTTCCCTCACATCCTCTACCTTAGTCACAACTTTTCCCCCTTTATCCTTAATTTCTTTTATTTCTCCTGCTGCCATGTTTTGTCTGATACGAACTGCTAGCATATGGCCTACCCTCTCATTAAATTCATAACATTTTTCCTTTTTCATTAGAAAATTACTTGCCGCTTTATTTGCCAAACTTTCGCTAGCCTCGGCTCTTTTCAATTCTATCTCCAACAGGATTTCCTCTAAAGGTCCTTGGGTAGTAGCCGCTTGGATGAGCTGTTGTTCTAATTCCATTAAGTCTTGCAGTCTGTTAGTTAATCCGAGTTTTTCATTTTTACACCTGTGAAGAGTGTAGGCCAATGTTTCCCCTCTTATCCCGGCTTTAAAGGTGTCCCAGACCACCCCTGCGGATGCTGTACCTCTATTTACTTCCCAGAATTGTCTAATCCATAACTTCATCCTATTTACATATTCTTCTTCCCTAAGTAGCCCTCTTTCAAACGTCCAGTTATATTCTTTGTAGACAGTACTAAGGTTCTGAGGGATAGTTAATATTAGGGGGTTGTGGTCTGAAAAAACCAGAGGAAGTCTTTCTATTTTTGAGCCTGGTACTAGGGAGCTAGAGACCAGAAAATAATCCAATCTGGCAACTACCCTGTGAGGGGCGGAATAAAAGGTGCTGCCCGTTCCAGCGGGATTGTTGACTGTCCAAACATCTACCAATGCATTATGAAACATTAGATTACCAATAGCCCTTCGTGTTCCTTTTTTGCGATCACCCTGCATCCCCCACCCGACAGACCCAACCCTGGCAGCCCATTGACATTAAAGTCCCCGCAAAATATCACCGGTTCTGCCCACAATGCCAATTCAATATCTAAAAAATCAAATAATTCAGGTTCATCCTCGTTAGAGCCATATACTGAGACAATGGTATACCGTCCCCCAGCTGTTTCCCCTTCTACCATAACCCATCTCCCTCCCTCATCTTCCTTCTTTTTCTTTACCTGTATAGCTCCTTTCTTCGCGAAAATAGCCACTCCTTTTGTTTTAGAATCTTGCTGTGTACATGCTAAGACTTCATAACCAAGTTGGTCCATAATGTATTTATCCTTTCCCCTCACATGTGTCTCCTGAAGGCATATAACATCCAGCTTCAATAATCTAAACATAGCCGCGACTTTCTGCCTTTTCCCACCATCGTTTAGCCCGCAAATATTAATAGTAGCAAACCTTAACGCCATCTTGTCTTAATGGTTGAGCTCCCAAAGGCCCTCCTCTTAAAATATGCTACCACTTGTTCATTTCTATACATCTTCTTATCTTGTGCTGTACATGACCTTAATTCTTCTCCACCACTCCACCCCCCTCCCCCCACCCCCCGTCAACCCCCCTCCCTTTACTTACCCCCCCATTCTACAGGCAAATAGGTCAGACATGACCTATGTGTGGCTGCTTACTGCTGTAGTGTCGCCTCCTTCTCCTGCCCCATTTACCCATGTTGCTAACATATTCAATACTTCCTCAGTATTGTAATATGTATCTTATGCTGGCTCAATGTCCCTACTCTTCCTACCCCTTTGATTCTCCGTGATTTCTGCGAGATACTCGCCTGCCTTTATCTCTGAGAAAAACATTCTGACACGACCCCCTGTAATAACTTTCAGCTTCGCTGGGAACATCAGATATGCATCAGAGCCCTGGCGCTGAAAAGGAGTAATTAGCTGCCTGAGTTTCCATCTCCTTTCGACGGTCGCGTGGCAGAAATCGGGCCTAGCAAAAAATGTAACCCCTTCAAATGACTTCTTTTTATCTGGTCTGGCCGAATCCATGACTTCCTGCCTAGCCAGGAAGTTCCCAAAAAAGACTAGCATAGCCCTTGGTAAAGTATCCTGACTAGCTCCTCTTGGTTTTTTCTGCGTCAGTGGGAATCTGTGTGCTCTCTGAACTTCTAATTCCCATTACCACTGCACCTCTGGGTATGCACCTTTCAACAGTTTAACCACAAACCCCCTTGGGTCCTTCCCTTCCACTCCTTCTTCCAAGCCAAGAAGTCTCAGGTTATTCCGCCGCTGGCGGTTCTCAAAGTCCTCCAGCTTCCATTGTAAGTCCTCGACCACCTTCGCTTGCTCCATTCTGAAAGACTGCCAGTCTGTTACTTCATCCTCCAATCTGCCAGTTCTTTCTTCTACCTGTACAACTCTCTCTTCCACCTCTTCGTGTTTTTTATTCATTTTCCTAATACTCGCTTGTATTTTTTTAGTGTCTTGTCTTGCTCTCCTACTTTCTATTCTAGCCTCTGCATGCATTTGCTTTAACATGCTAAACATCCCATCTAGGGTTGCTTGAGGTGGTGGTTCGGCAATGTCTTGGGAGGCATTTGCGGCGTAATTATCAACTCCTTCTTCTAGACAATGTTCCTGATACATTTTAGAAGTATTACCGTAGTCCCAGAGCAATTTCCTATTTGTACTTGATGCTGATCTGTCTATGTCTCTGTCCCGTTTTATCATAGTTCTTCTTTTCTTCTTTTGTGTCTCTTTGTTTCTGGGATTGCCAGTATGGGACCCCTCTGATTCTGTCTCTGATGAGAAGTCTGTGGTTCTGCCCTCATCTTCTGTGCCTAGTAAGGAAGAGTCAGTGCCTTCCGTCATCGAGTAGAATTTCTCTCCTTCAGGGGAGCGGACTCTCCTCCCTTTTTTCCCTTTAAGCCCCTTTGGTGCGCGACTTTCGATGCTTCTCATGCTCCCCCAAGTAGAAGTTTCTATTAGCGTATTTTTGTCTCCAGGGGTGGGAGCAAGATTCACCTGCATTAGGGCTTCTAACATTTCAGCATTGTTGAAGTTTACCGGGTCTCCGAGCCCTGAGCCCGTCTCCTCTAGCTTCCCCCTGCTCACCTTGTCGGTTCCGCTTGCCGTGGCTGCAGCTGTATCTGTATCTGCATTCTCGGCGTTTTCCCCTCTCAGCGTGACTCCCGCATGAGGCGTGCATGATTGGAGCTCCTGCTGCCTAGAAATCGCCGTACTTGCGTCCTCGCGGTCATTGAGTGCTGCATCAGCGTTTGTTTCCGTGTCTGTCTCGGCAGGAGCTTCGGAAACCAGAATCACCGGCTGGGCTTTACCTGCAAAAGCCTCTGAGACGGTAGGTTGTCTTAGATCTTTGGTGGGTACGGCGATCGCCTGTTTTAAAGTTCCGCAGTCTGATTGTGAGCGCCTCTGCTGTTGCTGCCCTTTAGGTCCGGGGGTGCTCGCTTGCACCGTTGTCTTAGCTCCCGCTTTTTCTTTGGCGACTTTTTCTGACTTCTCGCCTTTCTTGAGTTGTTGATTCGTTTGTGAGACAGTACTCGCCGGGGCAGATCGTTTGTTCACGCTTGTAGTTTTCGAAACTGCTCCAGCGCGCTGTGCCATCTCTGCAATTGCGCTGACACCTCGCGTGTACGCCTCCCTCCAATGTCTTCCAAGAAGGATGAAGAGTGTCGCCAGGGTCTTCTGTATCACCCTAGTACCTCCTGCAGTGTTAATTTTGTTTAGTCCTGGGAAAATCGGCATGTCTTTTTCCCAACTTCCAGCTGCATGTCCCGTGGGTCAGGAGAAGGAGTAAATGCGACTGCTCTCTACAGCGGCATAGCGGCCATCTTGCCCCCTTAGACCGTCCGTATTTTGATGCACCTTTGTTTGCACATGGTGTGTAAATAAATTCAGTGAAAAAGCTATCTGTTGCTGTGCCGTGTCTTTATCTGCGAAGATCGTGGGGAGAAGAAGCTGATGTCATATATAGATATATATATATATATATATTCACTGAAAAAACCATAGGTTATAGACCATATATAGTTAGGAATTAGCATTTACAAAACCTTGAAAATTCACTGAAAAAACCATAGGTTATAGACCATATATAGTTAGGAATTAGCATTTAAAAAACCTTATTTTACTCACACAAAACCATTGAAATTCCATATATAGTTAGTTGCACTAACTATATATTGCGCACCCGCAATCCACTGCTGATCATGTCACATATTACATCATTCATGACATGGTCAGTGACATCACTGATGACATCACTGATGACAACATCCAGTGATTATGTGTTTCTGTAAAGTTTAAATATGTTTTACATATTGAAGAATGAGTGGATGTATAAGTGTCTGAATGAAGGTTTTAGTAGGTGCGTGATTGACTGTATGAGTGAGTGATTAAATGCGTCTTACTGAATGCACGGGTTAGTGACTAAACTGTCTGAAAGTGTGCATCAGTATGTCTGTTGTTGTGCAAGCTGCTTCATGTGTTGATCAGTAGCTATATAAGTAGCTATATGGGTTATTGATTGGTTGCACAAGTATTTGTATGGGAGACTGAGTGTGTGTATGGCTGGCTGGGAGGTGTGTGACTCTGTGCAGATCAATGTGTACTTGTATCAGTGATTCTATAAGAGAGTAAGTATGTGTTAGTATATGTTTAAAAAATGTAAGGTGTTCTGTGTTTAACTGTATAGATGAGAAAATGGAAGTGTGATTGATTCTTTTCAGGACTGACTAGGTGTGTGAGTAACTCCATGGATGAGTGGCAGAGTGTGAGTGTCTGTATAGGTGTATGAGTGCATATGATAGTGTTGTCAAGATGAGTGATTGTATGTATGAATGATTGTATGAGTGAATGTGTGTGTAGACATAGGAATCAGTGAGTGCGTATGTAGTAACTAGTATTGGTGTGTCAATGGTTTCAAAAATTATACTCTGTATTTAACACTGGGTGTAACGGAGGTTATATTAGAGTGTGAGGAGATGCATTGTATTATCACATGAATGATATCATCAGTGATGTGATCATTGATGTCAAGTGAGATGTCATCAGTGATGTCATTTGAGATGTCATCAGTGATGTCATCAGTGATGTCACTGACCATGTCATGAATGATGTAATATGTGACATGATCAGCAGTGGATTGCGGGTGCGCAATATATAGTTAGTGCAACTAACTATATATGGAATTTCAATGGTTTTGTGTGAGTAAAATAAGGTTTTTTAAATGCTAATTCCTAACTATATATGGTCTATAACCTATGGTTTTTTCAGTGAATTTTCAAGGTTTTGTAAATGCTAATTCCTAACTATATATGGTCTATAACCTATGGTTTTTTCAGTGAATTTCAATGGTTTTTTAATAGCAAATATCATAAGCTGTCGAATGTCAAGTACGTGGTAAGTGAAAACATTTTCGTGTTTATGCACACTGATCTGCTTTGAATGGTGCCCCCCCCCCCCTCATTTCTATTAGGAGTACTCTCTCTTTGCAGATAGTGAAAGGTAGTTAACGCAGGCCTTTGCCCCCGTTGTAATCCGTCGTGCCTGCTTCTCTCTCCATTTGATTGATTGTTATCCAAGTATTTACTGTTTTAGAATTAGTTCTCTTTGGTTCATTCTCTATTTACAAACAAACACAGAGTCGCAATACTCTGTTTAGTCTTTGCAGATAACGAAAAATCGTGTAAAAAAAAAGAAAAGGAATCGAGCAAAATCAGTAGGCCACTAATGGGATCTCTTTTTGACCTCGCTAAAATAGAAACATTAGGAACAACCCCTCATGACAAATACAAAACTAGTGAGATGAACTGAACTCCACACAATGATGGCTGCAAAACAGCTCGGCTCCGCCACCCACCCCGCCCAAAATAACGATAAAGAGCGGCTGCCATGATTGGTTGCGGAATGGCCACGACGGAGCTACGAAATGATGCTGCTCTCATGCTAACCCCAGCTTCAGTCTGAAACATCCAGAAACACTGTAGACTACCAATTCGATCAGTTCCGGTAGCGCCCCAATGTAACCCGGTAGAGAAGAACTAGCCCTCCCCTCTTTCACTGATGGTTCTTGTTGCCTGTCCCTTCTGTTCTCATTTAACAGAACTATTTAGCCTGCTGAAAGGGGTTGTGTTCCGACCGCTGGTTGGTGGAGACATTTTGACTATATTCTGGACCTGCGTTGTCGCGTAATGCGTCATATGACGCGCCGCGTTAGCGCATCCGGAAGTCATCCGGGGCGCGCAGCGCGTAACGTAAGCATAACAAGTCATGTGACTTGTTAATAAAACTTTTCATTGGTTCATTTTACTTTTCTTATTGTAATGATGAAAGGCTTGGTCATATGACCTAAAAATTACGCTTTTCATTACTTCCGAACATTATTTTTTCTTAAATATATGTTATAATGTTCCAGGCTAATGTACTTTCCCGGAAATTTTACAACTGTCCTGCAAGTAAAATATATTCTTTTTTCGAGAAAAAGAGCGTTTCTTCGTCCCATGATGGAGCCGTTGAGCAAAAGAGGGTCGACCTGCTGTCTTAGTCGCCGATACGCCTGAATATGAGATTCTTATCGATCACTTTATGTTGCAGGAATAGAAAACACAACAGCCCTTGACCATTGATCTTTACTGCGTTCCTTCGTATTATACCTTTTACCCTTCATGTAATTGGTCTGCTTTATTTCACTTGCCTTTTAATGATTCTAAAACAGTGACTATTATTACAAACTTTACCAATGTATATACTACTACCATGTTTTCTTTTAAAAACCTTTATTGTGAAAATTTCATTATACAAATACGAGCCTATAACCACGTGGGCCGGCCACGGAGCAAACTGTAATCGTATGTGATGAGTAGACATTTACACTGTAGAGGAACGTAACGGGCGGGCCATTAGGTTGCAAGAACTAAGGTGTCTAACAGTTACGGAATCGGTGGACGTACATTTTATAATTAAAATACGACAGGGCCAGTTACAATAAAATTATCTAGATATACATTTGCGGGCAAGTACCATGGGTGACGTTAATTCGAACTTTCAACAGTACAGTAATCAATAACACATCAGAACTTAATATCAATAGGGATGTCGAAATATTCAATCAATTCTCGTCCCCGCCCGCCATGTGCTTCAAAACTGCATACGTATCTCGTGATTTCAAGGTTCTGCAACCAGTACACAACAAGGAGTTACGAGTCCCATTTATTCCGGCGCCATTTTGGGCGAGGACGGGCAGGTCCAGGATATAGTCAAAATGTCTCTACCAACCATCGACTATGATGATGTTCATATGCTGTATTTATTAGAGTAACACTCATCTGTCCACATGAAATTAATTTGCCACAATCTAAACATGTCATTTTAATCTTTCCAAAGTTCTTCTAAATATTTGGGACCGTTTCCCTTGCCTCTGAAGCTCTCAGTGCCACTTCTTTGATGAATGTACTAGCAGGTCAGGGGTTCTCCTCCAAATCTCTCTTTTATGCAGCACTATAATTAATTGGTGCCACCTCTCCATATGACGATGCATGGTATAGTTACCACAACTATATTTTTTTTCGGTTCCTCTGGAGAGTTCATCGTGGCAGATGAAGCGTGTAACGTACCGGGCATTTACCTTTTTTTGCATGTACAGGAAAGGAAAAAAAAATCGAGCGTCCGAGTTCTAAGGTGTCCCAAGGCCATTTTAGTGGAGGACATGATACAGCGATAATGCCCTGGATAAGGACACTTCCTTCGGGCACCCCACGCCGTCTTTCGGCGCAGCATTGTAGGATGGCCACACCAGTGCGGCAACTTGCTAGACACCACCTCGGTGCCATCCGGATCTCGGCGCCCCACTGCAGATGAACTGCCTCCACATGGAGAAGCGGGAGAGGCTCGTTTGCGCCGCCTCCCCCCCCCCCTTCGGGCACCCCACGCCGACTTTCGGCGCAGCATTGTAGGATGGCCACACCAGTGCGGCAACTTGCTGGACACCACCTCGGTGCCAACCGAATCTCAGCGCCTTGTGTTGTCTTCCATTCCGAAAATATTGTTGGCAGCATTTTGAAAGGAAAGACAAACAGCCGTTTGTGGCCCTCACTACACCGTTCTCCTAGTGAGTCTCACATTGTTACATTTAGGAAGAATGTTGAAGAGTAGTATGTTGAAAATCTGAAGCCATTGTTATACAAACTCTCAACCAGCCTTGGATGGAAAAATCCTGAAGAATGTACAAACTGAAAACCAGTTTTTCTCTGTATAGCATCAGCAGCAACGCTTGAGTCAGCTTTGTGTGAAGCCGCCATTTTGATTCAATCAATAGCGTCCCCCTGCACACATTCAGGGACCTGGTCGTGTCTTCAGGTCAAACGGATTGTGGGACAAGATGCACAAAGGAAAAGGAAAAAAGTTCCGCCGGACCCCGGGAGGTGGCCGCCTATGTCATGGGCGATCTTAGGCCACACCAGGGCAATAGTGAAGCTGCAGCAGGTGCAAATAAGCTTCAGACAGTGTTACAAGCGCTGCTCAGAACTCTCAACTATGACACCACCTCGGTGCCATCCGGATCTTGGCGCCTTGTGCTGGTTCCGGCCTATTCACACATCGGTCCGCTACTGACGCCACCTCACAGGCCAACGGGGCACCCCACGCCGACTTTCGGCGCAGCATTGTAGGATGGCCACACCAGTGCGGCAAATTGCTGGACACCACCTCGGTGCCATCCAGATCTCGGCGCGTTGTGCTGCCTTCGGCCTATTCGCCACAAGTGCGCACGCAACTCAGCTGCATAGCGAGTGAAACACCAAGGGGCGCCCCACTGCAGCCGAGGAACCTCCATCTTGGGGGCGACGCACAGCATCACATTGCTTTCCAATGCAGTCAGATCCTCAAACAGCCCCCACTGACTGACGCGAACTCACAGGCCAACGGGGCGCCCCACGCCGACTTTCGGCGCAGCATTGTAGGATGGCCACACCAGTGCGGCAAGTTGCTGGACACCACCTCGGTGCCATCCGGATCTTGGCGCGTTGTGCTGCCTTTGGCCCCATTCGCACATCAGTCCGCTACTGACGCCATCTCACAGGCTAATGGGGCGCCCCACGCCGACTTTCAGCATTGTAGGATGACCACACCAGTACAGCAACTTGCTAGACATCACCTCGGTGCCATCCGGATCTCGGCGCCCCACTGCAGATGAAGTGCCTCTCAACTATGAAACCACCACTGTGACATCCGGATCTTGGCGCGTTGTGCTGCCTTCGGCCTATTCGCACATCGGTCCGCTACTGACGCCATCTCACAGGCTAATGGGGCGACCCACGCCGAGTTTCAGCATTGTAGGATGACCACACCAGTGCAGCAACTTGCTAGACATCACCTCGGTGCCATCCGAATCTTGGCATCTCAACGCCTAGTGGTATCTTCCATACAGAAAATATTGTTACGCTACCTTTGGCCCCATTCGCACATCAGTCCGCAACTTAGACATCACCTCGGTACCATCCGGATCTTGGCATCTCAGCGCCTTGTGGTGTCAGTCAGAAAATATTGTTGCGCTGCCTTTGGCCCCATTCGCACATCAGTCCGCTACTGACACCATCTCACAGGCCAACAGGGCGCCCCACGCCGACTTTCAGCATTGTAGGATGGCCACACCAGTGCGGCAACTTACTAGACACCACCTCGGTGCCATCCGGATCTTGGCGCGTTGTGCTGCCTTCGGCCTATTCGCACATCGGTCCGCTACTGACGCAAACTCACAGGCCAACGGGGCGCCCCACGCCGACTTTCAACATTGTAGGATGGCCACACCAGTGCTGCAACTTGCTGGACACCACCTCGGTGCCATCCGGATCTTGGCGCGCTGTGTTGCCTTCGGCCTATTCGCACATCGGTCCGCTACTGACGCCGCCTCACGTGCCAACGTATTTTCTCCGCATTTTATACCCTATGCCGCATAACAGGTCATGTGACTTGTTTATAAAACTTTTCATTGGTTCATTTTACTTTTGGTTTCCTAATGATGGAAGGCTTGATCATATGACCTAAAAACAACACTTTTCATTGGATGAAAACTTTTTTTTTTTCCAAACGATGAAAGCCCCACCTTGTTTCTGGATGTTTCAGACTGAAGCTGGCGTCAGCATGAGAGCACCACCATCTCGTAGCTCCGTCGTAGTCATTCCGCGAGCAATCATGGCAGCCGCTCCCCACCAGAAGCCTGCAGGAGTCGGGGCCCCCAAAACTTTTGATGAATTCTCAAGGCGGAGGGGACGCTTTCGAGAATGGGGTCCAAGACCTAGCAGACAAGCGTCCGATTTCCAAGGTGTCCCAGGGCCATTTCAGTGGACCAGGCCCAAAAAGGAAAGAGCCTGCCGCCATTTTGAGAGTCCTGTGACAGCCGCCTATCGCTGCACCGCAAGAGTGGGCGCAACTCAGCTGAATTGCGGCTTTTGACACAGTGGACCAAAAACGGACGGAATGGCAACTGAAACGGTAAAGGGGCGCCCCACTAAAACAGATGAGACTCCACCTGGAGAGGCCCGTTCACGCCGCCTCCCCCGGGGCGCTCCACGCCGTTATTCGGAGCAGCATTGTAGGATACCAAAACCAGTGCGGCAACTTACTGGACATCACCTTGGTGCCATCGTTCTGCTGCCTTGGAACTATTCGCACAACAGTTTGCTACTGAAGACCCACCCCCCGCGACGCCCCACGCCGTTATTTGCTGGGTGGCAACTTACTAGACATCACTTTCGTGTCATCTAGATTTCAGCGCGTTCTGCTGCCTTGGAACTATTCGCACAACAGTTTGCTACTGATGACCCGCCCCACGCCGGAAATCTGGACGTTGTGCTGCGTTGGGACTATTCGCACAGCCGACCGCTACTTCGTTGTTTTTCCCTAAAAATGTTTATATGTTATTACTATTTTTGTTTTCTTGTATATATTTATAAATTATTAAAGTTTTATAATCTTACTACTTTGTCGGAGTGCTATATATTTTTTATGTGACACATAATTGTAAAAACTTTGATGTACAAAGAGTCATCCCTGGAATCTTCCGCTTCACGCTCGGTCCCCTCCCCAATCACAATACAGGATGGTTTTCAGATAATAGCAACGCTTCTGCTGTGACGGATCTCATCGAGTGTGGGCCTTGATCTACTATAACTCCTTTGAAGAGGGGTGAATCTTTACAGCTGTGGCCATAAACTACATCTGCAGGGCTAGCTGATACCCTAGGACCAGCCTGGACAATCGGACACAGAGGAAAAGGAGTGTCAGAGGGTGCAGTAGTGAATAGGGCGAAAGGGAGGTGTTGGGCGGGCACAGGGTGTGATTCTCAGGAAAGAGCAGCGCAGATGGGGGGAGGTTTATTACCCATGCATAAGACAGAGAGCGGGGGTGACCACTGCCTGGGGGAGATGCTTGCGAGGGTGGGGAGCCATGCTAAGGATCGACAGCGTGCACAGAGTGGGTCTGGTCAAGGCATCTAAAATGGCTGCCGTGCACGACAAAAGTGTGGCATTTGAAAAAAGACAAGATGGCGCAGACAATGTTTTTCAACACTTCCTGATTTCCTTCGAATCGAACGTTAACAGACGTTGGGGCATATTACCAAAGTTAAGCGATATTTATCCCTAACGATGCATTGCAAAGATTTTTTTACCGTCAGAAATTATCGCAGATAAACCTTGCTATTATCAAAGTTTATCGCAAATACGATAAAAACCGACCGCAATGCATTAATATCGCTGAAAACTCAGCGATATTCATGCATTACCGAGCTAATCCTCTTAGCCATGTTATCCACCTCCCATAGGATAACATGGCTAAGAACTGCTCAGGGCAGCTGTTACTTTTTGGAGATATTCGCGCTTATCTCGAATATTTCCAAAAGTTGATAATAGGAGATAGCGATGTTAGCGACTGTTTCCAGTCGCTAACATCTTGGCATGCCCACTTTGCATGTCATTAGTGATAAATATCACTCACATGCAAAGTGGGGCCCAAGATGGTCGCTATCTCCTACTAGCCGTCGCTAACTGGTGTTAGCAACAGCTAGGTAATACAGATATAATTTTATCTCCGCGAAGCGGAGCGCTGTTACAGATATATATCTTGTTTTTGAACGTTAATTTCTCAAAATGCACTGAAGCACATATATTGAGACCTAGCAAAGGCACATCGGGCTACCAGTCCCTAATATTTTACCAAGTTTCGTACAAATCCATTCAGCCGTTCGATTATTATTATTATTTATTTTTTTTGCCCCGCGGGGCCCTTTTAAAACCTCCACATCAAACCTAGGGGATCAGCGAGGATCTACTATGCCCCCTTATGGTCATTTGCCCCTTCGCTTTGGCCTCCTCTTGTCTCTCGATCCTACCGAGAGACAAGATGGCGGCCGCTACGGACTGTTTGGAATGTTTACAGACACCGGAGAGCCAATCAGCTTCGCTTCGCAAAGCTCCGTAACGCGAAAAGTACGCGAAGCGGTGCGCTGTTACAGATATATATCTTTTTTTGAACGTTAATTTCTCAAAATCCACTGAAGCACATATATTGAGACCTAGCAAAGGCACATCGGGCTACCAGTCCCTACAATTTTGCCAAGTTTCGTGCAAATCCATTCAGCCGTAAGATTATTATTATAATTTTTTTTTTTTGCCCCGCGGGGCCCTTTTAAAACCTCCACATCAAACCTAGGGGGTCAGCGAGGATCTACTATTCCCCCTTATGGTCATTTGCCCCTTCGCTTTGGCCTCCTCTTGTCTCTCGATCCTACCGAGAGACAAGATGGCGGCCACTACGGACTGTTTGCGGCCACTACGGACTGTTTGGAATGTTGACAGACGCCGGAGAACCAATCAGCTTCGCTTCACAAAGCTCCGTTGCGCGAAAAGTACGCGTCCTAGGCCGCTGCCCGGTCCGCGCTTACAGATATATATCTTTTTTTAAACGTTAATTTCTCAAAATCCACTGGAGCACATATATTGAGACCTACAAAAGGCACATCGGGCTACCAGTCCCTACAATTTTGCCAAGTTTCGTGCAAATCCATTCAGCCGTTCGGGCTAAAAGTGAGGCCAACCGCCCTATGGAAATTAACATGGGAAAAACGCGTTTTGGGACCCCCCTTTTTTCTCGGCTCCCCCTTGACGAACCCCCCCCAAATTTTCAAAGGCTGCTCAGAAACAAAATGTGCCATTTTCCTGAAAATTGCAGCCAATTCCGTCCACAAACGGCAAAGTTATTAGACATAGAATTTTCAAAAATCCCATAGAGAAAAAATCCTAACTATATATACCTACTGGCGACCGCCAGTAGGTAATATATATATATATATATATTCACTGAAAGAACCATAGGTTTTAAACACGTTATAGTTAGGAAGTAGCATTTAAAAAACCTATGAAATTCACTGAAAAAACCATAGGTTTTCCACACGTTATAGTTAGGAAATAGCATTTACAAAACCTATGAAATTCACTGAAAAAACCATAGGTTTGACACCAGTTATAGTTAGCTGGAAATTTTACTCACATAAAACCAATGAAATTCCCACGTTATAGTTAGTTGGACTCACTATAACTTCCGCGTGCAATGCACTGCTGATGACGTCACATATTACATCACTCATGACATGGTCAGTGACATCAGTCATGACATCACTGATAACACCATCCTTGTGACAGAGTGACAGACCTCTTTTCACTGTAATGTAACCCTTGAAACACATATTCAAAAATAGAAACTAAAAATTTCAAAAAAATGGAGATACCCATACCAGTTACAACAACCAATTCAATAATTCCACCATCTATATACACATCCACTCATTGATCAACAGATCTATATAGTCACTCGCACATATACTCACTCATGATATGTAGTGATACACCTATACATCCTGTTACACACCGACAGTCATCCAAAAGATACTCTCACACATATTCACACATGCAAATAAACTATTGAACATCCATTTATTTGCATATACAGCTATACACACACACAACCACCTTACTTCTATGGAAACTTACACATACTTACTCTCTTAAGCAATCACTTATAGAAACACATACTTATCTAAACAGGAACTCTTACAATCTCTTTCTCTCACATATACTCACTTATATACATCAATATTCACATATATTAGAATAAAACATATGTAGTTACTGATAAAGACACTAGTGAGACAGTCATTCACTCACAAAGACACACATATACACACTCTTCCACCCATACAGTCCTGCACATATGCTGTCTTCAAAACACATACAAAGAGAGAGTCAGTCATTCATACATCTATGTGTTAAGTAATACCCCCAACAAACCATACAAACACTGATACTGATACTAACAAAAACATCTAATAACCCATATACATACACATGTAGCTACTCACCAACCCATGCAACCACTTATACACAAAGTGAAACACTAATACATATATTTAAATATTTAAACATTACTCTCTAATATATGTATTCACTAAGATACACTTAATAAACCAGTTAACCAATCAATTTTTTTTTAAAAACGTCCAAGTAATCACTTATTTAAACATTTATTCTTCCATCAACTTTTTCATATACATATATAACACATATTTATTTTTTAAAAAGACACACATTCACTCGATGGTGTCATCAGTGATGTCATGACTGATGTCACTGACCATATCATGAGTGATGTAATATGTGACGTCATCAGCAGTGCATTGCACGCGCAAGTTATAGTGAGTCCAACTAACTATAACGTGGGAATTTCATTGGTTTTATGCGAGTAAAATTTCCAGCTAACTATAACTGGTGTCAAACCTATGGTTTTTTCAGTGAATATATATATATATATATATATATATATATATATATATATATATATATATATATATATATATATATATATATATATATATATATATATATACTACTAGTATAAAGAGAGAACAGAAACCTTTTGGCAAGGTAAACTCGGGAACCACAGCGCCAATCCACACACCCAATACATTGTTGGAATCCTCAGGGTGTGTAGATGGACATAGGTGACATAAAATAAAAAAAAAACGTAACTTAAAAAATTTACAAACAAAGTAGTCCCCTAAAACTAGCGCCGGCTGAGACGTAGCGCTGACCGTGACCTAGACGTGCGTGATGAGGACAGGCGGGGAGGAGCGGTGACGAGCAGCGAGGAGTGGCGGTGAAGTCCAGAGCTCGGGGAGGAGCGGCGCATCAGGTAAGGCGAGGCGGGAGGTGGTCTGGGCAATGTCGGGGCGGGCGGGGGCCTGGGAGTGGCGGTGAAGTCCGGAGCGCGGCTCAGGTAAGGCAGAGGCGGGAGGCAGGCGGGCGGGAGGCGGGAGGCAGGCGGGCGGGAGGCAGGCGGGCAGGAGGCAGGCGGGCGGGGAGCGGGGGGCAGGAGGCGGTCTAGGTCGGGGCGGGCGGGGGCCCGGCCGGGACTGCACAAAAGCCGAAAATGCTGCCCCATCCCCCTTCTGCCCCGGGCAACGCCGGGGTGGGCTGCTAGTATATATATATATATATATATATATATATATATATATAAATGACGCCCACAGTTTCGCGGAAAAGAAGCAGCACTCAAGGAGCTTAGTGATTTTCACGGTGATTTATTTTGGGAAAAAGCACAGACGCGTTTCGGCGTGAGCCTTCGTCAGTGTGTCACTCGTGACATGTAAACAGCAAATTAAGAAAGTTTACTTTTCATTCATTGACAACAACATAGGACTTGAGCTTGACCCTCCTGCGCCACTATGGGCGCCATCTTGGAATGGTGTTATATCCATAAGAGGGTGTCATGATTATAAGATGTCTTTAAATTATGAAATTAGATAAAGCCGTGGATCGGCTATTGTCCTATGTACACAGTGTCCAATCATAATTACTCTACTGAGAAATAACAATGCAGTTCATCAAAGACTACGACAAAAAATATATATATAGATCATCAGAATTGTCATAATTATCAAAACTATCATAATACATAAAGCTTGATAGCAAATAAGGTGCTATACAGAATACTACTCAAAGTGATGACGGCATATTATACAGACTATTTAAACTTGTTCTGTCAATAAATTCTAGTCTACTCTGATAGGCAAAATTGAGCAGGCTCATAGTATTCTTTCTTTCTTATTTACATAGAAATTTAATGTGATCCATAAGCATAGTCACTTTCCCTTTCTCCCCAAATACTCAGTATATACATATGTACATGTATATAACCCTGCAATAACTGCATTGGTGGTATATCAATGCAGGGCAAAGAAAAAGAGGAGGGAAGAGGAGGGAAAGACAAATTAAGCGAAGGGAAATGCAAAATAATTATATATATATATATATATAAATATATATATATATATATATATATATATATATATATATGTATATATATATTTATATTCACCGAAAAAAACCACAGGTTTCAGGCACGTTATAGTTAGAAATTAGCATTTTAAAAAAATGTAGAAATTCACTGAAAAAACTATAAGTTTCACAGGCGTTATAGTTAGTTGGACATTTCACTTGTACAAAACCATAGAAACTCCCCCGTTATAGTTAGATCAGCTAACTATAACTCGCGTACCCGCAAAGCACTGCTGATGACGTCACATATTACATCACTCATGACATGGTCAGTGACATCACTCATGACATCACTGATGACCGCCCTTCCATAGCAAACAGCAGAGTCCCGGGGTGGGCACCCCAGGCACTGCAGGAGCCGGCCCTGGGGGGGGGGGGCGGTCCCCAGTGCCATCACAGGCTCCAGGAGGGGGGCCCCCCTCCCAACATTTACACTGCCCTGGGGGTGGTGCTCCCTGGGTCTCGGGGTCGAATTTGAATAATTAGTGCCCCGGGGAGGTGGCGGACCCCGGGGAATGTGGGGGGGCCTGAGCCCCCCACATAGGCTTGTTATTTTGTTTAAAATTAGAAGCCCGGGGGTTGCGGTCCCCGGGGCTGTTGGGGCCTTTGAGGCCCCCCATAGATTAAAAAAGAATTGGCGTTCCCCGGGGCTGCGGGGGGCTGCGTGCCCCCCTGCAACTCAATTATCTTTCCCCGGGGAGGTGGCGGTCCCCGGAGCAGTGTGGGGGGGTTTGGGACCCCCACACTTTTTTCGTTCACTGCCCCCGGGACCTGGCCCACCCGGGGGCTGAATATTAACGAAGTGCGGGAGCCCGCGCTTCATTTTTTTTATTTTCTCGGCCGGATCTGAAGATTTTGCCAATTTATTTTTGTTTAAATGCTTATTTTGGCCCTTGGGGTCCTTGTGGGACCCCTGAGCAGGCCTAGGGGGTCAGGGTGTTTCTACCCTGCCCCCTTTTCTTGTTTTACGCCTTTGTTTATCTGTTTTCTTGTGCCTCGGTTACTGAGGCACAAGATGGCTGCCACACTTCCTGGTATGAAGTGTTGACAGCTAATTAGTATGCAGCTCGTGATCGGCAGGGTGCGTGGATCCACTGTGCCTCTATATATCTATATATCAATATTTTTTTTTTCTCAGCAACTAGTGAACGGATTTACACCATTTAAGACAAAGAGTTCTTTCCGAGGCAAGGGCTACGTTTATGCCAAATTTGGTGTAATTCCACTCAGCAGTTCGAGCTGTAGCCTTGTCTAAAGTTTGCAATGGGAAATGCATTTTGACCTTTTTTTTTAATTACTCAGGAACTACTAAACAGATTTACACCATTTAACAAAAAGAGTTCTTTCTGAACCAAGGGCTACCTTTTTGCCAAATTTGGTGTAATTCTGTTCAGCAGTTCGGGCTGTAGCCATGTCTAAAGTTTCCTATGGGAATTAACATAGAGAAAACACGTTTTGGGACCCCCCTTTTTTCTCGGCCCCTGCTTGCCGAATCACCCCGAAACTTTCAAGATAGGAGCTGAAGATTCGTCAACCGGCGCCAAAGTTATTGGGAAAACAAAAAATTAGTTTCCTATGGAAACTAGCGGCTAGATTCATCAAAGACCCGTTTTGCGAGTCTTTAATAGCGATTCATAAGGTATCGCTATTAAGGACTTGCAAAACGGGATTCATGTAAGAATCGCAAAATAATTTGCGATTCCTACAGCTTCCTTATTTGCGATTAGCAAATTGCTAATCGCAAATAAGGATACGATTACAAGGGTGCAGGGGTGTCCAAAGGATACCCTGTAGCACCCCTGAAATATAAATTTACACTGATGTTGTGCACACACATGTCCAAAGGACATGTGTGTGTATTACATGCAACTTAGAAAAATGCATTAAAATGCATTTTTCGAAGTTTTCGCTATTTACCACGAGGTTTGACTTTGTGGTAAATAGCGGTCCTAAATTGCGAAATCGCTATTTTTCAATGTTTCATGAATGGCATTTAAGGAATCTCTAATAGAGATTCCTTAAATGCTAATCTTCGCAAATTTGGGAATTCTCTATTAGCGATTTTTGCATTTGGGATGATGAATCCCAAATGCAAAAATTGCGCTCGCAAAGGGCCAGATTCTCAGAATCTGGCCCTTTGCGAGCGCAATTTCCTTTCATGAATCTAGCTCTAGGTCCTAACTATAACTACATACTGGCGACCGCAAGTAGGTAATATA
Organism: Lissotriton helveticus; assembly: GCF_964261635.1. Taxonomy (NCBI): domain Eukaryota; kingdom Metazoa; phylum Chordata; class Amphibia; order Caudata; family Salamandridae; genus Lissotriton; species Lissotriton helveticus. Next base: position 155,544,135 of record NC_136072.1, on the reverse strand, counting down.
GAATATATGTATGTATGAAGTGGGCAGTGCTTATATATGTGTGTATCTATTTTTATATATAAACATTTATATATTAATTCATTTATTTGTTGGTTTCTTTATGCTTTAATTGTTACGCAAAAGTTTCAATTTAGCTTTATTTACACTTTGCATTTTAGAAAAAGAGTTCTTTCCAAGGCAAGGGCTACGTTTATGCCAAATTTGGTGTAATTCCATTCAGCAGTTCGAGCTGTAGCCGTGTCTAAAGTTTGCAATGGGAAATGCATGTTGACCTTTTTTTTTATTACTCAGGAACTACTAAACAGATTTACTCCATTTAACAAAAAGAGTTCTTTCTGAACCAAGGGCTACCTTTTTTGCCAAATTTGGTGTCATTCCGTTTTTTCTCGGCCCCTGCTTGCCGAATCACCCCGAAACTTTCAAGATAGAAGCTGAAGATTCGTCAACCGGCGCCAAAGTTATTGGGAAAACAAAAAATGTGTTTCCTATGGAAACTAGGTCCTAACTATAACTACCTACTAGCGACCGCAAGTAGGTAATATAGTATATATGTATGTATGAAGTGGGCAGTGCTTATATATGTGTGTATCTATTTTTATATATAAACATTTATATATTAATTCATTTATTTGTTGGTTTCTTTATGTTTTAATTGTTACGCGAAAATATAAATTTAGCATTATTTACACTTTGCATTTTAAGTTTGGGTTGTGGGATTTATTGGGGGATGGGTGGGTGTTTTTTAAGTATCAAATGAAATAACTGATATTAATTGATTAATGTATTAATTAGAGTAACTTCCTATTTTGTATTAAATGATATTATTTACTAATTCAATAATATAATTGTTCATTAAAATGTTATTTTTAATGGGTTGTCTAACATGTGAATACTTCTCTGTTTAAAAAATATTTATTAAATACATTTTTATGTTTGTTATATTTTAAAAATTAATAACTTGTATTGCAATCATTATGTTACTGTACAGAGAATTGTTTTAATGTTTATGTCAGAATATGAATGTAGGAGTGATTTCTGTTGCTATGGGGCTATTTCTGTGCAGCTAAAGTGGCCTCGGAGTAGTGATGTTTATTCTTGATAAAATTCTGACTTGGGTTTCTAATAATAATATATTTTTTTAAGTGTAATATGGTGTAAGGGCTGTAGTCGGGACATTCAAGCAGTGCCTGATTCGTTATTTGATTGTTTGCAAGTACATCAGAGCCTACAAGGTTTCTGTTCACTTGGCTTTCATGGACCTGAGCTGTGCATTTGACTGTATTCAGAGGTGTAACCTTGGTCCATTTCAACAATGATGCGTGTTGATGCCGCTATTTTTGCAGAGATTGCCTACTTGACTATCTGCTTAGGTCAGATTTTAAAGCAATGGAATTTCATCTTCACAGAGGTGGTCAACAAGTGTGTGTCCTTGCTCTATTTTTTTTATCCTGTAAGTTAATGGTTTAAGTGCTCACCTTTCCCATAAAGGACTAGATATGTCACCAATTGGATAAAGGTCCATTCCAGCTCTGTGTAAATGATGAGGTTTTATCACCTCATAATGATAATGGTTTGATAAAGCTGATAGATGCATGTGCTTCTTTTATGGATGATCTGGGCTACAACACTAATCAAACCAAAACTTATGTCATGATTTTTTGACCTAACTACAAAGTCAGGAACTTAACCATTAAGGATAGAATGATCAAGAAGCCTGTTTTTTTCAATCTTAGTCTATATGGTTCTTCTTGTAGTTGGACCACTCTTGTGTCGAACAAGAGACAATCCTTTTTTACAATCACTATATGCAGTTTTTAATTTTGTTAAACAATAGCTAACAAACCTCCTAGGCATATGGTACATATATAAATGTAAATGTTTTCCTCTCCCGTTTATGGTATTGGTATTTGAGGTTATGTTAACATAGGTCCTCTCCAAATTGAGGAAAACTGTTTCTGATGGTGATTATTAGATCTTCTGCCAAGCGATCCATATTTTAACTCCCATGAAGAGTTAATATCAATCATTCAATCAGGGGTTTGCAAAGCGTGGCTTCTCACCCGTGAGGGTCTCAAAGCGATGAAGGGTAGGGATGTGTGTGGTGGGGGGCTTCTGATGCGTCTGGGTGTGGGGGTTCAGTCAAACTGCCAGGTCTTGAGACCCTTCCTGAATTGGGTCAGCGACAGGGAATGCCTGAGGTGGAGGGGCAGGTGTAGATTAGAGGATGTTGTCAAGTTAGCTCCTTTGATGTTATCGGTGTCTATCTGATCCAATTCTGCAAACAAATTTAACAGAGCCATAATTACTTAATCTTCTAAAATGGATGGCTGTTTGATGATTCTGTGACTGAGATATATTAAAGACTTATGTGCTAAAATTGGTAGGTTGGTAGGTTGAATTGCATAGTGATTCCACAAATAGTGTTAAACAGGATAAATCATGGATCAAAAAGAAAGTATTTATCTGAGAACAGATGCATGCAGAGAGAAAACCCTAAGCTTTAAGAGCAAATTGCTAGTTATCCCTTGATTTTAAGACATTGTCTTTCTATGGACACCTATTAATCTTAGTAATGGGTCCCTGGGAGGGATACTTATTGTGTGTATTTAGGGTGGTGATTGTTTAGCACTATCTCTCCTACCTAAAGAGTTCACTTAGCACTGATTCGGTTAGCTTTTGTCCCTATGTTCAGCTTTCTACCCAATCCTTAATGCTTTCTATCTTTTGCTGGACATTTTGTAAATCAATGCGGCAGCAATATCCTGCTACTCTTTTATTGTATTATGACTTGTCAAAGTGAAGAGGGGATCTGCTCTCCTTATTGTGTCACAATGTATGTTTTACTGCTCAATTTATTTTTGAAACTTCCGTATATTAAGTGATTATTTACTCACTTAACATTGGATGAACTATGCGTTTCTAACATTTATTGTGTGTCTTTTGTGATTTATTTTTGAAAGTAATTAAAGATAACTTTTGCTTTGATTTTATTTGATTTACAGATTTTGGGTGTGTTTCAGCTGTAGAATCTGATATTGCTTATCTTCTGTTTACATTTTTAAATACTTTTAGGCAGAAATCTTATTATTTGGGTGTAGTCAATGTAAACCATATGTTTTTGGATGCAGAATAGTATGTACATTGCCCAACTTTTGTAAGATTGGGCTTTAGAATGGTAAATAAGATCCACCCCAATGTATATATTTCTGCATTGTTTGCTAGACTGGAGTTAGAATAGCAAATAGGACCCCCAATGTATGCAGTTTTCCCAACTTTCGGTAGGCTGGAGTTAGCACAGTAAAACTGTCCCTCCCCTCCATGTATGTACATTGCCTAATTTTTACTCAGACTGGAGTTTGAATAGTAAATATGCCCCCACCCTCAAATATATACTATTTCCCCAACTTTTGTTAGACTGGGGTTTAATAGTAAATATGCCACCCAATGTATGCATTTGCCCCATTTTTGTTTTGGATTGGAGTTAAAATAATAATAGAACATGCAAAGGCAGTGAAATATTGTGATTTAAGTGTTATGTGCTAATTGATTCATTGATTTGCCAAGGCAAGTGGTAATTTTGTACACCAAATGTATCATAAGTCCAACACTAAATGCATTTTGCACAATATGGGTAAGTCTATGGATGTTGAGGTTTCTATAATCAAGTGTTAATCTGTATGACACATAGGTTATGCCCACTGGGAAAATTGGGATATACATAGTGGAATGCCAAGGTACCATCCCTCCCTCAAATTGAAATACTTTAAGACTGGATTTTATGGCTTGTTTAATTTATGGTTTTAAAGGATACTTGACTTGAATCTGTGGTTGACTGGTAAGAGGAATTACATGTGGCATTGACTATTTAAAAAAACTCTGCTTTATTCTTTATACTGCTGGACATACTTGAGAGCTCACTGTTATGCATATTTTTCCCAAAGCGGTATTTGTACTTTTGGGAAGAATTTCTCAACTAGTTGTTTCTGTCCACGCGGATGTGCACCACAGAGAGCAAGGGCCAGCCACACTCAGCTGGGACTTTGATAGATATGACCCAAATAAAACTGTTGTAATTGAGTGTAATATATAGCACTCTATTTTTAACTGTTTAATGTGTTACAATATTGACCAAGTGCATTAGGATAGTGAAGTGAGTTTGACTGGGAGGCCTCCTTGCTCCTACTCTCTTTTCGCTATACATAAATGATATAGTTGAGTTTATAGACTTTCTGAGTAATAATGCTCCAAACATAGGAGCTTCAAAAGTTCCCGCACTATTATTTGCAGAAGACACACTCCTTATCTCCAAGATGCTTTTTAAAACTTTGCGCAGAATGGGGTTTGAAGCTAAATACTTCTAATACAAATTGTTGTCCTTCCACCACTATGAATCTACAAAGGTCCACATTAAAGCCCACAGTGAAGCTATTTAGCAGGTAACAGAATCTGATCACCTAAGAGTCAGACTGACAATAATCTTTAATGATCTCAACAGATCAATAAAAGCACAATTAAATTACAACATGAACCCATGGCTGTTTTACAATTCACCAAGAGAACCAAAACAAACATAGTTTCATCAGTCATGGAAATATATAACATCAAAGCCATGGGGGCGGCCATATATGGCACTGGATTACGAGGTCATGTTAAGGGCACTAGCCTAGACGTGGTTGAAACCAAATTCTTGCTGTATTTCTTAACTCTTCCACAGAGTGCCCTCCATTCACCAAATCTAAGTAATCTAGGCATGTACACGATCTCTTACTCGGTCAAAGTAAGACCTCTTTTGTATTGGTGCAGTTTGCAGTTTGTGGTTAACGGAGGGGCTTCACCCTTCCAAACTAATCTTTGAAGAAATTCTGCATTTAAGCAATCCAGAATCCCTCGGAGATCCTATGTCAAAGATGTGTTACACAGTATAGGCGTATCTGTCCCATGGGAGTCCCCAGCAAATTCTCAATGTGTCTCTAAGTCTGCAATTAAATGGAAATGCAAACCTGGAAGTCTAACAGACAAATTCCTTGATCATAAAATTATCCCCACATTTGAGCCCTTCCTTGATAACATCACAAGCTCTGTGGCATAACAGCTCATTATTATATTTAGATATGGGATCTTGCCCACCAACACCTTCTGCATGCGGTGGGTACAGAAGTAATATGTAGTAAATAATGCCTGGCCTGTAGAACTGAAACTGAAACAGATACTCATTTGATGTTCTTTTTGCAATGGTTATGCTGCCCCCATAAGAAATGGATATTGCCAGTGTGCCCGCTTATAGGGCCAGGCAATACAATGTAGCACTGAGAATCTTAAGAACTAACATCCATGTAATTCGTGTTGATAGAGTTGCAAAATTGTTTACTTCTATTTGGCTATTACGTCATTTTTGTTGTCCTGCAGTAGAACATTAATGTTAGAGTGCAATTAAATGCTTATTCATTGCGGTACTCCTAAGAGCTTGGTGAAGGTAGGGGATTGGTGCCCTCTTTTAATGTACTGCTGTTTTAATATGTATCTTTTATTATTAAGAATGTTTTTTAAGTGTTAAGTAGGTGAAAATGGATGTATGTTACATTTTAAATGTAAATTGTAGTTTTCAAGGATAAAGCCGAAATAAACAATGTATGATGATTTTTTAATAATATCAAACAAACATGGAGATAACATAAAAAATCAACAATGGAGAATTTCCCATTACCCACAAAATTTGGAGGTAATTGATTCGGGTGATCACATGACAAAAAAAATCTAAAGAAAAACACGAAATTTAATTTACGAGACAATTGAGTTAAAAATGATCCTGCAACTGTGTGCTCAAAGTGCGGCTCTGTGTCAGCACAAATTAAGGAACAGTGGGGCATATTATCAACAACTAGCGATATTTATCGCTAAATGGGCTTAGCAATTTTTTTTTATCGCCGGATTTTATCGCAGACATAACGTGCTATTAGCAACATTTGTCTCTAAAGCGATAAAATATCCGGCGATAGCGGCAAAATGCGTGAATATCGCTGGGAATCCAGTGATATTCAGGCATTATCGCTAATGGAGTCTTAACCTGAATATCCACCTCCCATTGGATATACAGGTTAAGAAGTGGTCAGAGCAGGCGTTAGTTTTCAGCGATATTCACGCTTAGTGCGAATTTTTTAATCGCTACGCCTGCATTGATAGTAGGCGATAGCGATGTTAGCGACTGCTTTCAGTCGCTAACAGGTTGGGTACGCCCACTTTGTATGTCATTAGCGATAAATATCGCTGACATGCAAAGCGGGCCCCAAACCGCTCGCTATCGCCTAAAAGCCGTCGCTAACTGATGTTAGCGACAGCTTGCTAATAGGGCGATGAACTTATCGCCGCTTTGCGGCCGAAAACGCCCGCAAAAGCGGCGATTATTTCATTTTGCCTGCCTTGGTAATATGACCCAGTGATTTTCCAAAGCAGTTTTGCATCAATGAATATTAAAATTGTCTGCCAAGACCAAGGAGGCTGCACTAGAAGGCGCTGTATAATATTGATTGAGGAACTCATGTAGTTTATTCAAACTTTCCAGCAGGCAAAGATCATTTGGTGATTTAACACATTTCTTAAAAAGTGTACTAGGGAGCTTGGGACCAGTTAATAGCACTGAATGAATGTTAGGAGAGTTTGTGCTTATTTCTTTCCAAGATCTCTTAACAGATAGTGACACCAACAATACTAAGCCCACGCTAGATCTCCCCACAGGAGCCAGGGTTGCGAACATATCAAAAGAACAAAAACTGGAAGATATATCCAAATTAATGACTAGAAACTGCTCAGCAGGAACGAAAGGGCATTTATTGGAGAACAGCAATGTAGAGGATACAGGTAGGTCCCTCAGCAATGAATGCTGTTATCGTCCAGTCCAGGCCTTATATATCCCCCGCCTCATTTGCCAGCACACCCCCCCCCAAAGGAAAACACACACTCTCCCAGGACAACGTAACAGTTGCTCCACCAGCATTTCTTAATCTACAGCACGAGTGCCATGCTCATGCTGGCAGATAATCACACCCCACTTTAAATATCCACTATAAACATTATAAGCAAGGACGAGCATGACAGCATAAGAGAGGACACCGCGCTCGTGCACCCGCTACATCCAACAAAAACCCAGTGGCGTAGCAAGGTCAGGTGGTTCCCGGTGTGGAAAATTTCTTGTCACGCTTGGCTTGACAAAATGGCAAAAATATGTGTTTAAAACACATATTTTTGCCATTTTGTCAGCCCCTCAGTGATGACACCTGGGGCTGCCCATACCCACCGCACCCCCCTTCCTACGCCACTACAAAAACCATCCAGCCAAATTCCCTCTTAGTAGAGGGCATGGCATCATCTTGCTACGTAACCCTGCAATATTCCATGATACAATGCCCAAGATATCTAAAGTGCTGGCCCACTTTGTATTGCCAACTAGTGAGTTTGTATTAACTATCTGTTCTAGAATCAAGGGAGCATTCAGGCTGGAAAATAAAAACATGTTGGGGGAGGTCATGGAGATATATTCAAAGCATAAACCCTCAACAGACCTTCCGGAATGGAAGATGGGCAATGATAAAGTGTAGTGGGGCCTGTTGACTGCGTGGTAACAGTGGTGGCACAGTGAGAGAAGTTTGTTGGAGGAGAAGAAAAAGATGCATCATGTGGATTATTAGAGTACCTAATGACTTATTGATAACTATAATAGATGGTACGGGTAACAAATTATTCCCTAAAGCTAGGCATTAATCTTTACTCTCTAACGAGCTAAGGACTTCAAACCAGTCAGAGTTTGGCAGAGGGGCGGCACACAGAGACCTGCTAACAAGGTAAAGTGCAAGGAGAAACACAAGAAGACCTTAGAAGTCTGAAGGGACCAAGGGTGGACATATGTTAAGAGCAACAGTGGTCCCATACAAGTTAGATTGGTACAATATCACAATTCTTACAATTAAAAAATGGAATTACGAGTGTATCCAATAGAAAGATAGAAACATGTATTACAATTGGATTAGAGGCACAAGGTAATATATGAAAAAGGTGAGTGAGCAGGTTGTGACTAGGTAATAGGAAATCAGCTGATTTCCTAACCACAGGCAAGTGACTTAAAAAGTGACTTTTCAATTTCTGAAAATGTAAGTAAAAAAGTCACAATCAAATTTAAATCTCATACTCAACAAATAGATACAAATTACAGTATAGAGTTGGAGATGTATGTGTCAACGACGTTTCAATCCCTATTAAATACTGGGATCTCATCAGGACTAAGACACGAAACGAGCGCCTGGGAAGTTGCCTGGGTAGGTATAAGTAGAGAGGGTAGGGGAAGGTGTGGAGAAAAAATAGGGAGGGAGAATTTTTAAGTCACTTGCCTGTGGTAAGTAAATCGGCTGATTTCCTATTACCTTGAGACGGCCTGCACACTCGCCTTTTTCGTATATTACCTTGTGCGTCTAATTCAATTGTAATAAATGTTTCTATCTTTCCATTGGATACACTTGTAATCCATTTTTTTATTGTAAAAATTGTGATATTGTACCAATCTGACTTGTATGGGACCCCTGTTGCTCTTAACCAAGGTAAAGTACATGACCTGATGGATTGACAAAAGATTGCTGATTAAAAAAAGTCAAACCTTGCAGGCCTTCGAGTTTGAACAATAGATCCCTCGCCAGCCCGCTTGGTTAAAGTTAACCAAAACACAATCTTCTGACAGTGTCTTAGGTGAAGTGCCTATCAAACTCTCTCTTCTTACCATTAGGAAATGCTGCACAAGAAATGGGACAAGTAATGCAATGTGGCACTGAGAATCCTAAGAACTAGCAGTTGTATGATAGAGACACGCATGGCTAAATCACGCATGCCTCTACCATGCAGCCCGAACCACAAATGCGTCTCAGCCATGCATTCCTTTACCACATATGCCTTTACATGCAATTTCATGGAAAATACATGAATGGTAAAGGGGTATGCATGGCTAAGATCGCAACCCCCTCCCCCGCCCTAAGCTACAAGCCCCCTACGTGCCCCCGCCCTGAGGTCCAATTACCCCGACCCCTCCCAACCCCCAAGTTCTCCCTAGCCCTTAACATACACTACCCCTCCCCCCTCCCACCCCTGCGCGGTCCCTAAAACTACCCCAACCCCTTTCACTGCCCTTAGGCCTTATACTCTAACCCCCTAATTAAAAAAACTACCCAGCCCTCTTCCAGCCCTGTAAACTACACCAACACCCTAGCCCTGAAAACTACCCCGACACCCAGCACTGAAAATGACCTGACCCCCCCAGGCCTGAAAACAACCCTGACACCCCAGCCCTGAAAACGTCCCTGACCCTCCAGCCCTGAAAATGACCCAACTCCCTCAGCCCTGAAAATGACCCGACCCCCCAGCCCTGAAAATGACCGCAACCACCCCTAGCCCTGAAAACAATCCCACCCACCTCCTAGCCCTGAAAACGACCTGCCCCCCAGCCCTGAAAACGACTCCAACCCAACTACCCCCAAACCATACAATCTACCCTCAAAACCCCTACAAACTACCCCCCAAAACCTGGCCCGAACCCAATTTACCTCACCATGTCCTTTCTACCTGGAGTCTTTCTGCTTCCGCCGAGCTGCAGCCAGCAGCTAGACTGCGTACTGCCTTAAACCCGCATATGCGTGGTTAAGGCAAGCGTGGTAGTACTTGTGTAGTTGGAAGAAGTGTGGCTCTGCCGGCATTGTTCCGACTGTTTCCCAGAACTAGCACCCATGGAATTATTGTTTATTGAGAGCTAAGCCAAAGGATCACTTAATTTGCCTGGTTAAAGTGACGTAATACTGCCCAGGACCAAAACACAAGGAGTGGCCTCTGTGGGAAGGTCCATGAAGAGTTCAAGACCTGAGTGGACCTGGTATTGAAGCAGATGAAATTGCACATGGGTACATTCTAGGGGACTTGTCGGTTCAAGTAAGTTGGAACTATTAACTGATATGCCTGACAACCCAATCCCTAGAAGGACCGTAGACTGCTGACAAGGCATCCCCTAACATGGAGCAATTATAGTTCCCTTTGACGAGCCATTGATACCAGACAACATGATTGTGGGCCTGGAGCAGAGTTCTCCAGAGTCATACCTGGAGGGCCGGATCCATGCCATATTTTTAAGATAATTACATTTATCTAAATGGAGATATGCTAAAAATCTGGCATGGATCCAGCTCTCTAGGACCGACTTTGGAGAACCCTGGCCTAGAGGAAACAACCTAGGTGGTATTGAGCCCATAAGTCAGGAAGAGGCCTGTGGACAGACTGTGAAAATAGGAGGAGAAATTGCTGGAGGGAACTGGGTCCTATTCAGCAGCATTAAAGGGACTGGTCGATGTTGGGCAGTCTGTCTTATATAGGCACAAATCAATATTGAACCACCCCCTTTAACTTAGAAATCACAGTGTCCATCAGGGCGTCCATTACGTCAAGCAAAATGGTCTTTAAGTGCGTATCTAGTAATTCCGTAGGTGAGTTGATCTGTGTGGGCGCCGAACGTCGAGGTGCTGCCTCTATCTTTTTAAGTTTCCTGGCGGGAGGCTTGGAATCATAGAGCCATCCAAAACAGCTATATATGCATAATGTACTTGGGCCACAACTGACAGCCAAACCCCACCTTAAGTTTATTGTGAATCGATTTGATTATTTGACTGGCCCTCAAGGGTGACCTGACTGCAGATACTGCAGGCCTACCTGCAGGGGCGTAACACAGGCCCCCGCAGCCCAAGCGGTGCGGGGGGGCCTCAAGCTCCAAGGGGCCCCCTCTGCACTGCACTCTGGCCAGAGAGCTCATGATTGAGCCCGGAGGGGGCCCCTCTACGTACCGTGCAGGGAGGCCCCCTCAGTTTTGGTTACGCCAGTGCCTACCTGCCGACACAGAGGTGGGGGAATTCGAATGCCAAAATATGTAGACCCAGTTCCTCTTCAACTGTGGAGATTTTCTATGTGATGTCTCCTATGTTGGAAGACAAATAGGAAATAATTTTAGATTTAAGTTTGTGTTTTGGGTGCGTATGCTCAAGGTCAACCGACAGCACAGAAGATTTACATTTGCTAATGTTATCAGTGCCCCCAGAGTGAACGAGGGTCGACTTCCAGCGCTTAAAACTGTATTTAGAGACCTCAAAAAAGAACCCACACATAGTGGCAAGAGTGGTTCTTACAAAAAATAAGAAGTAAAATCAAAGGAACCTGAAAAGAGATGGGACGGGAGGGGGGGGGGGAGGCCAGGTCCAGCCTCCTTCGGGTTTCAACAGGCATGGATGGGTCCACCCTTGAACCGTGCTTTGACCCTCTGGCACTTAAATGAGTGAGAGAAAGGCGACATGGTCTGTCTCCCCCTGCCCCTGCAATGAGGTTTCCAGGAGCTATAGTCCCTCTTCAGCAGTCCAATGTAGCTCCTTCCACTGCAGGTCCACTCTGATAGTAATTGCTTTTAGGCTTCTGCCGCCTCTATGATGGACTTATATCAGAGTCAAATTGAAAAATCATGTAAAACCAATCTTGCCAATACCATTTTAAGGTCAGAGTAAATTCATTGCACACTCAAGAGTTGGGGTTCAGTGCATAGAGTTCTAATACCAGCATAAATACGGTCCAAACAAAGGCACCCACTCTGTGGACCATGGCCAACAAGTAAATCTGCTACGGGCACAGTTAGTAAAATATCTTTCTGCATTTAAGTGTTCGGTGTACACGTCATTTTAATATGTGATAAACACATCAGCTGTAGGAGAGAGTTGAAGAAAGATTTGGTGGAGTGAAGAAACCTAAAGAGTTATGGTCAAGTTGCACCTAAGGCTGCAAAGTATCATCAGGTGTTGGCTATGATGAGAACTTTGCAATATTAGGAAAGGTCATTCCAATGCAGCTGAAGATGTATTGCCTGCTGATCAGTAGGAAGACAGCTTTAGCCAGAATGCTCATTTCCTCTTGTACTATGATAAGTTGACTGTCACCTAAAATCACTGGAAATCTGTGTAGAAAGCCTTCATAGCTAGACAAAAAATTTCCTTGTTTGTATTTTAATTGCAGGAATTCCCATCAGGCTCTGTAGATTCCACACACATGTTATCACTCACTCAAAACCAGCTTTATTCGATTTAGAGATGTAAATCAAAAAAGCAAATTTTATCACATATTGTCACAAACAACAGATCACCATAGTGTGAGATATGTTTAAAAGATATTATAAATGTCATATGTTAAAAAGCCAGGTTCAAATTCCACATTGATTTCCTGTATCTGATCATTGATTTCAAATACATTGCTAAAGGGCTAGTGAACAATTCATATTGTAAAAGTTGTAGCATTAAAAAGGCTGGGCGACACACATGTTATCAACTATTGAAAGTTTAACTATGTTTAAGTAAGTTGTCGTTTGCTGAAGATATTGACTAAGTGGATGCTTATTTTGGCAAAATTGCTACTCTACCACGAATGGCCAATCATCCTGTTGTGTGTAAGTTGGTACTGCTTTTGCATTGTCTGTCCCATTGTCCACAAAGAATTAATCTGAAATGCCAAGTGGCCTGTTTTTTGACACTCGCAAGACAAGCAAAAGAAACGTTTATCAAGAGGAGTGGAGTGTCCTGATTGAACATCACATGCAGCATGAAAGTATGTTCGACTCTCACTATTTTGGCCCTATACAAGTTGTAAAGAGATATCTGTCTGCAACTAGAATTTGTTTACTGTACAGTTGGGAGGGATGTGCAGCGGTACAGCAGGGGCTATGCACAATGTAGCTTCAGCAGCATGTTTGCCTTTAGGGATGCTAATATAGAATATGGTCCTGAATGTGTGGAAGGAATCGAGAATGCTCTGGGACACTTCTTCCAATTCACCTCTGGTCAATAGACCTTTGTAGCCACCTGAGCGGAAGAAGGGTAACAACTATTTCAATCTTAAAGTACAGTGGGATCATTAGGGCCACACAATAAAAGTCTGAGTCAGTAGCTTGTCGTTAAAAGGTTTGCTACAAACTTAAAGCAAGATTCATATATATCAATCTCAAAAACATAGTATAAAAGTATAGAATAACCAAAGGGAGAACAAATCGTCATACAATATTGCTCCTCAGCAGTAAAGAAAATAGAAGTATCTCAGTAGCCGCAATACAGAAAATAAGAAAAAGAATTTAGTGACTTGTTGAATGTTTTTGATCTTTCTCCCAATACATGGAAAAGATTTCTCGCATCTATTAAACCCCACACTAACCTAATGATAGTGAAACCCTATTGGAGGAAGGTAGCAAGAAAGGTGTCAGCATCAGAACCTCTGTAGAAGTTCTTTAAGTAAAGAATCATGTATAGCATAAAGCCACACAATCAGAAATGTCAAAAAAGGGCTGTACCTCTCCAAGTCTAAAGGGAATCTGGCTAACACCAAATGCAAAAAGAACATATAAGAAAAACATGACGTCATACACATCATAATATGTTTTCTAGTTCCCAGAAAATAACTTGGCACCTTGAACACAACTCCCATATTCCAGTCTCCGCTTCAAAAGCGTCCTTGGCTTCTCCTTTCATCTGATAGTACCAACTGGTAACACTACCTTTGTTCTTCATTAAAATAATTTGACCTTGCCAGCTCTTCCTCACCTCTCTATCTCTGACATACAATGTGCTTTTCACTAACTAATGAATGCCTTTGGTCTGCACCTGCAAAGGAGACAAACATGCAGAAAAACAAATTCCACGTTTGTATTAACTGTCTCAACTGTAAACTTCCCACAATCACGCTGGCTTAGCAATTCTTTAAAATAAAAATTAGATCTACAACCTACATATAATCCAATAAATTGAAATCTTTAATGATGAAACAAGCTTTATCGTGCTGTACTCTTATATGTAACAGATTTCGGTTTAGCATGCATGCGTGAGGGTGTTGTCGGGGTCTTGTTTGGTGTGTGGTGTTGGGTATGGGTGTGGGTGGCTTGATTGGTTTCTGCATGGGGTGTGAATTTGTGAAGCTGCAGGAGCACCAGCAGAAGGAGCAGGTGAAGGCACCTTCTGTGTTGTGTGGCGCGGTTTGGCAGCAGCATCCGAGGGGCATCCCGGGTAGAGCTACCGGAAGACAGTGGCATATTTATTTATTTATTTATTATTTATTTAAAACATTTGTAAAGCGCGGCTGACACCTTGCAGGTTTCCTGGCGCTGGAGAATACTCTTAACTAAGGGGGACTGACGGCTAGGAGCAAGTGAAATTAGGATTTAAGGGAATAGCCAGGTTTTGATGCGTTTCCGAAAGGGGAGGAGTTGTGAGATTTGACGGATTTCAGGAGGCAGACTGTTCCACAGTTTAGCCGCTGCGACTCTGAAGGATCTGCCCCCCGTCCTGACTTTGTTGTATCTGGGAACAATTACCAAACAGGCAGAGGCTGAGCGTAGGGTTCTGGTAGGGATGTACCAGGTAAACATGGCCTGCAGAGGTTTGGGCCCAGCTCCGTGGAGCGCTTTAAAGACGAGGCAGAGGGTCTTGAAAGCCACTCGTTGTTTAAGTGGGAGCCAGTGTAATTCGGCTAAGGCCGCTGTGGCGGAAGATCTCCTGGTCCAGCCAAGAACTTACTTGGCTGCGGCCAATTGAACTCTTTGGAGTCGATCTAGTAGAGCAACTGGGGACTCAAGTAGCAGCGCGTTACAATAGTCCAGGCGACTAAGGATAGTGCACCTGACTATCAGCTCCCGGGCTTGTGCAGGGAGGTGTGGCATAATTTTGCGCAAGGAGCGCAGAAGAGCCGAGCAGGTTCCCACAGTTTTTGCAACTTGGGTTTCTGTGCTCAATCTATTGTTCAGTGTGGCCCCTAGGTTGTGGACCGACGTGACTGGCAGAGGTTTATCTGGTGTTTCCGGAGGCCAAAAATCGCAGGGGAACTGGCGAGGAATTCGACTTCCCGCACAATACAGAACCTCCGTCTTAGAGGAATTAAATTGCAGGGAGTTTTTGTGTAACCACCCAGCCGTCTCCCTTAGGCAGTCATGAAAAGCTGCAAGGGGGGTAGAGTCTTCTCCCTCCCAAGAGAGGATAAGCTGGGTGTCGTCCGCATAGTTAATAGTTTTTAACCTGTGGGCCTTTATTAACGTGATCAGGGGTTTAAGGTACACGTTAAAGAGGATGGGGCTGATGGAAGAACCCTGGGGGACCCCGTGGGGGACAGAGGAGAAGGTGGATTGAAAAGGGGGGAGAAACACAGCCTGCCTCCTGTCCCGTAGGTAGGAGTGGAACCATAGCAGGGCTGTGCCGTCCACCCCAGCCTCACAGAGTCTCTCCAACAGGATCCCATGGTTAACCGTATCAAATGCGGCAGACAGGTCCAGCAAGATCAAGGCTACTGCCTGGCCCCTGTCTGCCCGCATACGAAGGTCCTCCATGGCTGTCAGGACAGCTGTTTCGGTCCCGTGGGCAGGGCGGAAGCCAAATTGAAAATCATCCAGGATCTGATTTTGCTCCAGATGAGCGGAAAGACAGGCGCTTACCCAACGTTCGGCAATCTTTGCCGGGAATGGCAAGAGGGAGATAGGCCGATAGTTAGACAAACAATCGGGGTTCAAGGAAGGTTTTTTCAATAGCGGGGTAATTAGAGCCTGCTTCCAAAAAGATGGCACAAATCCGCAATGTACGGATTGATTGCAGATCCTACGGAGGGTGACAAAGAGGTCAGTACCAAAACTTTTCCAAATTTTTGGAGGCAGCGGGTCAAGAGGGGAGCCCGAGGTGATCCCAAGCGCCAGCCTTTCAAATTCAGTTTCTGGGATGGGGGGGAACTCCCGCAGCTTTTCCATGGGGGGATGAACTGAGTGCACCGAGACCGAGTCACTGGTACAGGCCCTTGATATGTTGGGACCGCATGATGGAAGGGAGGAGTTCAGGTTGTGGATAATGGTTTCAATTTTGTTTTTGAAAAATAACGCATGGTTGTCACAGAGGGCTTGAGTGGGAAGAGTAGTTTTTAAGGCACATTCAGGGTGGGTGAGGTTTTTGAGAATCTGAAATATGCTTTTTCAGCTGTTATTGGCGTTGCTGATCGTGGTACAGAAATAGTTGGCTTTACTCTGAGCAATTGCAGTTTTATATGCCTGGAGATGGTTTTTCCAGAGTGCTTTATTAGTGTCGGAGTAGCCTTGTCTCCATTTCCTCTCTGATTGTCTGCAGGCTAGTTTGAGGGTTTTCAGAGAGTCGTTAAACCAGGGGGCTGGAGCTCTGCTCTTTGCTTTGCATTTCTTCTGGGGGGCGAGGGAGTCTGAGGTAGAGGAGATTGTTGAACAGAAGGCTTTAAAATTGTTCTCCACCGAGTTAGTGGGGGTGAAACTGTTTTCCACATTAAATACAGTGCCCGCCGCTCTTAGTTTGTCAAGGGCTTTCCAATCCCTATACAGAAAATCGGAGGTAGTGCTACGTGGAGGCCTTTTAGCTCTGTCACAAAAAATGTGAAATTTAATAAGTGCATGGTCGGTCCAGCACATGGGCAGGATGTCGCTCAAGTGTACTAACTGAGGGGAGGCAAAGATTAAATCCAATTGGTGCCCAGCTGTGTGGGTGGGTTTGTTAACCAATTGTGAAAGTCCTACGCTATCACAGGAAAGTACTAGGTTGTGCAGTGCACTGTCCTGGCTTCCATTGGGCCAGAGATTAAAATCTCCTAGAATGATCAGCTTGTGGTGGGAAGTGGCCATATTGGAGAAAGTGGTGAGTAGCGAGTGTTGCTGTTGGGCGTTAAAGGCTCCCGGAGGGCGATAGCAGATAATGGCCGTGACGATGGCTCCATGGTGACAGTTTATAGAAAGGCCAAGGAGTTCCGTCCCGGCAACTGGGTCTATGTCTAAAATGGGGTTTTATTTTTTGGTTCAGATTAGGGAAGAGATTCACGGCGTGGGTGGAGACAGGGTTCTAACGTACACATGAGCGATATAGAATGTTGAACAAAATGGGCACAACGAAGTGGGGTGATTATGTGACACTTGATCAGGGATGCAAATGAAATGTAATGTGTATATTTTTATAAACATTTACAGATACTCCTGAAGAAGGTTTTTAAAACCGAAATGCATTGAGTTTGAAGAGCATGTTTTAAAGTGGAAACGAAGTCAGCATAATGTTCAAGTATAGGCCTGGATGGGCAATACATTGAATTACTAACATCCAAAAAACTGTGATAATATTTCTGCTTTTGACGAGATTACAAAGGATGGATTACCGATGAGAAAAGTGAATAAAATATGAATAAACACGGATTAAAAAATGGAACAGTTTGGATTAAATTGCATCACTGTTTGGATACAATATGTGCACACGGCTGTGCAACCCGCAGACCTGCGGACCAAGCAGGTCTCCCTGTTGTTAGTATGTTACTTTGGTGCGAAACGGAACGGCGCACGCCATACGGGTGCATGCACGCCAAAAATGAGTAAAAGGAAAATCGAAACTTTTGAACAGGAATAATACTGAGGGTGTGCTTCGGATGCCTCTACATAGTGTTGCCACAGATACCGTTTCACCTTCCGGCAGCACCCCGTCAAGAAATGACAAAACTGAACTTAAAAACATTTTCAACGTGGAGCACGTCAAAAGCAGCCGTTTCTACTTGTTGTAGATATATATTCAAATAAGGACAGTTCACTTGCATTGTATGGAGGACGCACGTATTTATGTTTCAGATTTTGAGTTGATGTGGACTTTATGTTAATTATAATGCACCATTTGTCAAAAGAGATGGATTAGGGTATTTGTACACGAGTTAGGTAGGACTGTGGGTAACTGAGTTTGGTGAAAGCAAATGAACTACTGAGTGAGAACGGGAGGTGGAATAGGACACGTGGGCAGTTTTGAACCTATGACAGCAGAGGTGGGGCGTATTACAACTATTTGAAACTGGGACGAGCTGCATACACATTAGTAGCGATTAGGAGGATGTCAAGGAGGTTAAATGCTGCGATGCCAAAATCAGGTATGCAAGGGGTTGGACTAGGTGGTGAACTGACGTTAGATTGGAGAGGGGACATGGTTTGTTCTAATTACTGGATAAGTTTGAGCACGAGAATGCTTGGGGTTTTATTTTTTGGTTCAGATTAGGGAAGAGATTCACGGCGTGGGTGGAGACAGGGTTCTAACGTACTAATCACAAAAGGAAGGTCCCAGGGGTATATTAAAGACTCTACCTGTTGAATCCCCTGAACAGAATTGACACCAACAAAAATCAACAGTGAGTCTGCACACACTAACAAAGTACCCTGAAACAAAATTCTAAGGAAAAGTTTATCAAAAACGAGTTCCCATCAGTCCACCATCGAGACCGCCCTTCATCATCTGGGATCTCTTTAGACACATATGACTATTGCTGTTAAAGGTGAAAAAACCTGCACTGGCTGATAACAAACCATGTACCAGGAAAAACCACAGCAATTATGTAGGATGTGAAAGAAGACGTGTCTGGTGGAGTACTGAATAGCAGTGCAAAGAAAAAGTGTATGTGAAAAGAATAAGAAAAGGGGTTCTAAAATTAGGTCGTGTTCAGGGACAACAATTTTAATAAACACCGTCACACTCCTAAATCAATAAAAACAGTGCAATTAAGTGGCGTAACAAATAACACTTAGTAGATGTATAAGGTCGACATGTTTCTGCAGTCTAATAGAGTCTCGAGATCTCCTGCTGCTTCCTCAGGACCATTAGTGCTACTGCTAGATAAGATCAAAGGATCAAAAAATAAATAAACCTTATCACCTGGATAGTGTAGGTTACTGTGTAATCATCTTCCCATCCTAAATATAAGAAGAAAAGTGTAAATGTAAGTCACTAAAAATTATCAGAGAGTATCTGGGTACAGTGTGAAACATACAAATAGCATGCAGTATTATGCATACAAAATAGTGTGATGCCAGTCAAGTGAAATTACTGGCCGGCACATGGACCGTCTAAGTCAGTCACCACTCACCAAATTGTGAGTATACAACATTAGGTTCACTCACCCACTCGATGGGAAGGAAAAGCCCCACCTCACCTGGCGCGAGCTCAGGTAGATGGATGCACCACACTATGAAGAAAATAACACAAACATTGATGTAAATAACACCTGCTGGTATTCCCGGGCAAACCAGTCTTCGCATGCGCCACCTCTAGCGCCAAACAACACAAGCCAAACAATCAACAACCTGGCCGCTTACATCTCTAGTTACAGAGGGTATGTTCTCTGGAGCTGTCAGCTTCCACAACCACTCATTCAAGATTACAGCATAATCAGCGTGCTAACAGCGTAGTCAGGCTCTCATCTGTTATCCCAGCTGCTGCACACCCAATCGTTATCATTACTTCACATAAGTCTCAAGGCAAAACGCCTATACGTGGGAGCTATAGAGCTATCTGCTTCCACAGCCACTCGTTTCTGACCCCAGCTATTTTAGCGTGCTGACAGCGTATTCACGCTCTCTTATGAAGTACCTCCCGCTGCACACCCAATCATATTCCGAAGTAGTGAGAAAATGCAGGGCAGCTCACCTATCCGTCGGTACACCGGTCGTCCCTCTAAGCTCAATCTTGGGGAGGAACCGACTCGGTGTACCGGGAGGTGCATATGTCAACAGCCAGCTTCCGCGTCAGGCAGGGGGTGTGTGCGGACGTGCACCATGCGCGGTGACGTCACACGCAGCGCGACAGGCGCGCTGTTGCCCATAGGGAAATGTAGTTTTACCAGGCATTTACAGGCTAAGGAGTAGGTTCGAATCCCGGCCGGGCTCGAATTTTCAGCCTTGATAGATAGATCTACCTAAATTATAAAATTATGGTCGTAATTGCACAACTATAAGAACAATCGACTTCATAAGCAGGACAGTCTTCAATCCTTAATTAAAGATGCAGAGCAGGGGCAAATAATCCAAAATAGTCACCCCTTCTATTGCACCACCAGGCAAACCACTCAGAAATGGCTATTCACGCTACACCGCATTACTTGTAGGGAGTGTGTGAGTGAAAACACTACATGGCATTACCATCCAGTACAAACATCCACACCATTAGCTATGTACATGATAAGTCATGTTGTGGAGTATCAGATCAAATAGGGCTAACGTACACATGAGCGATATAGAATGTTGAACAAAATGGGCACAACGAAGTGGGGTGATTATGTGACACTTGATCAGGGATGCAAATGAAATGTAATGTGTATATTTTTATAAACATTTACAGATACTCCTGAAGAAGGTTTTTAAAACCGAAATGCATTGAGTTTGAAGAGCATGTTTTAAAGTGGAAACGAAGTCAGCATAATGTTCAAGTATAGGCCTGGATGAGCAATACATTGAATTACTAACATCCAAAAAACTGTGATAATATTTCTGCTTTTGACGAGATTACAAAGGATGGATTACCGATGAGAAAAGTGAATAAAATATGAATAAACACGGATTAAAAAATGGAACAATTTGGATTAAATTGCATCACTGTTTGGATACAATATGTGCACACGGCTGTGCAACCCGCAGACCTGCGGACCAAGCAGGTCTCCCTGTTGTTAAAATGCCAATCGACCAGGATGCTCGGTGAATAACGCCCACTCCCCCGCCACGGCCCTTTGGCCTGGGGAGATGCAGTATTTTAAAATCTTGAGGGCACGCCAGATCGAGGTCAATATTGCAGTCAGCATGAGTCCAAGTCTCGGTAAGGCATATTGTCGCTAGGGGCTGGTTGGGCCAGGGTTCTGATGCTCTGGCATGGTTCCGGTGTGGGTGGGTGCAGAAGGAAAAAAGAGACAGGAAGGACACTGAAGGAGCAGGTAAGGAGTGGGGAGGACATAGGAGGTGGAAATAGAAGCTGGAGGATGGAGGGGGACTGCGGGGATCCTGATGGAGGGAGCACAAATGCGGGAATGCACCGAGAGAAAATGCACAATGAGAACATGCACAAACAGAAAAATGACAAAGCACATAGGAAATGAAAGCCCAAATGAGAAAATGTGTAAACTGGGAAAGAGGTAACAGCACCAAGAGAGATGGCACAGTACAGAAATGCACAAGAGTAAAATGTACTAAACAGAAAAGTGACAAAGCACAAAGAAAAAAGGCACAAACAGTGAGCGCAAAAAAAACAGAGAGAGAGTGCACAGAGATAGAAAGGCACAAGGATAGTGCACAAAGAGAAAAGCAAAAATGCGCAAAAGGAAGAAGTCACGAAAGTGGAGAGCGAGTGAAAAACATATAGCAAAAGAGAGAACAGATGGATAAGAGATAGAGGAAAGTATCAGCTAAAGCGAGAGCAGAGGGAGCGAGGTGGGAGCCTCGAGGTGAAGCATTGGGTCCAATAGGGCATAAGACTGGTCCAAAGACCAGTCACAGGTAAGTGAGTGGGGGATGGGCCTAGTTATCAGCTCAATGGGGTCGTTCAGCACTTAAGAAACAGGTGAGGTGGGATGCAAGGAGTGTTATGAAGGTAGCAGAAATGAGGGAATGCACAGAGGGGAAAAAAGAAAAGGCACACAGAGAAATCAACAAGGAGCATGTAAAAGAAACGCCCAAAGTGGAAAGTGCACTAAGAGAGAATGGGAAAGTGTGCTGTGGGAGTCTTAACAGTGGAGAAATGCATAAGTGAGAAATGTACAAAAGAGAAATGCACGAGGGAGAAATGTAGAACAGAGAAAAGCGACAAACCCCAATGGATATGGTGCAAAAAGAGAGTGGGAAAAGGGAGACAGAGAGCAAACACAAGAAGATAGCACACAAAAGAGAAGCAAGAGTGAAAAACCAATGGCAAGAGATAGATCAGATGGGTGGGAGAGAGAAGAGAGGATCAGCTAGGGTGAGACCAGAAGGAGCGAGGCAGGCGCCTCGAGGCAAAAATCAGGGTCCAAAAGGTCCTAGGACTGGTCGGAGTGCCAGTCACAGGTAAGTTTGTGGGGGCTGGACCTAGGCAAGTTGGATGATGTTGGCTGTAAATGGCAACTAACATTTTGTGTTCCACCACAAAAGTAAAGCAACCCCGACGCAAAATGTTCATAAATATGGGCCACAGAGTTCACCTTTCTCCCTAGATTACAACTTGTGTAGCAGTGATTATCATAGCATGGCCAAGGCACTAGCCTTCCCCAGTGGCGGATCATGCAGGTAAAAGTGGTGAGCGGGGTGGGAGGTGGTGGAATTCGACAGATGATGGCATCCGTAATATTAAATAAATAAAACGACTTACTTTGAGCTTGCCACATCGCTGACGCGGTGATGCGGCTAGCGCAAAGTAAGTGATTTTATTTATTTATTTATTCAATATTACTAAGCCCGTCAACTGTCCAATTTCACTACCCCCCACCCCCGCCCTACCGCCCCTACCTGTGCATGCCGCTACTGCCTTCCCGTATTGGGAGTGGTGCCAATGCGTGCTTTCATGGCACTCGTTACCTCTATTGAGTCCACTTCCAAATAATTCCATACAAGGGGAAAAAGGCAATAATAGATTCCATGAACTTTTGTCTGGATTCTGGGGCAGTTAGTGATTCCTGGTCAGTATCCTTGGTGAATACTGTTGGTTACCATTGGTGTTTCAGGGTTTAAGACTTTTTTATCCACTTGGATACAGGTTGTTCAGTTTGTAAACTTGCCTCTCCAAAGATGGCATTAACAAATGGTTGTCTTAATACAGTAGGTAGTAAACAGATTGGAACTCACACATAGGATGCCACTGCCATCTCACTTGATAAGCTCACAAACTCGCCTAGTTATATCTTATAAAAGGGCTTGATTAAGAGGAATGGATTATAGAACGAAACCCCAAAAAATGAGCTCTGCAACTCAGTTCTCCCATTCCCTAATATACATTTTCTGGTGTCTTGCGTGCGCAATATTTCGCCATGCACTCAAAGTGTTCTGCAAAGCAGTAATGAAAAGTTGGCCAGCCTGCCATATTATAAATGCATTTTTATGCAATAAATTCCTTTCCAACCTCTAATGGCACAGAGACTTCCAAAGTCCTATCAATAAACATTTCCCCACAATTATTCAAGTGTTTAAAGCAAAAAATAGTCATGCTATGGAGGAATTGTTCTACCATCAGAGTTTTCTTGTTGCCATGGATGTATTTGTATTATTTATAAAATATTTTTCCACAGAAATAAAATGCCCACTTTCCTCGTCATGTAAGGCAACAATGTAAAAAAGCTTTTCCAAGAGCTACATAGGGTCTGGGGAACAGAACAATTTCAGTCACGTTTTTGATTATAAGCAAGCAGATTAAAAGTGTACATTTATACTGACATCTAGGGCACAATCTGGTGCTTTGGGCGAACACAATTTTTAGTTTCTGTATCATGGCAACATCATGCTTCCCTCTCATGACAACCTTTAGCAAGCTAATCACTGTCCTCTCATGTTCACGTGGGCAACGAGCACTGGTCAAATAGTTGAACACTTACACCAGAAACATGCAGAGATAGTCAAAGCACAGCTTCCAAAACTTAGGCATCATTTACAAGCGTCCTCTTTACTCTGAGGGGCTCTTCATGGGAATGACTAAGTCAACCAGAAACACAAAGGGGGTCATTAGGATGAGGAGCAGCCTCATGCATGTTTAACATTGGGGCGGGCGGTGTTTACACCAGCACCCGCCGCAATGTTAAAAATGCATGTTTTGCATTTGCATACAAAAAGCGCCAGGCACCGCGTGGTGCCTGCCGCATTGTGTATGTAAATGCAGGGGGGTACCACCGGTACCCCCCATGTGCACCACCCACCTCGCCTTCATCATGGGGGCATGCAACGGGCCCCCAAAGTAAAGACCGCATGCCTTTCCGTGGCGGCAATAGGCATTGCAAAATGCCCATCGTGATATGGCTGGCGGGGTCTGATAGACACCGCCACCATATAAACCCTTTTCCGCCCCGGTCACAAGGCGACCGGGGCGGAAAAGCAGCGGAGGGTCTTTCCGTCTGCCGCGTACCCCCCCAGCCATGTTAATATGGCGGGGGGTCATTGCAGCAAGGATGGCGGGCGGGTCGCCCCCGCCAGGCCGGTGGTGGCTACCGCCAGCCTGGCGGGGGCTATCCGCCCGCCATCCTAATGGGCCCCAAAGTCTTTGATAAATCCACTGACACAATGTAATTTATCTGGAGACTTCAGCTGCTGAAATGTGGAATAATCAGTGGCTTCTTGATCATCATTCCACATTTCTCCAGTAATTTCTCATTTAAACAAGCACTTGTAATGCTTTCAGTCTCGCCTTTGGGACCTTATATGTATTTAGCTATGCAGCACATTAGCCTGAGTGCTGAAACATCTACTGTTCTTTAACATGTCGGGAATGTAAGCACCAAACTGCGTGACATGCCAGGTCTGGGAACACATGGAGTGAAATATTCCCTTTCAGCAGGAAATGATATGATCCAAAGCTCTGTTTTTAATATAAAGTCAGGGCCTTCATGGTTATATCACTGAAAATACAAGATTTGAAAAAAATATTATTGTCTACAGGTGCTCGTGGAAGACAATTTCTATGGACTGGAATCTATAGAATGCTAAAGTGATTCTGGTATTTTACTGATCTCTGCTGGTCGTTTTCTATCAAGAAAGTTAAATAGAGGCAGTTGCCAAAAAAATAAAATGCCTAAGCAGAGAGCAATTCTGGTATATTACTGACCTCTGCTGGTCATTTTATATCAAGACAGTTAAATAGAGGTAAGAACAGAAAAAAAGTCCTTAAGCGGAAGCAAACAAGTCCTATTGCTGATCTCCAGAGCCCACAAAGTACATACACATATAAGTATATACTAAAGTATATACAAGAGGTCTCGAATGCTCAACCTTAAAAGGACCATCAGTGTCTTACTTGTAATTCTTGTTAGAACTGCCTTTCCCCCTCCCCTGAGTTACCAGTACCCCAGTTATTGATAACTCAACTGGGGTTGTGTGGGGGTCAAAAGTGGGATTACTGCTATACTTGTATTGAGACACTCAGCCTTAACTCGTTACGCATACTGTTAGAACTCGTTTGTATTTACTCTAACGAAAAAAATCCTCCCCACGCAAACTAGCATGCAAACATTCAACACACACAATTACATAGTTTTTTTAAACATTTTTATTTAATTTTATGTGTAATTTAGTATTGTTCTTCTGTTGTAAGGAAAAACATGAGAATACGAGGTGGAGCTCACAGGAATGATAAGCAGCTCACAGAAATGAGGTTTGCAGGAATGAGGGACAGTTCAACGGAATAAAGAGGAGCTCACAGGAATGATAAGCAGCTCACAGAAATTAGGCTCGCTGGAATGAGGGACAGTTCCGCGGAATGAAGAGGAGCTCACAGGAATGAGGGGAGGCTCGCAGGAATGAGGGACAGTTCATCTGAATGAACAGGAGCTCACTGGAATAAGGGAAGGCTCGTGGGAATGAGGGACAGTTCAACGGAATGAAACGGAGCTCAAAGAAATGAGGGGAGGCTCGCAGGAATGAGGAACAGTTCAACGGAACAAAGAGGAGCTCACAGGAATGAGGGGAGGCTCGCGGGAATGAGGGACAGTTCAACAGAATGAAGAGGAGCTCACAGGGATGAGGGGAGGCTTGCAGGAATGAGGGACAGTTCAACGGAACGAAGAGGAGCTCACAGGAATGAGGGAAGGCTCGCAGGAATGAGGGACAGTTAAACAAAACGAAGAAGAGTTCACAGGAATGAGGGGAGGCTCGCAGGAATGAGCAACAGTTCAACGGAACGAAGAGGAGCTCACAGGAATGAGGGGAGGCTTCCGGGAATGAGTGACAGTTCAACGGAACGAAGAGGAGCTCACAGGAATGAGGGGAGGCTCGCGGGAATGAGGGACAGTTCAACGGAACGAAGAGGAGCTCACAGGAATGAGGGGAGGCTCGCAGGAATGAGGGACAGTACAACGGAACGAAGAGGAGCTCACGGGAATGAGGGGAGGCTTGCGGGAATGAGCGACAGTTCAACGGAACGAAGAGGAGCTCACAGGAATGAGGGGAGGCTCGCAGGAATGAGGGACAGTTCAACGGAACAAAGAAGAGCTCACAGGAATGAGGGGAGGCTCGCAGGAAAGCTCACGGGAATGAGGGGAGGCTTGCGGGAATGAGCGACAGTTCAACGGAACGAAGAGGAGCTCACAGGAATGAGGGGAGGCTCGCGTAAATGAGGGACAGTTCAACGGAATGAAGAGGAGGTCACACGAATGAGGGGAAGCTCGCGGGAATGAGGGACAGTTCAACGGAATGAAGAGGCGCTCACAGGAATGAGGGGAGGTTCGCAGGAATGAGAGGCAGTTCACAGGAATAAGGGACGAGTCACAAGAACAAAGGGTGGTTCACATTGAATAAAGAGCAGTTTACAGGAGTCAGGGCCCGTTCACACAACTATGAAAAAAAAGGATACAAGTGTTTAGAAGAAG
This sequence comes from Lissotriton helveticus, assembly GCF_964261635.1. Taxonomy (NCBI): domain Eukaryota; kingdom Metazoa; phylum Chordata; class Amphibia; order Caudata; family Salamandridae; genus Lissotriton; species Lissotriton helveticus. The sequence goes on along the minus strand of NC_136072.1, from coordinate 155,517,726 downwards.
CTACATGACCCACAAAAACATTATATGGCAGACAACAGCAGACATTTAAAGACTTAATAGGAAGTGGTGACCGCCTGCTGAAAGACTTTTAGAAGCTGAGCCAGTTGAATTCCATGCTAGGGAGCTTTGACGCCTGTTATTCCGTTGAACAGCAAGCACTAGGGGAGTCAGCAAGGAGGTGAATTTCCATTTCTACTATCCTCGTAATATTGCACTATCCATCCAGATGCACATAGCCAATTAATTCAATAAATAATCTTCTCATCTGCACTGAGATTGTAATAAAGAGAAACACTACACAGAGAAACACTGCCACCTACTGTCAAAATACACTTTATTCGATTTTTGTTAAAATCATAAAAGGACAGTTACAATACAGTACAGTGTTTTTTAAAACATCAAATAAATTTGATTACTAAATTTATGACATGAGTTAATATTTAATTTTTCCACATAATTGCAATGATTAAATTTTTGGATAAAACCAAGTTTAAAAGTAGGTTAAAATAGAGCTTTTCTAGATGTTTTTTTCTTCTTTAATCTGAAGGCGGCTGTTAAATAACATGCAACACTAAAGATGGTATGGGTTTCTGCTAGTGATTGGAGGAAAATTAAGGCTGGCCTTACTTGGATGAAACCAGTAGCTTTTAGAACAGGAAATAAGTATTTTACCCTCTCCCTAGTATACAGGCCACAAAAAAAAGTAAAATGGAGAGTGTCCTGAATTGAGAACTGATCACACTCACAGGGTGGTCCGTCTTCAGGTTTTGACCACACGGGGAAATTACCAAGTAAGTAATGGATCAAGTTCAGCCTAAATTTTGTTAGCAAGAGTCTGTGGAGTGGGTTAGTCACAATTTCCAGAGAGGGAGTGGTAATTAAAACTATGTGGGCTCTTACTGATGGTTTCCTCATTTCTAACTCCTCTCTCTCCATACGGGCCCTCTCCAAGAACTCCTGCTTGATCCATCTGATGTCTTCCCTCCTGATGTTAAGTGGATCAGTAAAGAGTTCTAGTCTCCCAAGCACGGCGAAAGTAGATCTAATATATTTCAGCCAGGGTATTCTCATGGCATTGTCCCTCAAGATAACGTCTTTCAGAATGGCATGATTTAATGTTAGCTCAGAATTCAACCATGTTTTTGCCCAGAAAAGAAGTGGGGCTAGCTTCAATTTGTCACCAATATAAGGCTGGCCCATTTCTTCATGTATCGTAAAGGTGGGGGTGGAATTGGGGACAGATAAAAATTTCCTGATAAGTCCATTTTCCACCCTCTGGATTTTATCCAAGTTTGCATATCCCCACATCGCAGACCCATACATGGCAATTGGGATACACTTACTATTATATACCTTTATCACTGCCTCCATTGGTTTGGCGCCCAATCTTTTTGTGAAGGCACACAGGGCTGCTGTAGATCGAGCTAAACTAATGCTCTTTGCCTTAATCTGGGGGACCCAGGAGCCTCTCTGATCAAAAAGGACCCCTACTGTTCAAATGCGTGGTAAATACTTTCATTCCTAAGACTTGCGTGGAAACAGTGTATACGGAGTAAAAATGTGTGTTAAATGGCCTCTGAAGTAAAAACTTGGGAGTAGAGGCTGTTTCCACTTTTCAATACCATTACATTGATCTACAATTAAGCTGGGCAGTAGTAACAGGTGACCGTCCTGTTCCCAACAAAAGCAGTCGCTCCTCACGCTGCTCCTCGCTCTGCCTGCTACCTGGTATCGTAGCGCCATACCGCCAGACTGCTGCCTGCTACCTCGCCTCGCTCCCACTTCTGCCATTGCCTGTTTGATTATCACAAGTACATTGTAGCGCTAGATTGCCTGATTGTTTAGTAATTTGATTTCATTTTAATATCGTAGCGCTAGATTGACAAAGTGCGCTTTAACTATATTTTTTAATTGGGCTCCGCTGCCTGTAAAATTGATTTCTGCCTGATTGTGCCGGTGCCATTGCCATTTGCATCGTGTTTACGCTGTTTGTGACCCAATCCTGTTTCGCTTTGGCTTGCTGCCATTTGGTGTTGTTGTTGTGCCACCCTGCCCGGATCTCCACCCCGCTCCCGCCTCCCAGCTGCTTCTCCCTCCCACTGATACCGTAAGCCCCGCTCCCCCCGTCGTAGTGCTGTGACCGGCCTGTTCCCAACAGAAGCGGTCGTTCCTCACGCTGCTCCCCGCTCTGCCTGCCACCTGGTATCGTAGCGCCATACCGCCAGACTGCTGCCTGCTGCCTCGCCTCGCTCCCACTTCTGCCATTGCCTGTTTGATTATCACAAGTACATTGTAGCGCTAGATTGCCTGATTGTTTAGTAATTTGATTTCATTTTAATATCGTAGCGCTAGATTGACAAAGTGCGCTTTAACTATATTTTTTAATTGGGCTGCGCTGCCTGTAAAATTGATTTCTGCCTGATTGTGCCGGTGCCATTGCCATTTGCACCGCGTTTACGCTGTTTGTGACCCAATCCTGTTTCACTTTGGCTTGCTGCCCTTTGGTGTTGTTGTCGTGCCTCCCTACCCGGATCTCCACCCCGCTCCCGCCTCCCAGCTGCTCCTCCCTCCCACTGATACCGTAAGCCCCGCTCCCCCCGTCGTAGCGCTGTGACCGTCCTGTTCCCAACAGAAGCGGTCGCTCCTCACGCTGCTCCCCGCTCTGCCTGCCACCTGGTATCGTAGCGCCATACCGCCAGACTGCTGCCTGCTACCTCGCCTCGCTCCCACTTCTGCCATTGCCTGTTTGATTATCACAAGTACATTGTAGCGCTAGATTGCCTGATTGTTTAGTAATTTGATTTCATTTTAATATTGTAGCGCTAGATTGACAAAGTGCGCTTTAACTATATTTTTTCATTGGGCTCAACTGCCTGTAAAATTGATTTCTGCCTGATTGTGCCGGTGCCATTGCCATTTGCATCGCGTTTACGCTGTTTGTGACCCAATCCTGTTTCACTTTGGCTTGCTGCCATTTGGTGTTGTTGTTGTGCCTCCCTGCCCGGATCTCCACCCCGCTCACGCCTCCCAGCTGCTCCTCCCTCCCACTGATACCGTAAGCCCGGCTCCCCCCTTCGTAGCGCTGTGACCGTCCTGTTCCCAACAGAAGCGGTCGCTCCTCGCGCTGCTCCCCGCTCTGCCTGCCACCTGGTATCGTAGCGCCATACCTCCAGACTGCTGCCTGCTACCTCGCCTCGCTCCCACTTCTGCCATTGCCTGTTTGATTATCACAAGTACATTGTAGCGCTAGATTGCCTGATTGTTTAGTAATTTGATTTCATTTTAATATCGTAGCGCTAGATTGACAAAGTGCGCTTTAACTATATTTTTAAATTGGGCTGCGCTGCCTGTAAAATTGATTTCTGCCTCATTGTGCCGGTGCCATTGCCATTTGGATCGCGTTTACGCTGTTTGTGACCCAATCCTGTTTCGCTTTGGCTTGCTGCCATTTGGTGTTGTTGTTGTGCCTCCCTGCCCGGATCTCCAACCCGCTCCCGCCTCCCAGCTGCTCCTCCCTCCCACTGATATCGTAAGCTCCGCTCCCCCCGTCGTAGCGCTGTGACCGTCCTGTTCCCAACAGAAGCGGTCGCTCCTCACACTGCTCCCCGCTCTGCCTGCCACCTGGTATCGTAGCGCCATACCGCCAGACTGCTGCCTGCTACCTCGCCTCGCTCTCACTTCTGCCATTGCCTGTTTGATTATCACAAGTACATTGTAGCGCTAGATTGCCTGATTGTTTAGTAATTTGATTTCATTTTAATATCGTAGCGCTAGATTGACAAAGTGCGCTTTAACTATATTTTTTAATTGGGCTGCGCTGCCTGTAAAATTGATTTCTGCCTGATTGTGCCGGTGCCATTGCCATTTGCATCGCGTGTACGCTGTTTGTGACCCAATCCTGTTTCGCTTTGGCTTGCTGCCATTTGGTGTTGTTGTTGTGCCTCCCTGCCCGGATCTCCACCCCGCTCCCGCCTTCCAGCTGCTCCTCCCTCCCACTGATACAGTAAGCCCCGCTCCCCCCGTCGTAGCGCTGTGACCGTCCTGTTCCCAACAGAAGCGGTCGCTCCTTACGCTGCTCCCCGCTCTGCCTGCCACCTGGTATCGTAGCGCCATACCGCCAGACTGCTGCCTGCTACCTCGCCTCGCTCCCACTTCTGCCATTGCCTGTTTGATTATCACAAGTACATTGTAGCGCTAGATTGCCTGATTGTTTAGTAATTTGATTTCATTTTAATATTGTAGCGCTAGATTGACAAAGTGCGCTTTAACTATATTTTTTAATTGGGCTCAACTGCCTGTAAAATTGATTTCTGCCTGATTGTGCCGGTGCCATTGCCATTTGCATCGCGTTTACGCTGTTTGTGACCCAATCCTGTTTCACTTTGGCTTGCTGCCATTTGGTGTTGTTGTTGTGCCTCCCTGCCCGGATCTCCACCCCGCTCACGCCTCCCAGCTGCTCCTCCCTCCCACTGATACCGTAAGCCTGGCTCCCCCCTTCGTAGCGCTGTGACCGTCCTGTTCCCAACAGAAGCGGTCGCTCCTCACGCTGCTCCCCGCTCTGCCTGCCACCTGGTATCGTAGCGCCATACCTCCAGACTGCTGCCTGCTACCTCGCCTCGCTCCCACTTCTGCCATTGCCTGTTTGATTATCACAAGTACATTGTAGCGCTAGATTGCCTGATTGTTTAGTAATTTGATTTCATTTTAATATTGTAGCGCTAGATTGACAAAGTGCGCTTTAACTATATTTTTAAATTGGGCTGCGCTGCCTGTAAAATTGATTTCTGCCTCATTGTGCCGGTGCCATTGCCATTTGCATCGCGTTTACACTGTTTGTGACCCAATCCTGTTTCGCTTTGGCTTGCTGCCATTTGATGTTGTTGTTGTGCCTCTCTGCCCGGATCTCCAACCCGCTCCCGCCTCCCAGCTGCTCCTCCCTCCCACTGATATCGTAAGCTCCGCTCCCCCCGTCGTAGCGCTGTGACCGTCCTGTTCCCAACAGAAGCGGTCGCTCCTCACACTGCTCCCCGCTCTGCCTGCCACCTGGTATCGTAGCGCCATACCGCCAGACTGCTGCCTGCTACCTCGCCTCGCTCTCACTTCTGCCATTGCCTGTTTGATTATCACAAGTACATTGTAGCGCTAGATTGCCTGATTGTTTAGTAATTTGATTTCATTTTAATATCGTAGCGCTAGATTGACAAAGTGCGCTTTAACTATATTTTTTAATTGGGCTGCGCTGCCTGTAAAATTGATTTCTCCCTGATTGTGCCGGTGCCATTGCCATTTGCATCGCGTGTACGCTGTTTGTGACCCAATCCTGTTTCGCTTTGGCTTGCTGCCATTTGGTGTTGTTGTTGTGCCTCCCTGCCCGGATCTCCACCCCGCTCCCGCCTTCCAGCTGCTCCTCCCTCCCACTGATACAGGAAGCCCCGCTCCCCCCGTCGTAGCGCTGTGACCGTCCTGTTCCCAACAGAAGCGGTCGCTCCTTACGCTGCTCTCCGCTCTGCCTGCCACCTGGTATCGTAGCGCCATACCGCCAGACTGCTGCCTGCTACCTCGCCTCGCTCCCACTTCTGCCATTGCCTGTTTGATTATCACAATTACATTGTAGCGCTAGATTGCCTGATTGTTTAGTAATTTGATTTCATTTTAATATCGTAGCGCTAGATTGACAAAGTGAGCTTTAACTATATTTTTTAATTGGGCTGCGCTGCCTGTAAAATTGATTTCTGCCTGATTGTGCCGGTGCCATTGCCATTTGCATCGCGTTTACGCTGTTTGTGACCCCATCCTGTTTCGCTTTGGCTTGCTGCCATTTGGTGTTGTTGTTGTGCCTCCCTGCCCGGATCTCCACCCGCTCCCGCCTCCCAGCTGCTCCTCCCTCCCACTGATACCGTAAGCCCCGCTCCCCCCGTCGTAGCGCTGTGACCGTCCTGTTCCCAACAGGAGCGGTCGCTCCTCACGCTGCTCCCCGCTCTGCCTGCCACCTGGTATCGTAGCGCCATAACGCCAGACTGCTGCCTGCTATCTCGCCTCGCTCCCACTTCTGCCATTGCCTGTTTGATTATCACAAGTACATTGTAGCGCTAGATTGCCTGATTGTTTAGTAATTTGATTTCATTTTAATATCGTAGTCCTAGATTGACAAACTGCGCTTTAACTATATTTTTTAATTGGGCTGCACTGCCTGTAAAATTGATTTCTGCCTGATTGTGCCGGTGCCATTGCCATTTGCATCGTGTTAACTCTGTTTGTGACCCAATCCTGTTTCGCTTTGGCTTGCTGCCATTTGGTGTTGTTGTTGTGCCTCCCTGCCCGGATCTCCACCCCGCTCCCGCCTCCCAGCTGCTCCTCCCTCCCACTGATATCGTAAGCCCCGCTCCCCCGTCGTAGCGCTGTGACCGTCCTGTTCCCAACAGAAGCGGTCGCTCCTCACGCTGCTCCCCGCTCTGCCTGCCACCTGGTATCGTAGCGCCATACCGCCAGAGTGCTGCCTGCTACCTCGCCTCGCTCCCACTTCTGCCATTGCCTGTTTGATTATCACAAGTACATTGTAGCGCTAGATTGCCTGATTGTTTAGTAATTTGATTTCATTTTAATATTGTAGCGCTAGATTGACAAAGTGCGCTTTAACTATATTTTTAAATTGGGCTGCGCTGCCTGTAAAATTGATTTCTGCCTGATTGTGCCGGTGTCATTGCCATTTGCATCGCGTTTACGCTGTTTGTGACCCAATCCTGTTTCACTTTGGCTTGCTGCCATTTGGTGTTGTTGTTGTGCCTCCCTGCCCGGATCTCCACCCCGCTCACGCCTCCCAGCTGCTCCTCCCTCCCACTGATACCGTAAGCCCGGCTCCCCCCTTCGTAGCGCTGTGACCGTCCTGTTCCCAACAGAAGCGGTCGCTCCTCACGCTGCTCCCCGCTCTGCCTGCCACCTGGTATCGTAGCGCCATACCTCCAGACTGCTGCCTGCTACCTCGCCTCGCTACCACTTCTGCCATTGCCTGTTTGATTATCACAAGTACATTGTAGCGCTAGATTGCCTGATTGTTTAGTAATTTGATTTCATTTTAATATCGTAGCGCTAGATTGACAAAGTGCTCTTTAACTATATTTTTAAATTGGGCTGCGCTGCCTGTAAAATTGATTTCTGCCTCATTGTGCCGGTGCCATTGCCATTTGCATCGCGTTTACGCTGTTTGTGACCCAATCCTGTTTCGCTTTGGCTTGCTGCCATTTGGTGTTGTTGTTGTGCCTCCCTGCCCGGATCTCCAACCCGCTCCCGCCTCCCAGCTGCTCCTCCCTCCCACTGATATCGTAAGCCCCGCTCCCCCCGTCGTAGCGCTGTGACTGTCCTGTTCCCAACAGAAGCGGTCGCTCCTTACGCTGCTCTCCGCTCTGCCTGCCACCTGGTATCGTAGCGCCATACCGCCAGACTGCTGCCTGCTACCTCGCCTCGCTCCCACTTCTGCCATTACCTGTTTGATTATCACAATTACATTGTAGCGCTAGATTGCCTGATTGTTTAGTAATTTGATTTCATTTTAATATCGTAGCGCTAGATTGACAAAGTGCGCTTTAACTATATTTTTTAATTGGGCTGCGCTGCCTGTAAAATTGATTTCTGCCTGATTGTGCCGGTGCCATTGCCATTTGCATCGCGTTTACGCTGTTTGTGACCCCATCCTGTTTCGCTTTGGCTTGCTGCCATTTAGTGTTGTTGTTGTGCCTCCCTGCCCGGATCTCCACCCCGCTCCCGCCTCCCAGCTGCTCCTCCCTCCCACTGATACCGTAAGCCCCGCTCCCCCCGTCGTAGCGCTGTGACCGTCCTGTTCCCAACAAGAGCGGTCGCTCCTCACGCTGCTCCCCGCTCTGCCTGCCACCTGGTATCGTAGCGCCATAACGCCAGACTGCTGCCTGCTATCTCGCCTCGCTCCCACTTCTGCCATTGCCTGTTTGATTATCACAAGTACATTGTAGCGCTAGATTGCCTGATTGTTTAGTAATTTGATTTCATTTTAATATCGTAGCGCTAGATTGACAAACTGCGCTTTAACTATATTTTTTAATTGGGCTGCACTGCCTGTAAAATTGATTTCTGCCTGATTGTGCCGGTGCCATTGCCATTTGCATCGTGTTAACGCTGTTTGTGACCCAATCCTGTTTCGCTTTGGCTTGCTGCCATTTGGTGTTGTTGTTGTGCCTCCCTGCCCGGATCTCCACCCCGCTCCCGCCTCCCAGCTGCTCCTCCCTCGCCCCTCCCCTTCCACCATCCACATATGACAGATGCTTTTGCGTGCAGCGTTCACGCGCAGTGTACGCGCCCTATGTGCGCCGAAGGTGCGCCAAAGGTAAGCCCGTCTATGCCCGTCCGCACCTGGACCGTGCCCAGCGCCAGACCCCCTGCCCCCCGCAAATCCCATTCCACCCGCATCACATACGACACCTCAACCCTCTCAGCCCTTAACCCCGGCCAACTCCTAAATTGCCATCTAGCCGCGCCTGGACACACCCATGGACCCTTCACCTGCCACTCCTGCAAGTTCGACTGCATCAGGACCCACACCAAATCCACAAACTACAAACAGTGCTCCGACACTAACCACCTAAAGTGCATCCTGCTCAACACCCGCTCGGTCCACAGACACTCCATTGAACTCTGGAACCTACTCGACACCACATCGCCGGACGTCGCCTTCCTCACAGAAACATGGATGAACGCCTCATCAGCACCCGACATCGCCATAGCCATCCCGGACGCCTACAAGATCATACGAAATGATCGCACCAACCAAACAGGAGGAGGCATCGCTATCGTCCATAAGAACACCATCCGCATCACGACCAGTTCCGACGATAACCTCACTTCCGCCGAACACCTTCACTTCCAGATTCACACCGACCCCAAAACCACACTCAGAGGCACCCTCATCTACAGACCACCAGGACCCCGCACACAATTCAGCGAAGACATCACTGACTTCATCAGCCAACATGCCCTCCCCTCCGAGAACTACATTCTACTGGGAGACATCAACTTCCACCTGGAAAAGAAAAACGACAGCAACACCACCACCCTTCTAGACAACCTGGCCAATCTCGGACTCAAACAACTTGTTGACACCCCCACCCACCTTGCTGGACACACGCTCTACCCTATCTTCACCTCCAGCAAGCACATCTCCTTCGATCACACCACAGCTCTCCATTGGACGGACCACAGCTGCGTTCACTTCAACTACAAAAAGACCACGACCCACAACCCCCCACAACCTATTCCTCGAAGAAATTGGAACAAAATCACCACCGACCAGCTCTTCACATCGCTTCACCAAAACCCCCCTGCCAAATCATCGGACCCAAACCAAGCAGCCACTAACCTCACACAATGGATCACCCACAGCGCCGACGAACTAGCACCCCTGAAAAATCATCTAATCAAGCAAGGTAGCAAAAAAGCCCCCTGGTTCAACGATGACCTTAAGAAATCCAAGAAGCTCTGTCGTACTCTCGAGAAAACCTGGAGAAAAAACCCAACCACTGACAACCTAGCCACCTTCAAGAACGCCACCCGCAAACACCACCAACTGATCAGATCCACCAAGAAATCAGCATTCAAGGATCGACTAGAAAACAATGCCCAAAACAGCAAGGAACTATTCAACATCGTTAAAGAATTTACTAACCCCACCGCTGGCACCAACGACATCACTCCCTCCCAAGACCTCTGCGACTCTCTATCCTCATTCTTCCACAACAAAATCGCGAAATACATAACAGCTTTGAAAACCAGTCCGAAGACCAGTCCACTCCACCTACCCCTGAACCAAAACCGCACTCTAGCAACCTCTGCGCCTGGAACCCAATCACCACCGAAGACACCATCCGCCTGATGAACTCCATCCACTCAGGATCACCAACCGACCCCTGTCCCCACCACATTTTCAACAAAGCAGACTCCATCATCGCACCCCACCTCCGCGATGTCATCAACTGCTCCTTCAACTCCGCTACCTTCCCGGAAAACTGGAAACATGCCGAACTCAGCGCCCTTCTGAAGAAACCCACAGCAGACCCCACCGAACTTAAGAACTACCGCCCCATCTCGCTCCTCCCATTCCCCGCCAAAGTCATTGAGAAAGCCGTCAATAGTCAGCTCGCCGCCTTCCTCGAATCCAACAAATCCCTCGACCCTTCACAGTCCGGATTCCGAGCCAAACACAGCACCAAACCCGCCCTCATCGCAGCAACAGACGACATCCGAACACTCTGGACAACGGAGAAACAATCGCTCTCATCTTACTTGACCTCTCCGCAGCCTTCGACACAGTCTGTCATAGCACCCTCATACAACGCCTCAGCAACGTCGGAATACAAGGAAAAGCATTGGACTGGATCATCTCATTCCTCGCCGGAAGAACCCAGAGAGTCCGCCTCCCCCCTTTTAAATCAAAGGCCACCGAAGTCATCTGCGGCGTACCACAAGGATCATCACTCAGTCCCACCCTCTTCAACGTATACATGAGTCCCCTCGCATCCATCACACGCCAACACAACCTCAACATCATCTCTTACGCAGACGACACCCAGCTGATCCTCTCCCTCACCAAAGACCCAAACACCGCCAAAACCAATTTACATGAAGGCATGAAAGAAGTAGCCGAGTGAATGAAGAACAGCCGTCTTAAACTTAACTCGGACAAAACGGAAGTCCTCATCTTAGGGTCATCCCCCTCTGCCTGGGACGACTCTTGGTGGCCACCGGCCCTGGGAACCGCACCCATACCTACGGACCACGCACGTAACCTGGGCTTCATCCTGGACTCCTCCCTCACAATGACCAGACAAGTCAACGCCGTCTCATCATCATGCTTCAACATCCTACGCATGCTCAAAAAAATCTTCAGTTGGATCCCCACCGAAACAAGAAAGACGGTCATACACGCTCTGGTCACAAGCTGACTGGATTACGGAAACACCCTTTACGCCGGAACCACAACCAAACTACAGAAAAAACTCCAACGCATCCAAAACGCCTCAGCCAGACTTATTTTGGACATCCCTCGGCAAGCTCACATTTCCGGCCACCTGAGAGACCTCCACTGGCTCCCTGTCAACAAGAGAATAATGTTCCGTCTCCTCACCCACGCACACAAAGCCCTCTACGACCTAGGACCCGAATGCCTCAACACGCGACTTTCCTTCTACACCCCCTCCCGCCAACTACGATCATCCAACCAAGCCCTCGCCGCAATCCCGTGCATCCACAGATCCACCATGGGGGGAAGATCCTTCTCCTACTTAGCGGCCGAAAACCTGGAATTCCCTCCCCACCCACCTCCGCCTTACACAGAACCACCTCTCCTTCAGAAAACAACTAAAAACCTGGATATTCGATAAGTAAAGCACCTCCCTCCCTCAAGCGCCTTGAGACCCTCTGGGTGAGTAGTGCGCTATACAAATTCTGGAACTTGAACTTGAACTTAACACGCGGCATTTGCAGCACTTAGAAATGTTAGAATTATGTTGTGAACAGATACTCCATCACAAGCATAACAGATAACCCATCCACCTTATTACAAGTGCACTAGGATATAATGCACTTGTAATAACTGTATATTCATTGTGAGAAATTGGGTTATGGTTGAGTGGGGTATTATCCCTGCTCAAGCAAGAGCAACAATCCCTGTTAGTGTAAACCACAAAAGTTACTAAACCAACATGTATTTAACCATCTGGTATTCTGGCACAAAAACAGTCAGGCTTAACTTGGAGGCAATGTGTAAAGTATTTGTGCAGTACACAAACAGCAATTAAGTGAAAACACAGCACAAAAGAAAGAAATGCCACACAAATTTAGAAAAATGGAGTACATTTTAATAAATTATTTGACACCTAAATGATAAACATCCAATCAGTAGAACCAGAGATATTAATTTTAAAAATGTAAGGTAAAAGCTAGAGCTTAAAAGATCAAAGTGCAAACCCTGGTTGTGCAAGATGGGGTTAATGATGAAAAATATGTCCGACCGTGATGGAGAACGAGTCGGATATAAAGAGTGGATTGGGCCTGGGCACTTACCTTTTTAGAAGAAATTTTGGCAAAAAGTTTCTGAGAAGGTGGAAGTGCAGTGGGGCAAGGCTGCAGGTGGTGTCTGGGGAGAAGAAGAATTTTTTGTTGTGAGGTAGCTCATGGCCAAAGTCACTGTGAAGATTCCAGCTTTCTGACTTCATCTCTTTTTTTGGAAGTTGAAAATCTCCAGCGGGACGAGAGTGTAGCAGATGAGAGTTCCATGAGGCGGAATGCCCCCTGGGGAAAGGATTGCTGAACAGGATTTGCTTTTGTGGAGAAGAATGTAGAGGGAGCTGCCGCGAAATCAGGCTGATCGGCGATGTACCTTGGGTGGATAGACGAGTGGGTTGGTCCTAGTCTTCTCTCGGTTCTCAGAATGGTTTTCAGACAAAATGTTTCTAAGTCCCAAGTTTGAAATTTCGGCTCTCTGGGCAACTTTAACACCACAACCAAGAGTCCAGGACTGGAAGGACACAAGTTGGGGGGTTAGGACTCACTCAGTGTGGGTCCAGGTACAGGTTCAAGAAGGTCAGAGCCTTTTCTCTCAATGAAGCTCCAATAAGGATGCCAACGAACTAGCCCTTGCAGTAGTCCTCGGTTCAAGCAGTGGAACAGGGCTCAATTAGTAGGCCAGGCCTCTGATGGCTCAAGGCAGCAAAGCACTGCCTCCAAGGGTAGAAAAGCAGTTTTGTGGACTACACAGGCCACAGCAACAGGTAGTCCACTAAGAGTGATTCCGCAGGTCCAGAAACTGAATGAAGAGTGTGTCTGAGGGTACTTTTTTTATACCTGGTGCCTTCTTTGAAGTAGAAGTTTCAATAGAATTCCCTTTGAAGTTATTGATGTTTCCTGCCTCCTCTGCCCTGGCTCCTGGCTGGCTGTATGAACAATGCAGTGATGGCAAGTTCTTTGTGTGAAGGCAAGGCACAGTCTAATCAGCTGCAAGTGAATCTGTGCCCAGCTTTGCTCTCCCATCCTGGCAGTGATTGCCGATTCAGGCACACCTAATCCCTCTATTGTACAGCTGTCTGGCAGGAATAAAAAAAAAGTTCAACTGTTAATTACACCTAGTTGTGTGACCCAGCAACAGGCTACAGGAACAAAATATTTAGGGTAGGAACATGCCAACTTTCTAAAAGTAGTTAATCAGTACAAGGGAAACCAAGATTTGAAAGGGATCAAGGGTAGTAAGTATTTTCAGGAACAAAGGGTCCCTACAGTCAATGTATAGAAAACAATGCTCTCAAGCCAAGAATACTGTCCAGTAGTAATCAAAAATGGATATGTAGCACACTTTTAATCAAACATATGTGTGTAACGCATTTGTCGAGGGAGCAGGGGGTCTGCCAATAACATTTTCACCTGGAAAAGAGACTTTTGAGTGCCGTCTATTTTCGGGAAATACAACGAATCGTGGCGACTATATATATATATATATATATATATATATACGTCAAACCAACTTTTCAGGGTAGAAAAGAAGGAAACTCGAGCCACAATCTCCATGAGCGTGATAAATTTATTTCTGCAAAATGGTTCAAACGCCCGACGCGTTTCGGTGCAGCCGCACCTTGGTCACGGGTGAATTCAGTCATGACATTCTGAGTTTTATAAAGTGAAAAAAAGGCAAATTAAGTGCACAACATAAAAGTAGGACTACTTCCTCATAACTTCAGGTTTGTTGAACAATGGAGGCGGCCATAGTTGAATATTAACAACAAGCTTCAAGTTTAAACTGATATATACTCAATTTAGTGATACCCCGCATTTGAGATGTTATAATGCACATCTAAAGATTATAAAGTGTCAATGTTGACATTTAAACAAACAATACAATTTGTATTTCATAATTGAAAACATGGATATCCATGCTATTAATAAAACTCCAAACAATCCAAAAGATGTAAAAAATGTGTGTGTTTTGCCCAAGTGGGCATGGATTCATAAGGCATGGAACACACTAAATTGTCCAAACTGATTACAAAAATCAGTACAAGGGAAACCAAGATTTGAAAGGGATCAAGGGTAGTAAGTATTTTCAGGAACAAAGGGTCCCTACAGTCAATGTATAGAAAACAATGCTCTCAAGCCAAGAATACTGTCCAGTAGTAATCAAAAATGGATATGTAGCACACTTTTAATCAAACATATGTGTGTAACGCATTTGTCGAGGGAGCAGGGGGTCTGCCAATAACATTTTCACCTGGAAAAGAGACTTTTGAGTGCCGTCTATTTTCGGGAAATACAACGAATCGTGGCGACTATATATATATATATATATATATATATATATATATATATATATATATATTTTGCTCAGGGTGGTGGCAGCACCTTGTAAGAGCGCTTGGGATCGGTGTGGCAGACTGCGAGGGAATCTCTTCTGTCACTCGCTTCACGCTGGACTTTTCTCCTGACCTTTTTAAATATTTTTAAGAACACTCCCAATTTGATTGCTAAATTGTACTGTATGTGTTTTTAAACCCCTACCTGCTGTACCGCTGTGTGCGTGTGCTTTTCACCGGTCCCCCTGGGCCCCGGTCCACCGCGGCTTGCCAGTGCCGATTGAAGTGGAGGGCCAGGTCGGGCGCCATTTTGGTAGTCCCGGTTCCCGGCTGGACTCGAGTTAGCGGTCCAGCTCGGGGAGGGGCTTGGGCTTTAAATAGAATAGCTGCTGGCGTGACTGCGCGTTTGCTCAGGGTGGTGGCAGCACCTTGTAAGAGCGCTTGGGATCGGTGTGGCAGACTGCGAGGGAATCTCTTCTGTCACTCGCTTCACGCTGGACTTTTCTCCTGACCTTTTTAAATATTTTTAAGAACACTCCCAATTTGATTGCTAAATTGTACTGTATGTGTTTTTAAACCCCTACCTGCTGTACCGCTGTGTGCGTGTGCTTTTCACCGGTACCCCTGGGCCCCGGTCCACCGCGGCTTGCCAGTGCCGATTGAAGTGGAGGGCCAGGTCGGGCGCCATTTTGGTAGTCCCGGTTCCCGGCTGGACTCGAGTTAGCGGTCCAGCTCGGGGAGGGGCTTGGGCTTTAAATAGCGATGTGCCCTCGAGCGCGCAGCGGTCGCGCGCAGCGGGCACGCCGTCTGCGCGCCGAAGGAGCGCCAAAGGAGGGCCCGTCTGTGCCCGTCCGTGCCTCGGACGGGCC
Source organism: Lissotriton helveticus (assembly GCF_964261635.1). Lineage (NCBI taxonomy): Eukaryota > Metazoa > Chordata > Amphibia > Caudata > Salamandridae > Lissotriton > Lissotriton helveticus. The sequence goes on along the minus strand of NC_136072.1, from coordinate 155,502,497 downwards.
CAGGGCCAGTCACCCTGCCCGGCCTCCTTTGGTGCCTACTAGCTCAGCGACGCGGCAATACTCGCGCGCTGATCTCCTGAGACTTGCCCCTCACAGCAAGGGCCTGCCTTGCACGCGTGCAAACCTAGCCAATGCTCTGGGCAGATGTGCTACGTGTGCATTCCAGCCCCAACCCTTCCCCCCCCCGCGTTCAGTCAGCAATGCCACCACCACCAACATCAGGGCGGGACTGATTAATGCAAGATCGGCGGTTAAGCATGCGGCCGATATTTTTGAACTACTCTCGGACGGCCAACTGGAGCTGCTGTTCCTCACGGAGACTTGGATGACCTGTACCTCCGCTCCTAGTGTTGAACTTGCGGTCCCCAGGGGGTTCAAGATAGCTAGAGTGGATCGCCCCCTGGGTAGAGGGGGCGGACTAGCAGTGGTGTTCAAGGAGGGATGGAGTTTTGAAACCGAGCCTCTGACTGAGAGTCTAGGGGGTGAGGCTCTCCACTTCTCCATTAAAACCTCTCCCCATTTCACCTTAGGTGGATCTTTGATTTACAGGCCCCCGGGCCTGGCTACCCAATTCCTAAATTCCTTAGAGGAATATTTAGTGCCACGGGCCTTAGGTTTTCCTAAGTTTCTTTTGGTCGGTGACCTAAATGTTCACATGGATGCCCCTGACTCCTCCGAAGCTCGCAGGCTTGGGGAAATTCTTGAGCTTGCTCAGTTAGTACAATGGGTTTCGGGTCCTACGCACGCGGGTGGCCATCTACTTGACCTGGTGTGCACGAATTTCCCCATCCAGTCAGTGTTTGTGGAAAAAACATCCTGGTCTGACCATGACTTGGTCAGGTTCAGCTGGGAGCTGGCAGAGTCCAGCCCCTCGCCCCCTACATGCCATCGTCAAAAAATTAACCTACCCGCGTTTAGACTGGCCCTGTCTAACACTCGTCCACAACTTAAGGGATGTTGGGACGAAGCGGTGGGGGAGTTTAATGAATGGATACGGCAGGCGGCGACTGCCTCTACTAAGCAAACTATGCTGACTAGAGCCAGACGCGCGCCCTCCCAACCCTGGTTTTCCCCTGAATTAAGAGAGATGAAACAGGGCTGCAAAAAATTAGAACGTTTATGGAGGAGAGAATACAGCCCCGAGGCCAAATCCGCCCTACGGCTTGCTCAAAAAGACTATTATGCAGCCATTAGGGATGCAAAAGGTAACTATTATGCTGGGCGCATTAACAAGGCCAATAACAACAGCAGAGAGATCTTTGCGATTGTCAAAAGCTTTGTGTCCCCTGTTGCGGAAGCTTTGCCCCTCCCGTCCTCTGCGCAATGGTGCGAGGAGTTGTCCACTTTTTTTATAACCAAAATAGCGAAGATTCAGCAGGGCCTTTTAGAGGCACTTCCTGCCGACTGCTCTGCAGCTGGCCCCTGTTCACCCTCTCCCTCATCCCCTGGGCACCAACTTACCACCTTCGCACAAGTTGCGGAGGGGGATGTTCTCCATCTTCTCCAGTCCCTAAAATCGGGCTCTCCTGCCGACCCATGCCCTGCCCGAGTGCTCTCGGAGGTGGCGGTTACAGTCTGCAGTGAGATTACGCAGATGGTTAACCTCTCCCTGGCCGCAGGCGCGGTTCCCCAGGTTTGGAAACACGCCAAACTCCTTCCACTCTTGAAGAAACCAGGACTGGATGTGTCGGTCCCGGGAAACTACCGACCCATCTCCCTTCTACCTGCTCTCACGAAAATCTGTGAGAAGGCAGTTCTTCAACAAGTGGAGAGCTTTGTCGAAACATCTAATGCCCTCCACCCTGCCCAATCGGGCTTTAGGGCTGCCTATAGCACCGAGACGGCCCTGGTGGAGATGACCGAGGCTATTCGGGAATGTCTAGACGGAGGTGGCAGAGCGGTCCTAATTTTATTGGACCTCTCTGCCGCTTTCGATACTGTCCCTTATGATCTCCTTCTCGGTCGGCTGTCTGACATTGGTATTGGGGGAGTAGTGCTGGAATGGCTGTCCTCTTTTTTATCTGATAGGACCCAGCAGGTCTGGATGCCTCCGCATACCTCGGAGCAAAAGCCTTTGCTTACAGGGGTCCCGCAGGGGTCCACACTTAGCCCTTTACTGTTCAATGTGTACATTACACCTTTGGTATACCTAGCTGAACAGTTTGGGGCTAAAATCTTAGGGTATGCTGATGACACCCAACTGTTGTTCACCTGGCCGGACGACAATCTGGACACGTCTACAGTCCACCTGTGTCTGTCCTCAGTATTTCGCTGGCTAACACAGGCCCAGCTGAAGTGCAATGAGGACAAGTCCGAAGTGCTCTTTTATGGCTCCTTCCCCCCCTCATTTAAGAGCACACTTTGGCCCTCTAACATTCCTTGCCCATTAGAGATGGGGAGACCAGCAAAAAATCTGGGCATTTGGTTTACGGAGGATCTCAGATTTGAGCATCACATCAAAAAACTCACAGGCACCTGCTTTGCCACTCTGAAAATGCTCCGCAAATTCTTCCCCTTGCTCCCTAGGGAGGCCAGAGAGTCAGTTGCTAGAGCGCTCATACTGGCTCGCCTTGATTACGCGAATGCACTGTTCAGTGGCATTCCGGCATACCTGGTCAAACGCCTCCAAATTATTCAGAACGCAGCTGTACGCTTATTATTTAACATCCCCAGGTGGAAGAGCGTTTGCACGGAGCTGCGCTCGCTTCACTGGCTTCCCGTAGCGCAACGGATTCTGTTCAAATCTTTGGTGTTGGCGTTTCGGGCAACTCATGACCAAGGCCCCTCGTACCTGAGAAAGAGATTCACAAGGTACATTCCGGCACGCACCCTGAGATCTGCCTCTCTGTTTAAACTGTCCCTTCCCCGTTTTAAACGTGCCAGACTGGGCGGTCAGTCACTGTCTGTTGTGGTGGCCCGGGCCTGGAATGCCCTCCCGCACCATCTACGCTCCACGCCGACAGTGACTGCTTTCAAAAAACACCTGAAAACTCATCTATTCACGAGTGTAGGCTAGGAGGATCCCCCGTTGTTCTGTTCTCTGCCGATTTGTCCCTTTGCCCGCGCCAGGATACTCACCAGTAACAGAGCGCGTTACAAAACGGTTTATAACATATATAACATATATATGGGAACCAAATCCTTCTGTGAAGCACACGCAAATCTCCACTCTGCCACACCATCAGGAACGGACCACAGCAAAGGTAGTTTATAAAGTGCAATTTATTCCATAAGTCATAACATGACGCGTTTCGGCCAGGTTACCCCAGCCTTGATCACATGACATGTCAGAAAAAACCACACCCTTAAATCTCATAACATCTGCTCTAGGTCCTCCCATTAATAATAAACAGTGAAAAAAGACACAATCTGAAAGTGCAAGTGCCCACATCTTTGAATGTAAAAATGATCATCATCATTGTATTTAACAATTGAATAATTTTATAATGGTAAGCTCCTATGTTAAATATAGAAAACAATGCTCTCAAGCCAAGAATACTGTCCAGTAGTAATCAAAAATGGATATGTAGCACACTTTTAATCAAACATATGTGTGTAACGCGTTTGTCGAGGGGGCAGGGAGTCTGCCAATAAAATTTTCACCTGGAAAAGAGACTTTTGAGTGCCGTCTATTTTCGTGAAATACAGCGAATCGTGGCGACTATATATATATATATATATATATATATATATATATATATATATATATATATATATATATATCAGGCTCAAGGTACAAACAGATACCAGCACTCAGGGGAACATTTCCTCCCAGATTTTATTGGGATCACACGAACATGACCAGATGCGTTTCGGCTGCCGCCTTTTTTATATAAATATATATATAAATATATATGTGTGTGTATGTGTCAATGAGTGTTATAAACATGAACACAAACATGCAGGAGACTTTAAATGGCCATCAGTTGCATCCAGAATGGAGGTCACTTGTTTACATCAAGGCGAACACTACTGTACCCAGAAGTCATATACACATATTTAAAGGGTCAGAGTGTTTAAGGCTGACGATGTTTCGATCCGTGATTAATGCAGGATCATCATCAGGACTTCAAAATACATGCCTGATTACATGTATTGTTGTGCAAAGAAAACATCCTATGTTATGTATAATTAACACCACCTGTGGAGGAAATTGGGAAGAAGAAAAAGGGGAAAATAGAAAAATCAGAAATCAGACATGTGTGCCACTATGAGCAGTTGTACGAAGGTAAAGCGTGATATATGTGATAAACATGCCTATATTGATGTAATTGCCCTATAGGCAGTGAAAAAGCCAGTTAACCGCACCAAAACCATATGAGAAGGAGAAATAAATAGGAGGGGTGAAGGCAAACAGCTTGGGGGACCCCACAGAGAGGACCAAGCTTAATATTTGTCATGTTTGCCATGGCTGGACAGGTCTCTTATTCTACCGGGTATTTCCCCAGTGGAATGGAACCCTTGGAGTCTGATTTGAAAATCCCAGAGACTCCCCAGGTGCCTCTGCCACAGGTGGATTCAAGTGAGAAAAGACTGAATAATTGCAGAAAAATGTTCAAGCGTGGACCTGCGCCAAAATCAGCAGCGCTGCGCTCCAACACTTTTATAATGCAGGGATTTGCCGTAATCGCAAGAATACGGCACACCCCAGTGTTGCCTTTAACACTGGTGCAAAAAAAGCTACCTAGAGCCAACGCAGACACCCTCCCACCATGTTGCAAGGGTGCCTGCACTGCAAGGGAAATTGTTTACATGCAGGAAGGGACACATTCCTGCAAATAAAGATTCATTCATGACGATTTGCTCTTTCCATGTGTGCTGCAGAATTCAGCACACATGGAAAGAGCAAAAAATTATGAGAAGTGAATGATATCTCCATGTATCATCATTCTAACACCTGGTAATCCGTGGCATTAGAATAGCGCTGTTTTTGGCGCTGCCTCAGCCTTGTAAATCTGGACAGAATCAAAAAGCAATGGATGTTGCGTTGGAACAGCCACAGCAACACCCATTGCACACCACTTTGCCACAGAGTATAAACAAGCACAAGATCCTGAGCTGGAAAAAGTTCAAATAAGTTCAAGTAATCAAGTCCCAATATTTTAGGTGCTCCTCATTTTATTCTTCATGAAAAGATTTTTCTTTCATTCAATTGATGGAGTCCAATCTTCGTATATTTACAAGTGAAAAACCACAACCAACGCCAACACGTGTTTCGTCAAGGTCGTTAAGACCACTAGACTTCGTCAGGGCAACTGTTACTGAAGTTCTTATTCGTATGTCATAAAAGAAGAACTAATTTGTGGTGCATAATTAACCAAATTAACCCAGAGTCCGCGGGAGAAACCAAATAGAAAAGGAGAATGTGAGCAGAGAAATTAAGTGGAAATAGTAAAGATAAATAAAGTCAAAAAAAGGACAGAAATCTTATTTTAAACCTCCATAGAGGGAAAGCGGAAAGGTCATGAAACAAACCAAACTATGTATCACGAAACAAGTCACATAAGTGTAACTTGCGAACAGTTTAAAAAGGATAGCACACAGTCATGTAAAATTGTACATTCTTTACAGCAATATAACCTGTACACATTGCAGACGCACATAATTTACAAAAATGATATACATGCATATATATACAACACATATATGAACGGAGAGGTCATCATAATTATGGAACACACGGGACCAAAGCGGTTAGCTATGACGCTATACCAGAAAGAATTGTAACTCATCTTCAAAGTTCAAGCCCCGCTCCACTGCATGAACCCGCATTATCCAACGCGCTTCCTGCTGGCGTAACCTAAGCTCGCGATTACCACCCCTAATATCAGTAGGCATCATCTCTATACCATGGAAGGACATAGTCAGATGCTCAGTTTGGGCTGGGCAGTCCATGGCATGCGCGGCTATTGGGACTCTGTTGTCCCTATTTTTAAGACCCCTGAAGTGTTCACTGACACGATCTTTCAGTTTTCTGATGGTACTCCCAATATAGACTTTACCACATTTACAGAGAATAGCATATATTACGTAAGTAGTAGTGCAGTCAATGTGGGTTTTGATGTGATACGTACCCGAGTCGTTGTAATTAAAGTATTTAATCCCATGTATTGACATTCTGCACATACTGCAATTCCCACATCTATAAGAGCCCTTATTGTGAGAGTGCAGCCAAGATGTTTTACGCACAATCGTGGGATAACTGGGACTGATCATATTTCCAATCGTGACCCCTCTCCGAAAAGTCATAGATGGATGTGGCAAAATATGATCTTTTAAAACCGGATCTGCAGTGAGCATGAACCAATATTTCCTTAAAATACCATAAATATTAGTTGACCATAAGTTGTAACTTGTCACAAATCTCACCAGTTGCTTAGTCACAGTATTTTTCGGTTTAGTTTGTAATGTTGTGTCACGTTTAAGTTTAAAAGCCCTGTTCTTGGCTCTACTTATGACACCCCTACTGTAACCCCTGGATAGGAATCTGTTCTCAATATCATTTGCACATATGGTGAAGTCAATCTCTTCACTACAATTCCTGCGAGCTCGGTAGAACTCGCCAAAAGGAATAGAATTCACCTGAGATTTAGGGTGCGCACTATTCCCGTGTAATACAGCGTTACACGCGGTCTCTTTTCTGAACAGTGTGCTACACAATTTGCCATTTCGCACATAAAATTTTAGATCTAAAAAAGTTATTTCCGTGCGACTGTAATTCATAGTGAAGGTCATATTAAATACATTCTTGTTCATGTACTCAAAGAAATGCAAAAGCTGAATCTCGGTACCCGTCCAGATGAACAACAGGTCATCAATATACCTGCCGTAGTAATTGATACAATCATGCCACTCTGTACCACCAGGGCCCCAGATATGCTGTGCCTCCATCCACCCCATATATAGGCAGGCAAAGGATGGCGCAAATCTGCGTAAAACATCTTGGCTGCACTCTCACAATAAGGGCTCTTATAGATGTGGGAATTGCAGTATGTGCAGAATGTCAATACATGGGATTAAATACTTTAATTACAACGACTCGGGTACGTATCACATCAAAACCCACATTGACTGCACTACTACTTACGTAATATATGCTATTCTCTGTAAATGTGGTAAAGTCTATATTGGGAGTACCATCAGAAAACTGAAAGATCGTGTCAGTGAACACTTCAGGGGTCTTAAAAATAGGGACAACAGAGTCCCAATAGCCGCGCATGCCATGGACTGCCCAGCCCAAACTGAGCATCTGACTATGTCCTTCCATGGTATAGAGATGATGCCTACTGATATTAGGGGTGGTAATCGCGAGCTTAGGTTACGCCAGCAGGAAGCGCGTTGGATAATGCGGGTTCATGCAGTGGAGCGGGGCTTGAACTTTGAAGATGAGTTACAATTCTTTCTGGTATAGCGTCATAGCTAACCGCTTTGGTCCCGTGTGTTCCATAATTATGATGACCTCTCCGTTCATATATGTGTTGTATATATATGCATGTATATCATTTTTGTAAATTATGTGCGTCTGCAATGTGTACAGGTTATATTGCTGTAAAGAATGTACAATTTTACATGACTGTGTGCTATCCTTTTTAAACTGTTCGCAAGTTACACTTATGTGACTTGTTTCGTGATACATAGTTTGGTTTGTTTCATGACCTTTCCGCTTTCCCTCTATGGAGGTTTAAAATAAGATTTCTGTCCTTTTTTTGACTTTATTTATCTTTACTATTTCCACTTAATTTCTCTGCTCACATTCTCCTTTTCTATTTGGTTTCTCCCGCGGACTCTGGGTTAATTTGGTTAATTATGCACCACAAATTAGTTCTTCTTTTATGACATACGAATAAGAACTTCAGTAACAGTTGCCCTGACGAAGTCTAGTGGTCTTAACGACCTTGACGAAACACGTGTTGGCGTTGGTTGTGGTTTTTCACTTGTAAATATACGAAGATTGGACTCCATCAATTGAATGAAAGAAAAATCTTTTCATGAAGAATAAAATGAGGAGCACCTAAAATATTGGGACTTGATTACTTGAACTTATTTGAACTTTTTCCAGCTCAGGATCTTGTGCTTGTTTATATTGGTTAACTGTGGCCCCTTGGTGTCGCAGGTTTTGACTCTGGTGGGGTGACCAGAATCTGATCCTTGGAAGCTTACTAATTATTGTGATTGTACGCATTTTTCTTTCCCAGCGCATGTTATCCCCTGTTCACCCCTCTTTTTGCTGTTGCTACTTTGCCACAGAGGACTGCGGCGGAGAGGGGCATATTTACAAGGTGGCGTTAAACCAGGTTAAGTTGCTTAGCATTGCCCTGTAAATATGGGAAATGGCGCTATGCCATTGAGCGTAAAAAAAAGTGATGCTCAGATGGCGATTGGGGCTTACAAATATGCGCCAAAGAGATAGAAGCAGTGGGGAGGAACAGAGAAAGTTTTCAGAGAGGAAGAAGAGAGAAAGGGGAGACAAAGAGAGGAACAATGGATGAATGGAAAGTGAATGACAGAGTGAGCAGACAAAAGGAGCGGGGCTGGGTGGAGCCTTTTATTTTAGAGCTGCTTTTGTTCCTCAGTCAGGCCCTAATGCAGGTGATGGAGTAGCCTACAGCAAAACCTTAAATCAGTACCAGAATATTTTAATTGGTAGGCATGGATACCCTTCAAAGCAGCTTAAAGCAAAAGCTTAACTCTGCCACATATTTCCCTAACATAGCCCAGAAAGGGGAACGTGGCAATGAGTAAATGGATGTTTATTTTACAAATAATAAAATTATTATTCGAGGGTTGCCTCGGGCCTAGAATTACTGCCTCAGCAGTTCCATATGGGCATTGCTTAGCACTAAAAGCAGCTCGTTTCAAAGAATATTCAAGAGCGTGTGAGAGGTGACAGGAAGTAAGGACACGGGAAGGAGTGATAATGGACTTACCTCAGAGAGGTCAAAAGGTCACGAATACAAATGACCTCATTCATGTCCATATGAAACACATTCAGATATTTGGGAATAGATAAAGGCATTCACACTTTAAGGTCAAAATAAAAAATAAAATAAAACACCGTCTGTTAACTGGAGGAAGGTGTCATTCTTTCCTTACAAACATTTCCCAATTTTCTTAACTTCATTTGAGTAAAGTGTTTTACAAGAACTACCATTTTTCTTTAAGCAGAGTTTCTGAAAACTTTGTCAAAGCGTTCGACAGTGAAACTGGATATGCGTTAATGCGTTCTAGCAACTGCGCCACCGTAAAGGGAAAAAGGGGGCATATTATCAAGCAGGGCGATAGGCAATTATCGCCGCTTAAGCGGCCGTTTTCGGCCGCTAAGTGGCGATAATTCTATCGGCCTATTAGCAAGCTGTCGCTAACTGGTGTTAGCGACAGCTTTTAGGCAATAGCGAGCGGTTTGGGGCCCGCTTTGCATGTCAGCGACGTTTATCGCTAATGACATGCAAAGTGGGCGTACCCAACCAGTTAGCGACTGAAAGCAGTCGCTAACGTCGCTATCGCCTATTAGCAAGGCAGGCGTAGCGATGGAAATATTTGCGCTAAGCGCGAATATCTCCAAATACTAACACCTGCCCAGACCAGTTCTTAGCCATGTTATCCAATGGGATGTGGATAACATGGCTAAGAGCATTTCGTCGCTAATGCGTGAATATCGCTGTATTCTCAGCGATATTCACGCATTTCGCCGCTATCGCTGCATATTTTAGCACAATGGAGAAAAACGTTGCTAATAGCATGTTTTCTCCGCTAACATATCCAGCGATAGGCAGCAATAAAAAAAATGTGCTAAGCATATTTTGAGATAAATATAGCTATTCCTTTGTATTATGCCCCAAGGTTTTCTGCTGAAACAGGGTTTGTGATCGATTTTCTTGCCAATAAACTTTTGGATTTTTTTTCCCCACTGAAACTGGATGGGCATAAACATTTTCGTGCAAATTTACAGTAGCAGAGACAACCGACCGCTGAAATCTGAGAGGCAAACTTTCCCTTGCGATACCAATCAGACTATAAGATGTGCTGAAAACTTCCGTTGGGCCTCTAGCTTTATTCCTGCAATCCCCAGTGCTGCTGAATTATCTTTGCATAACAATGACAGTAAACTTTAATTATCACGTCTCAAATGACTTTTAGGTCACCCTTGCCCAGACTTCAAGACATATCGGAGAAGAGCAGGGGCGACGTGAACCCCCTCTTTCGCAGATTAAGCGAGGGTGGACTTGTTGATAGGTCTCCTCAAACAAAGGCTCTCAAATTACTTGAAAGGAGGGTGGTTGGTTGGTCAAATTAATGTACGGACTGAAGGATAGGTGTGTGAGTGAAATGGTGGGTGGGTGAATTTGGTGGATGAATGAGTGAAGAGATAGATATAAGGATGAATGAGTGAAAGAATGAATGAATAAGTGAGAGTGAGTGTGGATGAATGGATACATGTGTGGATAGATGGATAAGTGAAAGGTGGATGGATGAATGAAACATGATGGGTGGATGAAAGGGTGAATGGATGGATGAGTAAAAGGGTGGATGCTGAATTGAAAAGATGGATGGATGAGTGGAGTGAAAGGGTGGATAGATGGATGGAATGAAAGGGTGGATGGATAAACAAAAGGATGGATTGATGGATTGATGAATGGATGCTGAGACACCGTGATCCCCTAATGTTAGACGCTAAAGCGGGTTGGAGTTGTTGATGGGCCTCTTCTGTCTGCAAATCGGAAGATAAAGGCTCTAAAATTACTTGAAAGGAGGGGGGTTGGTTGGTTGAGTGAGTGAACGGACTGAAGGATAGGTGTGTGAGTGAAATGGTGGGTGGATGAATGAGTGAAGAGATGAATGTAAGGATGGATGAGTGAAAGAATGAAAGGATACATGAAACTGACGGGGTATGAATGGATACACATGTGGATAGATGGATAGGTGAAATAATGGCTGGATGAATGAAACAGGGTGGGTGGATGGATGAAAGGGTGTATGAATGAGTAAAAGGGTGGGTGGCTGAATCGAAAGGATGGATGGATGAGCGGAGTGAAAGGGTGGATAAATGGATGGAATGAAATGGCGGATGGGTGGATGGAAGAAAAAAGGATAGATTAATGGATGGATGATGGAACACCGTGATCCCCCCAATGTTAGAAGCCAGAGAGGGTTGGAGTTGTTGATTGGCCTCTTCTGTCTGCTGCTCAGCTGACAAAGGCTCTAAATGACTAGAAAGGCGGTGGTTGGTTGAGTGAGTGAAAGGACTGATGGAGAAGTGTGTGAGTGAAATGGTGGGTGGATGAGTGGATGAATGAGTGAAGAGATGGATGTAAGGATGGATGAATGAAATAATGAATGGATGAGTGAAAGTGAGTGTGGATGAATGGACACACATGTGGATAGATGGATAAGTGAAAGAATGGATGGATGATAAAACAGGGTGGATGGATGGATGAGTGAAAGGGTGAATGGATGATTGAAAGGGTAGATGGCTGAATCGAAAGGATGGATGGATGAGTAGTGTGAAACGGTGGATAGATGGACAGAATGAAAGGGTGGATGGATGAACAAAAGGATAGATTGATGGATTGATGAATGGATGGATGCTCGGATGTCATGATGCCCCAAATGCTAGTAGCTAAACCGGGTTGGAGTTGTTGATGGGCCTCTTCTGTCTGCAGCTCTGCAGACAAAGGCCCTCAAATAACTTGAAAGGAGGGTGGTTGGTTGGTTGGTTGAGTGAGTGAATGGACTGAATGAGTTAAGAGATGGATGTAAGTATGGATGAGTGAAAAAATGAATGGATAAGTGAAAATGAGGCTGGGTGAATGGATACATGTGTGGATAAGTGAAAGATGGAGGAATGAAACAGGGTGGGTGGGACACCATGATCCCCACAATGTAAGATGCTAGAGCGGGGTATAGCTCTTGTAGGGCCTCTTCTGATTGCAACTCAGCAGATGAAGGGAAGTTAGTGAGTGAAAATATAGATGAATGGATGTGTGAGTGAAAGGGTGGATGGATGGGTGAGCGCAAGGATGGATGGATGGGTAGATGAATGGATGAATGACTTAAAGGATGGATGAGTGAAAGAATGACAGGATGAGGGAAAGAGTGGATGGATGGATGAAAGGATGGATGAATGAAAGAATGGATTGATGAATGAAAGGGAGGGTGAATTGAATGATGGATGAGATGAGAGTAAGAGAGAATGGGCAGATGGATAGAGTTAAAGAGTAGATGGATGGATGGAGTGAAAGGGTAGATGGATGAGTGAAAGGATTGATGGATGACAGAAAGGATGGATAAGAGAAAGAATGGATGATAGAAAGAATGGATGGGTGAGTGAAGGGGAGGGTGGATGGGTTGATCGATGAAAGGGTGGATGGGTGGACGGGTGAAAGGGAGGGTGGATGAATGAAAGTGAAGGTGGATGGATGAGTGAAAGAATTGATGGATGAATGAAAGGGAGTGTGGATGGATAAACTGATGAGCGAAAGGGTGGATGGATGGGTGAGTGGGGGGATGTGTGAGTGAAAGGGTAAATGGATGGATGAGTGGCCAGGTGGAAGGATGAGTGAAAGGATGGATGATTGGATGGTTGAGTGAAAAGATGGATGGATGAATGAGTGAAAGGGAGGATGGATGGATGAGTGAAAGGGTACATGCATGGAGTGAAAAGATGGATGGACGAATGACAGGAAGGATGGATGGATTAGTGAAAGGGTGGATGTAGAGATGGATGAGTAAGAGGGCGGATAGATGGTTGAATATGTTTGGAGATGCTTCCATGGGTTGGAATATGGATGGGTGGGAGGACTGAATAGTGAACGACTGAATGATAGATGAAAGAATGAATGGATGACAGAATATAAAGGTGAAATTGTGGATATCAGCATGTGGATGGAAGGATGAATAGATAGATGTTTGGATGGAAGAGACAAGAGAGCTCATCTGGCAAGGGTCGTGATGACTTGCTTCATATGCTTGGTGCCATAAAAGGTTTGGGTCAAAGTGGGGGGTATTTTAATTTTCTGGCTACTCCCTTGTACAGTACAATAAGTACCAACTTTCTGTTCCTCTTCTAGTGCCATTGTTGACTTTGCCTCTAGAAACAAAGCATCATTGCTTATCTGGAGTCTCCCATCTATTATTTCTTTAAACTCAAGCAAGTTGTTTTTTTATTTTTAATGCAGTTTTTCTGGAAAGGCTTAGGTGGGACCCATTCAAATATTGTCATCTCTTTTCTTTGTACGATAAATGGGGAGGTTACTCCATGAGGAGGAGCTGGATCAACTTTCAGTCTGTGCCTGTGTTACCGCACTAACGCCTCACAGGGTCTAAACAATCCAAGAGCCATTTAAAGAGGCAGTCTACAAATAAGCCTAAATTATTCAGTGGAAGATTAGTGCTTCATTAGTTGGGAGAACAGTGTGCATTTTCATACTCTTTGCTATTTTGCTACTAGTACTTAATTTATGAGTTAATATGTTCCAGGGCCCAACGTTTTATGAAGACGCCTATGACAAGTGCTGCCTAAGGTGCCGTACACCATGGCTGCGCAGTCCAGGTTCCAACTCAGGACTCTTAATCCTCCACAAGACTATCCCTGCCCCTTTAACTCACTCTTCTTCTTTTTCCTCTCTGCATTCTCCTTTTGTCACTATTTTTCCAATTTTCTCTTCCTTCTTTCTTCTTTCCAATTCTCAGTATTCCTCGCACTTGCTCAGGATCAAAGTTTGTTGAGAAAAAGTATGTGCTGGTCCCCAAACATGAGTGGAGGTAGGCCCCACCTGCAACCACCAGCTTAAATTAGGCACTGGCTATTAGTGTTCAGAGGGCAAAGGTCTTTGTTCTAATTTGGCAAACCCAAATAATGATTTTACTGGCCTCCAGAAGACAGACTCCCAGGCGGCTGGGAAATTAGGGCCTGATTACAAGTGGATCAGTATATTCAAACCTGTGCTTATCTCTCCGTTTAAGCACTAGTCAGAATTATGAGTTTGGTTGTATTTAATGCATCTGACAATTATCAGATGCATTAAATGCCTCAACCTTAGTTACATTTTGGCAAGTCAAACCTGCTGAAATTTAACAGGGGAAATGTGTACAGTACTTACTGTACAATGCAGATTTTGGTGCTTTAAACACCAAAATTAGCATGTTCACCTGCAGCAACTCATAATAGGTTATATTGTTTGGACTCAATTAAAAACGTACACCGTGGTATTGTTATTTATCTGGTGTGACAAATAGCACCTATTCTAGTAATCAGGCCCTAGTCTAAAAAATCAGAAACAAGGAGCAAAGAATTGTGGAAAAGTAAATTCTGCCATGTTCTGTGTCCCTACGCCTCCTCCATCATATGTTATGTGTGCATGATTAATATGCATATGTATTCCCCATGTTCGATCAAAGACGCAATTATAGTTGTGTCCACCTCTAGTATGCCAGTTCTCAGTTCTCGTGAATACTACGAATATCAGGCCTATGTAAAGTTACGTTGCCACGTTTCTCAGTGTGCACGTTATTTCATTATAAAGTCCCCGTTTCCAGGCCTCAAAAGGGCCCGGACACCAGATTCAGCTCCTGTCTCCTGAACCCCCGTTGAGGAGCGATACAGCCCCCACCTGTATCCCTGACCCTTCACTTACTTCCTGCCTTGCAGTGCCCGGTTCAGCCTGGCTCTGCCTCTGAGTCTGCCAAGAGTATGTTATGGTTCCAGTTATCAGTTCAGTCCTCCTTCTCTGCATTCCTAAGCTACTGAACCGCACCAATAGTTTCCGTCATTGTCTAGCCTTTACGGCTCCATGTAAGAGAAATACTGCATTTAATGGTCATTTCATATTCTCCATCACGCACTACATGTAGAATAATGCATGCTCCAGTCTTAGTGTCTGTTAGCCTTTCCCCTCCTGACTTCTAGTTTATATCAACACGTTCCCTAAACATCAGATACTAGATAGAGTTTAGGTACATGTCGCCCTGACTCTCCAGACTTCAGTCTCTGCTCCTAGCACAGAGTTCATAGCCCCCAGCTTCTCCTAGTAACACGTCATTGCCAGTTTGCGCGCACCATCAGGTTAGAGGTCCCGGCTCCTTAGGTAACCCCCTCCAATGTTTCCGCCCCATTCATGACATATTCTATTACGTTTGCATCACATGTCTATGTATACGCCCTGTTACACCTCTTTTCACCCTTATCTTTCGCGACTGCTACGCGTCACACCCTTTGCTCCACCCACTGCTACGCCTATTGCAATGTAATGCTATGTGTTTGCGCTATGTATATATGCTCATGTACTGTTATTAAAAAGTTATCCTTCTTGCCCCCGATCCTAACCCCGGCAGCGCTGCCAGGGCTTGCCATCCTATTCCTGTGCAGGTTGTCCTGTTCCTGTCCTTATGCTGTATTAAACCTGCAAAACTCCTACTACCTCGAATCTTGACTCTTATTTATTGAGCTATCTGTTAATCATTTATGCATTCAAAAAGAGAGGTATTATTTATTTATTTACCACATAATGGCGCCCGAATAGGGACTTGCCCTTTCCCCACGCGCCGGTGAAGCCACGCCGGCCCCCTGACCCTCTACAGCCGTGACGGAACCATACCGTGCACGTGCAGATATTTCTGCTTCAAGTATCCCTCAGGCCCACGGAGGAGACGGAGGAGGCGGTCCAGCATCCAGACGAGGCGGTGGAGGAACGCGGCGAGTCCCGACCAGAGCCCAAGCCGAGAGTCCAAGGTCCGAGGTATCCGGAGGTCCACCCGTAACTGAAGTCCGAAGTTCGTCGTCCGTCGTCGAAGCAGTCCAGTCCAGTCCGAGGCTTTCCGTTCTTGCTGCCCGGTGAGTACCATTACTGGGGTAGTATCTAGAAAGGGTCAATCTAAATTGACTCTGGTCCGTGGGTTGGTGGTACCCAGACTCACAAACGAAGTTTTCACCTAGGTGGATACGGGTCTTGATGCGTCCCTTTATGGGACCGGTATGTTCCGTACTGTTTCAGCAGTGCATCTAGTTTCAGTTCTGTTCTCGAGAAAATTCATGTATTCTGTTTCCTGTATTCCGTATTCCAGGTGGTATTCTGTTTGAACTGTTATTCATAATGTTCTTCATGTATTTTAATGTCGTGGTATGAGTGCGAAGTGATTCTCGTGGTTATTGTGTATTGTATTGTGTCCAGATTATAGTTCAGTCATGCCACTCTTTTCAAAACTGCGTCAGTTAAAAACCAGAAAAGGTCTGCTGGAGGCAGCAGTTCCTGTCCCGCCTAGGGACAGTCCAGGTCATTTTATGTATCAGAAGCATGGCATAAGTGCCATATTATATCTAGATCTATGGGTAGAGTATACCAAAGAGTTGGAAGAAAAGTATAGATGGCCCGTATCAGGTACGTGGGATGCCGAGTGCATCATGAGAGTAGAAGAGGCATTATGGAAAAAGAAAGCCAGACAGTCACAGAGAGATGCCATCGAGTTATGGCGCAAAGAAGCTCATAAAAGGACCGAAAAAGAAATCAGAAAGTCAGAATTAAGTAGAGAATCCTTAGAACGAGCCCAAGAAAAAGAACTAATCGAGATAGGTGAACAAGTTAAAGCCGAACAGTCAGACAGACAGAGGAATGCCCTTATTAAGGGTATGTATCCTCTTCTTGCCGAGGGCTTGCCAAAAGCGACCCCGGAGGCATCCAGTAATTTCCCGCCACCATTAGTTCCGACCAAGCTACGTCACAAACCGACCGCAGCTGATATTTTCATTTCGTCCTATTTGGACGACACAGTCCCAGAATATGCAAATCCTGTTCGCGCTCCGCCAGTCCCTGTAAATCAGGCACTTCCCGTTCCTCCAGACACCGGAGTACCTGTTACGGTCCCCCAGGTCCAGCCCACCACACAAGTTCAGCCCGCATTTCAATTTCCCGCCCTGCCAGGACGAAGAGCATCAGTTGACAATTCTAGTCTAGGGGCCGCAGGAGGAGGTCCTCCTCAGACCCCGCCGCCACATAAGCGTTTAACGTCAGTCGAATTACATGCACAAGCGTCACAGCGCACGCCCAGATATCAGACTGTAGCAGAAATAAGAAAAGCCCTTAATGAATGCGGCTATGATCCAGTCCCAGGCGAGGATAATATGGTTTTATATTCATTACGCGTAAGAAAGGTGGCCGAGTATCTAGTCACCCTACCAAATATGAAGGAAGATCTAGACAGAATATATCGTTTCATCCGTACAGGGGATGATCCAGAAAGCATTGGCGAAGCCATGTCTCAAAGGAAAGCTGAGATCCAGCTTATGATATTAAAGTTTCTGATCAATTGCCTAATAAGAGAACAAGATTACCCGTCCAAAGATCCGGCTGAAATGAAAATCCTGACAAAGTGGAGTGATAATATAGCCGAGGGTAAGCACAAGACCATCGGTGGTATGGAGAGTATGTACAAGAAAATCCGTAAAGAAATAATAAAGTTACACGAACAACGTAAAGCAGCACAAGTAAGCGAGAAAGAAAGTAACTCTGATCCTGAAGAGTTAGACGACGAGAATCCCGCCAGAATAGCGTATGTAGGAAAATCTAGATTTCCAGATCGCCATTTACGCCTAGAACACAAGTCTACTTTCCATCATCCAGCACTAGAACAAGGTTCTCTAGAACAAGTGTTTCAAGCTACCGATCACATTCTGAAATCACGAATCGGTTATAGTGAATTAAGTACCATGCATGAACAAGAACTAGCCCGATCAGCAGTCCGATGGATTACTGATTCTACCACTTTTCCAGACGAAATAGTGGCACAAATGTTTCTGAAACTGCCCCCAGCCGAGCAGCGACTGGTGGGTATGTATATGATCCAGCACCTCATTACATTGTATGAGGGTCAGCACTCTGATCCAGGTCCGTTACATGATATCCTGAACGAGTTACTCCAGTATAGATGGAAAGGTCTAGGTACCGATTTAATTAGTGTCATTCTAGAACAGCGCCACAAATATAGAACGTTTTTGAACCCGCATTTTGTTCATGTCTCACCCCCAGAAAGTAAACCCTTTTACATAGACAGACAGAACCCGTTACGAGAAGTCCACCCAGTTAGAGGAACGGGTGGCGAAATGCAACGAGTGTTTGTTTACACTCCAATCACAAAGATGGAACTCTTAGAGATGAAAAAATTAATTCCCTTGAATGATAAAGATCCAGCAGGGTTCCATAGAGAATTAAAAGACATGCTCCGTATGGGAGAATACACGCATCCAGATATAATTAAAATGTTAAAAGTTTTGTTGCCCGCAGGGGTGTATGAAAAGCTCAAGGAAAAAGAATGGGAGGTGGGAGAGAAAAAGATCGATTGGGCAGTTCTAGAAGCTGAAGACAAGGCACGAGTACCAGGTACCGGTCTTGGAGCGAAATGTAAAGAATTACCTGAATTATTGATTCAAGTTTTGCCTAGATTATTGACAACTAAAAAGGAAGACTGGGATGCAATCTCAGCCTGTAAACAGAAACAAGACGAAGACATTAGTGATTTTTATTCTGGATTTGAGAGATGTTTTAGCATCAACAGTGGCCTCAAGACAAGTAGTGAGTCATACCCTCATCTTTTTGTTACTAAATTAGTCGAGAATTCAAGTCCACCAATTAAAAATCGAGTTTTGAAAGTCGAAAGTACCTGGCAAGCTAATACCCCGTCCCAGATGTTACAGATGCTCCAATACCACCAGAATAGAATCAGAGAAGAACAAGAACACGAGAGAAAGCGTATGAAAGACACGAAAATGAAAGTACTAGTTGCACAATCTGTTCCTCAAGACAGTCAGAAGAGGGGTCCGAATCAAGCCAGTCATCCTGCAGCTCCCGTTAAAGGGAATTGCAATTATTGTAAACAGCCAGGTCATTTTATAAACGAGTGTGCAGTTCTGAAACACAACATAGCTACCGGTAAGACTAAAGAAAGACCACGTCCGCCTAGACAAGAGCAAGTTTCACAGACTCCCCAGCCACAGAATGCACAACAGACAGTTACCGCGCCGCAGCCCATTGCTGCAACACAGCATGTTACACAGCAAATGTACCAGTATGCACAGTCCGAGTATCCAGAGTACCAACAGTATTCATGAAACAGCCTAGAGAGGGAGGTAGGCTTGCCTCTCATCGAGATACCTGTAGATCAAGAAGGTCCCTATGTTCACAGTCAAGTATTAGGGAAAGACAGAAAGTTTCTGATTGATACAGGGGCAAGTAGGACCACAATTAGTCACGCCGAAGTTCCAGGGGCTCCGCTCTCAGGCTCTAGAAATGTTTCCCTTGGATTTTCAGGAAAACCTATTGTAAATGAAATTTCAAAGCCAGTTACTCTAGAAGTAGGTCCATTGTCCCGTACTACTGATCTGTTACTTACTAAGTCATGTCCAGAAAATCTATTAGGCATTAAAACACTGAAAGAGTTAGGTGCAGTTATATCCTGTTCCCCAGAGGGAATACGATTGTTCCTACGTGACTTTAAGGGTCACTATGTATTACGAGATTTTGATCCCAGATTGTCTAATGTCCCGCAGCATCTATGGGCGCAAGGTCCAACTGATGTAGGTTACATGCAAATCACACCCCATTGTGTGACTCTCAAGCCAGGTGTAGTGTTACCACGAATCAGACAGTACAGATTGCCGCCTGAGGCTGTAGCAGCCTTATCCAAAATTATTGACGACCTCATCGCTCAAGGAGTAGTTGTAGAAACTGACTCCAATGTATGTAATTCTCCGATCATTCCAGTCATGAAACGTACTGATCCAAATGCACCCCCAGTATATCGATTAGTGATTGACCTACGAGAACTTAATAAATGTATTATTCCTCAGTACCCAGTTGTCCCAGACATCTCTTCCCTATTGACAGCCATTGATTCCGAAGCCACGTTCTTTACTTTAATCGACCTTAAGAACGCATTTTTCAGTGTTCCCATTCATCCAGACAGCCAGTTTCTTTTCGGATTTTGTTTAAATGGAAGGAGCTATATGTTCACACGAGCTCCTCAAGGTTTCACAGAAAGTCCTAGTATTTACAGTCAAGCACTTAAGAGACAACTAGACAACATTCACATGCCAACTGACACTGCCCTGCTCCAATATGTCGATGATCTATTGATCACAGCCCGTTCTGAACGTGACTGCGAGCGAGCGTCACTGACGGTTCTGTATTTTCTAGCCGAGATGGGGCACAAGGTGTCCCCTTCTAAGCTTCAATTCTGTGTCCAGCAAGTGGTCTACTTAGGACACTTACTGTCCAAGAGGGGTAGGCAGTTGACACCAGACCGTATCCAGTTAATAGCGAGTCTTCCTCAGCCCAAGACCCAGAAGGAGGTACGTGCTTTTATCGGCCTTACTTCTTATTGTAGACAATGGATTCCTCAGTATGCATTTCTAGCCAAGCCACTGATACAGTTAACGACACAGGAGGCAGCCGCACCGACTGTCCTCCCTTGGACATCTGAACATACACTTAGCTTCAATGAGTTAAAGAAAGCTTTATGCCAAGCTCCAGTTCTAGCTACACCGAACTACAGTAAGCCTTTTACACTTTTCGTCACAGAACGTGAAGGTACAGCATTATCCGTCCTCACACAAGATCAAGCAGGACAATACAAGCCCTGCGCTTATTTTTCGAGCACATTAGATCCTGTAGCCCAGGCTCTGCCTGCGTGCCTCAAGTCAGTTGCAGCCACAGCACTAGCTATCAGACAAAGTGATTCCATAGTATTAGGACACTCCCTGACGGTACAAGTTCCACACTCCGTGGAAGTTCTTTTAAACCGAACACAAACTCAGCACTTGACAATTGCACGTTTAACAGGTTATGAATTGACACTATTCCAGCCACACATAGAAATCAGACGCTGCAACGTCCTTAATCCTGCTACACTGTTACCATCAGTTAATTCAAATCCTGCCACACACGATTGTGTGGAAGTAGTTAACATTACGACTAAACCACGACAAGATCTGACAGATATTCCATTACCAGATCCCGACCTGACACTTTATGTGGATGGTTCATGCATGAGAACTAGTACAGGAGATCTAGTCGCCGCGTATGCAGTGACTACTGACACCGAAGTTATAGAGACACACCGTATTGACACCCTGTCTGCTCAAGCAGCAGAGCTAGTTGCTCTGACACAAGCCTGCACACATGCCAAGAACCTGAAAGTTAATGTTTACACAGATTCACGCTACGCATTTGGAGTCGTACACGACTTCGGAGTGCTCTGGCAGGAGAGAGGTTTCATGACTTCTCATGGAACCAAGATTCAGCATGGTCTCCTTATTCAAGCTCTGTTAGATGCCATACACTTACCGACATCTATTGCCATCATGAAATGCAAAGCACATACGAAAGTCACTGACATTATTTCCCAGGGTAACGATCTAGCAGATCGCACAGCCAAGCTTACAGCACAGACTCCAGACATTCCAGTTAACATGACACACACTCCAGATCCGACTACATGTATGACAGTTAAGGACCCTACTCAAGATGTCATAGATATCCAGTTACATGCTACTCCCGAGGAAATCAAGAAATGGTCCGAACAAGGAGGGGTCCAGACAGATCAAGGATGGGTGACGAAGGGAAAAGCCACATGGTTTCTCCCCGACTCTATGGTTCAAATCATTATTAATACCGCACATAGTCCAGCACATTTAGGGGAAAAAGCTATGTTAGACAGTATCCAGAACATTTGGTTCAACAAGCATTTACGAGCTGCAGCCAAGCAGAAAGTCCGTACCTGTATGATATGTTGCCAGTTTAATCCAGGTAAAAGTGTCCCGGTGGAACAAGGGGGATTCCAGCCTCCTGACCACCCTTTTGAAGTCCTCCAGATGGATTACATTCAGATGGAGCGATGTCGAGGTTTCAAATATGTTCTTGTAGTTGTATGCGCTTTGTCCAGGTGGACAGAAGCATATCCAGTCCCAGATTACACAGCCGCGACCACTGCCAAGCAGTTGGTTCGTGAGTTCTTCCCCCGTTATGGACTCCCTAGGGTCGTATATTCTGATAACGGCCAGCCATTCTCATCTGAACTCATGAAGCATGTTTCCCTTTTGTTAGGGTACCAATGGAAGTTCCATTGTGTACGCCATCCTGAAGCAGCCGGTCTCGTAGAGAGACATAATCAGACCCTGAAAATTCGAATTGCAAAAGTTTGTCAAGAGAAAGGTGTAGACTGGCTAATAGCTCTGCCAGTTGCTTTGTTTTACATGCGTATGGTCGCACATTCCAGATCAGGTCTGTCCCCGTATGAGGTCGTATTCGGCCGCCCCCCTAACATGTGGGGTACTCCTAGACCTCGAAGTATTACCGATGTTTCAAGTAATATGCTGACAGATTACCTAGCTTCCTTGATGTCTGCCCTCAACTCTTGTCGTTCACAGGTTGCCGCCGCATTTCCAGACAATACAGAGGTGGCACCGCATGAAATCGTTCCCGGATCCATGGTCTTAGTGAGAAATTTCGATCGCTCAAGTCCGCTGGAGCCTCGCTGGAAGGAGCCCCGACAGGTCCTCCTCGCCACCCGTACAGCCGTGAAGTTGGAGGGACGCAAAGGCTGGGTGCATCTTTCGCATATAAAGAAGTTTTATGGACTGAAACCGGTCTCAAAGAACATTTCCCAGGATTTGAAGGATTGCCAAAGTACTATTCTTAAGGACTGTCCCGCAAAGAACAATGATACTGAACCCCCCCTGTTAGAGAAAACTCCGCAACAGGAGTATAAGTTGAAACTCCGGTCTAGTAAAATAAGTCAGCCAGTTTGATTGTCTAAGTCCTCCCCTAGGTGAAACGGTTAGACTGTTTCTGACATGTATAAAATAGACCCCCATAGTGAGAGAGTTAGTCAAAACTCAATCCGATGTATTGTTTTTCTAAGTTTTATATTGTTTCTCAGCATTATGATTTCCTGCACCAGTTATGCATTTTACCTGTATCTTCCAGTTCCTCATGTAAATAAGTCTTCTAATGTTACAGTAGAGCACACGTTTAGTGATCTGCCTCCTCATGAACTCTCTTACCGCCTCGCTATGCGAAATAATTCTTTTATCCGCATGTTACATTACTCACACCAGACCAGCAATGCCACTAATTGTTGGGTGTGTGGTCGACTCCCCCCTTTCCAGACACCGAAGGGAGTTCTGCCACTCTTTCCTTATCCTTTTTCACATAATGGTTCGTGTGGAGCATGGTCCACGTTAACGTCATCCTCAACAGATATGTCTTTTCTTAACAGTACATGTTTTCCAGACAAGCAAGGTCTCCCCCATAGAACAGGGTTAGATCTAGAAAATGAAGTGTATAATTTAGGTAACTATTCTTCGAATTTCATGGTCCTGAATGTTCAGTCTGATACTACTCCAGACTTACCTGCTATTTCAGTACTACCAGTCAAAGGCGAATTATGTGTCCGAAATAATGGTCCCGTACATGTAGGACACAGCGATTGTACTACTATTGTCAAGTATAGTGACAGTGGGAAATCTATTTTCAAAGCTTCACGTCATTCATATTTTATTTGTGGTCAAACCGCATATATTCGTCTGCCCCTCGATTGGGAGGGAACCTGTTACATTGCCTTCCTACTGCCACCAGTTTTCCTAGCCCCATCTGATTACCATAGAAACACACATCTAGTACACATTAGACATAGAAGGGAGATGGAGTCCCCAATTGTCGATTATACTGAAACTGCTCTAGAACAGTATACAGATTTCAATAGAGGTTTCTTCTTCTTTATAGGACCTATCCAGAATAGTAAGCTAATCCGTAGGTTAACAAGAACCCTTGAAGCTGTAGTAAATGAGACTGCCTCTGCTCTAGGTAACTTAACCGAAGAGCAATCTGCTATGAGATTTGTCGTTTTGCAAAATCGTCTCGTCCTTGACGTCATACTGGCCGATAGGGGCGGGGCATGTAGAGTCATCGGATCTAGTTGCTGCATTTTCATTCCAAATAACGCGCCGTCTGTTTATTCAGCTATAACCAGACTCCATAAAATTGCCCATCTGTTACACCAAGATCCAGGCACCTGGACATGGTCCGGTTGGTTCTGGAATATAATTTCCGCCTGGGGATGGAAAGTCTTGTCCTTTCTAGGTATTGCAGTAGCGATCATATTCAGCTGCTGCCTCTGTATACAATGTGGCCCTGCGATTTGCGGCATTTGTGCTACCTCTTGTATTCCTAGTCCCAAGCCCCGTTCTAAATCCCGTTCCAAGAAAATTCGAGACGAGCAAATGATACTGTATGAAATGATAGATGGTATCATGAATATTGATGTTTCCTGATGGGAAACGTAGTGACAAGGAGGGAATGTGGAAAAGTAAATTCTGCCATGTTCTGTGTCCCTACGCCTCCTCCATCATATGTTATGTGTGCATGATTAATATGCATATGTATTCCCCATGTTCGATCAAAGACGCAATTATAGTTGTGTCCACCTCTAGTATGCCAGTTCTCAGTTCTCGTGAATACTACGAATATCAGGCCTATGTAAAGTTACGTTGCCACGTTTCTCAGTGTGCACGTTATTTCATTATAAAGTCCCCGTTTCCAGGCCTCAAAAGGGCCCGGACACCAGATTCAGCTCCTGTCTCCTGAACCCCCGTTGAGGAGCGATACAGCCCCCACCTGTATCCCTGACCCTTCACTTACTTCCTGCCTTGCAGTGCCCGGTTCAGCCTGGCTCTGCCTCTGAGTCTGCCAAGAGTATGTTATGGTTCCAGTTATCAGTTCAGTCCTCCTTCTCTGCATTCCTAAGCTACTGAACCGCACCAATAGTTTCCGTCATTGTCTAGCCTTTACGGCTCCATGTAAGAGAAATACTGCATTTAATGGTCATTTCATATTCTCCATCACGCACTACATGTAGAATAATGCATGCTCCAGTCTTAGTGTCTGTTAGCCTTTCCCCTCCTGACTTCTAGTTTATATCAACACGTTCCCTAAACATCAGATACTAGATAGAGTTTAGGTACATGTCGCCCTGACTCTCCAGACTTCAGTCTCTGCTCCTAGCACAGAGTTCATAGCCCCCAGCTTCTCCTAGTAACACGTCATTGCCAGTTTGCGCGCACCATCAGGTTAGAGGTCCCGGCTCCTTAGGTAACCCCCTCCAATGTTTCCGCCCCATTCATGACATATTCTATTACGTTTGCATCACATGTCTATGTATACGCCCTGTTACACCTCTTTTCACCCTTATCTTTCGCGACTGCTACGCGTCACACCATTTGCTCCACCCACTGCTACGCCTATTGCAATGTAATGCTATGTGTTTGCGCTATGTATATATGCTCATGTACTGTTATTAAAAAGTTATCCTTCTTGCCCCCGATCCTAACCCCGGCAGCGCTGCCAGGGCTTGCCATCCTATTCCTGTGCAGGTTGTCCTGTTCCTGTCCTTATGCTGTATTAAACCTGCAAAACTCCTACTACCTCGAATCTTGACTCTTATTTATTGAGCTATCTGTTAATCATTTATGCATTCAAAAAGAGAGGTATTATTTATTTATTTACCACAGAATGTGAGAAAAAAACCTTATGAAAGAGTTGTGGTGCACCCTTCTTTGATTACAGGAACCTTATATATGAAGAACAGGATTAGACAACAAACAATAAAGTCTTGTATTTGAATTACAGAACAGGCTTTGAGTTACTTGCTTTCAGTAGTCCCTTCAAGTCATCCTAGAAGGTTTTGTGGATGCTATTGAGGCTCATTTTCTAAACTAATTCCATTCCAGAATATTTGTTGAAAGGGCAACTTTCCCCAGAACAGTTCATGTTTAATCACTTACTCCAGACTTGGAACGTGTTTGGAAAAGTTAAACATTCCCAAAGTATTTTAGACCTTCACAGTCAAAGCCAATCGGTCTCAAAGGGGGTGGGGGTGGGGGGACAGGAAAGGATTGGTATCAACCTTCGGGAAGATGGCAGAGTTGGCACTGTAGGAATTCAAACTCGTGATGACCTGCTCTACTTACAAATGTTTTTTTATTTAGTACTTCTTGCACTGAAAATATTAGAGACCAGATTTATCATTTGATTGTGTTGCCCATGCGTCGCAATATTTACGACGAAGTGACGGAGTGCAGCGTTAGACTTCTTGGCTTAACACTGCACTCCTCCACCTCAGAAACACAGGGCTTCACCATATTTACAACAACATGGTGCAGCCCGGCGTTTCCCCCTGCGCTGGTGCTAAACTAACCTGCCTAAGGCCAACGCAGGCACCCTTGCACCATAGTGCAAGGGTGTCTGCATTGAGGAGAAGATTGTTTATGTGCAGGAGGTCTCCCTTCCTACACATAAACAATCCTTAAATTACATTTTGTATTCTTTATGTGTGCTGCTTAATGCAGCACACATAGAAGTTGCAAAGCATCATTTTATTCATTGTTTTTGTGCAGGAAGGGTCACCTTCCTGCACATAAACAATGAATGGCAATTTGCAGTTTCTATCTGTGCTTCGAAAAGCAGCACATATGGAAACAGCAAAAACGAGGATAAAAAAAGCATTTCTCCTCATTTCGCCCTTTCAAGACCAGATTTTCCCTGGTCTTAATTTTGGCGCTGCCTACTATTTATGCCACCCTTATAAATAATGGGCCGCATCAAAATCAATGGGTGTTGCGGTGGAATGCCCACCACAACATCCATTGCCCACCACTTTCATGCTAAGTGCAGTGCACAAGAGGGCCTTATTTACAAGGCAACATTAAGTGCATAACGCTGCCTTGTAAATAAGGCGAAGCCCCTATTGCCACTACAATGTCCCAAAAAAGTAATGTTGTGGGGCTGATAGGATCTTGTAAATATGCCCCA
Source organism: Lissotriton helveticus (assembly GCF_964261635.1). Classification (NCBI taxonomy): domain Eukaryota; kingdom Metazoa; phylum Chordata; class Amphibia; order Caudata; family Salamandridae; genus Lissotriton; species Lissotriton helveticus. Next base: position 155,475,645 of record NC_136072.1, on the reverse strand, counting down.
TGGTGTCATAAGGGCAAACGCAAACCTTAAGTCAGATTTACCAAGCCACTTTATGTGTCCCTGCGTTGCTTAGTACCAGGGTTGGATTGGGAATGAAAATCGGCCCGGGCACACACAAAAAAAAATCGGCCCACATTTGCATAAACACTCCTCATATCACTGCGTTGGTGTAATCTTATAAAAAAAACTTTAGGGGGGGGGGGGCGTAAAAAAATGCACGTGTTTAGATTGGTGAAACAAGTGAGGCCACTTCTACTCAGGCCCCTGCCCCCGCTCAGTATGTGCAGACATTAATGGGCCGGCCCGACAGACAAAGGGAGTGACACCTCTGCCTGGTGCTAAACGGAGGTAATGAGCGCCCATCTGCACCTAGAAAGGCCACTCAGACACCCCCTGGGCCGCTGACTGTATCAGAAGAACAGAGACAGCGCCCAAATAGCCCCCCAGACTGCTAAAAAAACCAGCCCACAGCAGCCCTTGGACACCGGCCCCTCGGGCATTGCCCGAATGCCCGCGTTACCAATCCGACGCTGCTTAGTACCACAAGGCAGCGCAAGTCACTGCCTTGTGTTACTCTGCCCTGGGAAGCCTTCCAATGCGTGAAACGTGGGTATTCCCTCGCATCCACCCATCAATTTGGGTGCATATCGCAGATTTACCAAGACTGGTAAGCTTGGGAATGCATCAAAATGCTTCACCTCCCAATAGAGGTACAACAAGGAAAATATCTTTATTTCTCCTTGTTGCTGTTCTGGAGCAAACGCCTCTAAGGATTGTTTTTGTGCAGGAAGGTGCCTCCCTCTTCCTACACAGAAACAACCCAGTCTGCAACACAGGCACCCTTGCACCATGGTGCAAGGGTATCTGTGTTGGCACTATTCTGCTCTTAGTGCGCCAGCGCAAGGAGAGCACAGGAATGCACCATATTTAATAGATAGAGTGCTTTTTTACCCTCTCCATTTAACACAGCGCTGCACGTTGTCTTGCTGGCTTGCACTGCAGCAAAGTTGAATTTATCAACCTTCAGAAGGATGGCACAGTTGTGGTAAGTGCATTTGAATCCATGACATGCCAATCACCTTTGTTTCAGGGGACAAGTGTTAACCTCATGGAACCCTCCCTCCTACAAGCTAACTGATAGCTTCACAGCTGCTAGGAAAATGCACCAGAGAGAGCTTTGTTTTTGCCACATGAAACACTGTTTGATGAAGAAACTTTAGACAAAGGACCTGATTTAAAGTAAGGTGGACGAATATCAGTCAAATTGGAGAGCCAGTAGCCCTTCCCCCAAACTTGAAATCAGGCCCAGAAATGTTTCAATTCATGGCTTATGGATAACAAAAAAGTCATGCTTGGATTATAAAACATGGTAATCTCACATCGAAATTGAGAGTCTAACCCACCAAGCTGCTGACTAAGACTGAGAGTTAGGTCTGTCTTCGCTTTCCATATCTCTGCTGCTAGACAATACAATGTAGATAGATAAATGAGAAAAGGAACTTGATGAGGGTAGTCCATTGACTAAGGAGCAAACTGATCCTGAGGATGCTGGCTCTAATCCTGTTTTTGACACAATATTATTTCCATGTCTCTGAAATTCACAGTACATGATGTGTAAAACATGTAGGGAGAATGGAGACAGTAAATCAAAGCATTAAAGGCAGCCATCTTAGACATAGGCAAAAGCAGTGGATAAGGGAATTGGCATACAGGAGAAAGAGGTACTTTGAGGAATTCATCATATGAAGATGGAAAGGTGAAACGGGAATGTGAGGAGAAACAGAGGGGCATATTCACAAGCCCCTATCGCCACCACAACATCACTTTCAGTGACGTTTTGGTGGCGATGGGTGCCTTGCCTTATTCAGAAGGCAGCGTTAAGTGCTTAACGCTGACTAGTGAATAGGCCCCCTTTTACGCTGTGTTTAGTGTGAAAGGGGCGTGCAGTGGGTGTTGTGTTGGGCGTTCCATCGCAATACCCATTGAGATTTACACTGCCCCCTCCTCACAAGGGCAGCGTAAATAGGAGCTAACGCCAAACTTCAGATCAGGAAATCCCTGGTCTTAAGTTGGCAATACAAGGAGAAATTCTTTATTTCTCCTCGTTTTTGCATTTTCCATGTGTGCTGCCGTGTGCATGAAGCAGCACACATGTAAGTTACAAACTGGCATTTAGGTTTGTTTATGTGCAGGAAGGGATACCTTCCTGTACATAAACAAACCTCCCTGCTTGCAGACACCCTTGCACTCTGGTGCAAGGGTGCCTGTGTTGGTGCTCAGTTGTGAAACTTAGCGCCATTGCAGGGGGAAAAGCAAGGCTGCACCATGTCCTTGTGAATATGGTGCAGCCTTGCATTTCCAAAGTGGCGGAGAGTGGCGTTAAGCCAAGAAGCTAACGCCTCTCTCCGCCACTTCCTTGTGAATATCCCCCAGAGGATGAAAGGAACCAATGGCCGGGTAGGGAAAGTAGTGGTCAGTTGCTTACCGGTAATCTTCATTACTCAAAGTTCTACTCTTCCCTAATACAGTCCTTACTTAGTAAGCTCTAGCTCCTCCTACCAGATGCATCGCCAAGTTTAAAATTAGAGTTTCCCATTCCTCCACTATGTCTGCCCACCTGTTACTGGTCAAATCGAATAAAACGAGTATAGTGCCAGCCTCCCATCCTTTAGTACTGAGCAACATGAAACCGTCCTTGTCTCCCCCAGGGATGGAGGGATAGGACAATGTGACTGTGAAGGGTACAGGAAAACTCAGAGTAAAGAAAAATGCTGGTAAGTAACCAGACATTACCTCTTCGTTCCTCCTCCGCGTCACAGTCCTTACCTAGTGAGCAGATGCCCAAGCAATTAAACTGCTTCACGAACAAAAGGGTACACACTCAATAAAGTGAAAATGTATTCAATAATCAAGATCACAGCTGAATACAGAGAAGAATATCTTGGGTCTGATCATTTACGGAACCCAGAACCAACACACCAAAAGCGGCTGTAGTCCTTCCATCAAAAAATTAACCTATGTTGATTCACAAAGGTGATCAAGGAAGCCCAATTCACTGCATTACAGATCTCCTGCATTGTAGTCCCCTTGAATGCCGTCCAAGGGACTGCCATACCTCAGGTAGACCTAACATGGACTACTCCTGGAATGCTCTCAACGTTTGCTTCACAAGCAGATACATTAGCATCTACTCAACGTAACAGTGAAAGGTTTCAATACTACTTTGAGCAGCAAATCCAAAAGTCACAGAAAAAAAATCACCTCTGTTTTTTTCAAAAGTCTGTTTAATATCCAAATAAATTTGAAAAGCTCTACCAACATCTAAAATGGAAAGTCCACTCCTCATCTAATTCTTAAGTAGGAAGAAATATATCCTCTGAACAATGAAATTAAGGCATCACTTTCAGAAACAATTGTGGACCTGGACGAAATATCTGGAAGGAACTTGAGAAACTGTTCAGAAGTTAACAAAGAACTCAATTCCCCCACCATTCTTGCATATGAAATGACCACTAGAAATAAGCTAAATACTTTATCTCTACATGCTCCTAGGGCTCAAACAAATGAGACCTGCCAGACTAAGGGCAGATCCCAGGAAAGTAAGGGGCTATGACATATAGGCCTTTCAGCAAAAACAGCTAAGTAGTCTTACAACCAAAGGAGCTACATTTAAAAAATCTTACATTCCTGCCTTCAATATGGTTCTTAAAATAGAGAGCACCAAATTCCCATAGAAGCCCATGTTAACACCAGAACATGGGCTTCTATGGGAATTAACAAGGGCGTATTATCAAGCCCATTATCGCTGTTTTATCGGCAGTTTCCTGCCGATAAAACTGCGATAATTTTAACACCGGTCCTTGATAATATGCCCCCACGATATTTGTACCATTCGATACTTTTTACTCGATATTCTTTCTTGGCACACCCAAGTGTACTTTTATTAGTTTTTGGAATTCCAAAGTCCTTAAGAAATCGGAATGAAAAACGGCTCATGGCACAGTTTTCCATGAGGATTCCTGGAGAAATTATGTGAGTTTAATTTGAAATGCTTTCCCTCAGTATGGAGTTTTTCCTGGTGGAAACTCTGCAGAGGAAAAATGGGTTGCCCATGCAAATGCACGTCTTCCCCTATGGAGAAAATATTTCCCCTACATCTTCTCCAAGTTTACACCAGCACTTGGCTGAAGTAAATATATGACCTTTTGCAGACTGAGTATGGAAACGTTAGTACCTTGGAAATGCCCATAAATGTACTTATCTATTGCCTTTTGCACAGTTTGGAACATAGTCTGAATATTGATGTGTAGAGTTTTGCTTAAAGCTGAAATATCTCTGTTAGACCTGTCAGCCCTTTGGGTGGTCCCATCCTATTATTTATTTATTTTGTCCCCTTTTGCCTCCTAACTTTTTTTTTCCCTTTTTGTCCACTGGAATTTTTGGCGTTGTCCTAGGTGCTACCTTGCGCCTCTAATTTTTTTTTATTATGACCTAGCTGCCCATACAAAATGGTGGGTACAGAGACACAAAATGGTGGCTGGCAACTGCCACATTTTTTTTACCTCAGCGGCCAGTGCCATTGGAATACACTGGGAAGGCTCTAGAACCTTCCAGCTGATTCTAATGGCCAGGGCCCAGTCTATAAAAGGGCCAGAACCAGGGCGGCGATTTTGTGGGGAGTAGCCAGAAAGAGTCTGGAGGGAACCTGGTGAGAAGTAAAGCGGTGGCAAAGGGAGGAAGGCGCACTGATCCTGGTTAGATCGTCCCTAGGGTTGGCTGTCCTGGTTGTAGATATCGCCCCTAGTTGCTGACTGAGCCCTACCACTGGTTCGTTGACATTGTACCATCCAACCTTGGTAACTTCCCTAGAAGCATCGTCACTGATCTTCCGGTGAAAGGCGGGACATTGCCGATCTAGGAATTACATCAGGAAAGTCATCAAATTGGGGAGAGACTGTCCCGTTAATTCCCTTTTGCGCCTTTCAACACTTGAGCAGAAATCCTGTAGGGAACCAGGCCGGTGAGGGACATCCGACCCGGGAGGAAAGGAGGGCGAACAGTGGTCGGGTGGTTGTGGAGTATGATCCTAAACCCCCCGTCCAGGGCCCCTTGTAACGTGGCTGCTGTCCGGAGTTATCGGGCCCAGTGACCGACCGGTCTAGTCCCTCTGGCCATAATCCTAATTATCTTGTGGACATAGTACGAGTGGTGTGGAAGGTCGGGCGAATCTCCGCCACTGTCCCCAGGACTTTGCTGGACAAAACGTAGGGGGAAAGTTAAACTTACCTTAAGGCGGCTGGCCGCTGAGATCCCCACCGCCGAGCGGTACCCCTGCTGAGAACTGACAGCGTCAACGGGCCCCTCATTGAGGAGATTGGGAGGTAGGGAGGGGGCCCGGTTTTGGTCTGCAGAGTGTGGGTTCCCCCTGAGGAGGCACCGCGGGAGATTGCGCGCTCTGTCAGGCGAACGCCAGAAGAAGGGGGCAGGAGGAAGAGGAGGCCGGCCTGCATTCCACACCCACCCTCTCTGACGAGCGAGAGGAGGGCGGGATCGGAAGCCGAGAGCAAAGCAAAGCAAACCGCTGTGTATTCCCGGCCCAAGCAGCTGCTGGGAGCCTGAAACCCCTGGGCTGGCGGCAGATTGAAGCAACAGGAGAGCAAGCGGAGTGAGCGGCTCCAGAACCACACAGCAGTCACTTGGAAAGATCGTGAAAGTGTGGTTGGGAGCCCCAAGTACTTTAAGGGCATTGTTGCCACCTCCAGAGTTAGCGGAGTCCTCCTGAGAGACACGAAGAAGTACAGCAGAGAAAGGGGAGGGAGGCCTTTGGAACCCTACTAATTCTACACAGACCTGCAGGAGGGGAGCATTAAGCAGCAGTAATGGGGTCATTGTGGGAGAATTGTCGAATACACCAGGGTTTTTCATAAAAGTACTGTGAACAACTAACTGTCAAATCTTATGCCCTGGAGCGGACTTCTAAAAGAGTAAAAACGTTGCGTAATTGTCTGGAAACACGAACTGAACCACAATTGTGAGACAATTTAGGATTGTTAATGTTAAAGGTCTAGATATAGTAACAGAATATAACAGAACTGTCTAGAGCCTGTTTCTCTTCCAGTGGAGGGAGGGAAGGGATAGTGAATTGAGCCTAATTACACTGCTATTCCACAACAGAATGTGTGGTTAAACAAGAATTGCCAGAGTACCATGATTCTATGAATCTGGGAAAGTTTATAAAAGCAAGTAGCTTGAATGTAATAATCTAAATGTACATGTGGCATTAGATCTACAACCAAGAACAAAACAAGAAACCATCTAAAAAGAAAATATAAAGATTTTCTACTTTTCTAAGCACGGTCTGGCGTTTCCTTTTTGGTGGATGGGCATTTGGTTACTACTTAAGTATGATGCAAGTATGACACTGTTGCCTTTGAGAAAGTCTTTTCCACTCTGAGCCAGGCTACCCTATGTGGACTGGTAACCCCAGGTCCAACAATCTCCTTAATTACAAATTTGCATTTCTAAATGTAAAACATGTGTACCTTGACCTAAATAATCTAACTATATATGTAAATAATCTCATTCTGTAGCTAGGCACACATGTGGCATCACCCAAATCATGTTATGTGCATTGAGGCAGTGATTGCTGGGGCACCACAATGCTTGTCATTGCCGGCTCCAATCGTGCATCCCGAAGATAAATCTAGATGATAAGATAAAATAAATGTTTATTACACATTAATTCTGATATAAGCAAGCAAGGAAACACTGGGGTGTGACGACCCAGCATCACTTCGGAAGAAGGAGATAAACAAATATGTATGACACCCTTCTCTGAAGCAGGACTTTGCATGGCCTGAAATGCACTAGAGCATTGACTGTAAGCACTAGACGTGTAGATTATTCATGATTAGCACCAAACAGGTAGATTTTGGATTGAAATAAAAGGAAATTGACAGTAAATGCAGGATTTTAATTATGAATGCCAGCTAGCTCAGAGGTCACTAGAAACTTTCTCGAGTAAACAAGGAGGTGTTAACTTCCCTGAATAGATAGGAAGGGATTTGTTTCTGACAACCGCATAAACATGACAACTTTGCTCCCTCCAGAATAAGGAGTATATCTCCAGAGTCGCGGAAACAATAGACAGCTATTTCACACAGTCAATCGTGCATGCTTAGTTTCACCAGAAGTGCAGAGAAACAGAGAGACAGGCGTTTTCAATAAAAGTTGTTATTTATTGAGCAGTCCTCTTTCTCATGCAAGAGAAGTGAATTGCCACAATTGCAATACTTGTCATAAAGTAAAGTGCGTACAGTAAAAGGAGTATTCTGAAATAATACTGTAAAAGCATTTATATGGTTTCCAAGCCATAAGATACTTAAAACAGATAAAATATATACATAAATAAAATCATTGACTAAACGTACTCAACTGGTGCTTCTAAGATACGCCTTCCCCGGTGTACCTAACCTAAGCCTAGTACGTGGGAAGGAGTAAGTGAGCTGCAGTTTACGTTAAGTTCGTTTTTGCCAAGAATCTGAATCAAGAATTCTCTAAGGATCTAATCAGCTCCGTACCTTGGTTCACAAAATAAGGGAGGTCTTGTATCTCTATCTCAGGACTCGATCTCCCAGCAACCCGCAAGGGTGACTGGAAACACTGGAGCTGGATTTCTTGGCAGGAGAAAAGACAGAGTCTCTCTCAGTGCATCAATGGGAGGGTCGGCTTCCTTCGGCACTCGCATCAGCTGGGCATCGGGCAAGTAGATAGCCGATCTGCTCCAAACCACCGTGTGTTTGCTTAAGGCAAATGCTGGTATATTTATACCTGGAAGGTGCTGAGTTTGACGTAAGGTTGGACATAAGACGTCACTAAGAACTTACAGTTCTTTCAGGACTCCAGGAGTTCTTAGACAAATCAAAACAAAAGCCGGGGGAATTCCTGGGCTGCTGGAGGCTTGGTTTGTTTAAAGAACGCGTTGTACTATCTAGGAGTTTATGGGAGTAGCCTTGCAGTATTTGACTGCATTGGTTATGACTAAATATGGATATGATTCTTATGCCTTTATAAGGATATGATTTTTTATAACCACATAAGGGCATGAATCGGGAATATTTAAATAGGGTCCTAGATACGTTCACAACACCCACTCCACGTATAATGTCCATCATTACTAAATACTAAGCAATACTAAACATATAACGATGCATGTGTTTTCCAACCCACCCCAAAATACATAAAATGCATTTGAAATGGTAGATACACGAAAATGAGTATTTTACTGTACGTTTTCAAGCAGAGGTACCATTCAGTTAATGCATATATGGTACGTTGGCTGAATGATTTTGCGAAAATTACATTTATGAAATGGCTCTTAATACAGAAGAGAAGGTCGAGACCATTTCATCACATATTTATACAAGACTGAAGATGTGCTAGAGGCTAAGTCAAAATATTGTCTCTAGATAGTCTAAAAATAGAAGTTCTGTTCTCTAAGAATAGTTCTACTTTAAGCAGAGTTCCATGTGCTAAAAAAGGTAAATATTTTGGGAACGGGAAAAGCATTTCGCTTTCAGGGCAAAAAATAGTTCCAAAAGTTTTTTAGGAGTTCAGGGAATGCTGTGTGCTCATGTTTTCAAAAGTTATTCAAAAATTATTCTCGTTGCTAGGAGAGAACATTAACTCAGATAGGCTGGCAAAGAATTCGTCTACAACAGTAGGGGAAAGTTCCACATGGTTTAAAAAAGCAGAAATAGTGCACATGTGAGACTCATTGCCATCATCGATGTCTAGATTAGCAATGCTCACCGAAGGTTGTACCTGTGTGCCGCTTTCATCTCGTACCTCACCGCCACCTAATCGTAATGGTGAGGTCTCAACGAATGCCGTTATCAGAATAGGTAGACGCTGGGGATAACACGTTGCATGAGCCATTACCGAACCAAGCAAAGTATCGATATCCATAGGTACTGCTGATGGTAGTGTAAGACAGACGTCCAACACACATTCTTCTCCGCATAGCAGGCATCGTAGAACAGGTAAGATGCAATCTTGCCAGATTGGTCTGAATGAAAGAAACCAGGTAGTATTCAGATCTCGTAGCTTCGCCAAGCCGAGGACCTTAGTAATCCTTTCTCGGTATCTCATCGCTAGGATCGTTTCTTCCATTGTTGCCTGGGTTTTGTCTATAACTTGACTTGCCATATCGGAGCAGAAGGAAAAAAATTTAATTCCTGCTACGAGTTCCAAAAGAAGAGGCAGGCCACCGAATACAGAGTGCATGAAATTCGGGAAGATGTTCAGGACTGCTACAAAGGGTGCTAATAGTCCAGAAAAAATTGTCTTAAATACATGTGCCATGCCACTGGTATCAGACATGTCGAATATGTTGAAGATTTGACCTAACATTTCTACGAAATGCACGGGGCAATTTGTCGATAATAGTGTATGTATCTCTGCCGTTGTCCTTGCAACTTGCAGATCATACATTTCTCTAGACGAGGTTAAAGGCACAGTTGTCTGTAAAAGAATAGACTTCATTCTGCTTAAAGTATCAATTCGAATAGAAGAGATATTCAGAGAAGGCCATATTGCTGCCTCCTTGTCTGGTTTGCTGTTTGGATACAATACTTGCATACAGCAAATGACCCTGGAAGTAACGCTCACGAGATAGGCTTTTCCTGGCACCATGCCACAACAGCTGTGGTCACTTATTATAACGTAGCTGCAGTTGGAAAGCTGTCTGAAAAAAGGCTCTATCTGTGTTGCAGGAGTGCCGTGCAGGTGACATGAAAGGTTATTTGATGAACCTTCTCAGGCTCCATGCAAGTTAATACCTTGACACAGAAGTGTACCGCTCAGTGATTTTTTACAGTTGTTACCACTAAGAAATACTTCTTTTTTCCTTTCACTATAACATCTATGTATATAAGGTAAATTCCAGGTTGACTTGATGTATCCATTGCCCAACCTTTCATACAGGCCTGCTGGTATATACTTTTGGCAATATGGAAACTGAAAAGTTGTTATCGGAATTGTAATTATACCATGTATTATCCATTCAATGACAGGTCTCTCTGACATTGTTAATGGTAATCTTTCAAGTTTTTCAATGCTCAGTATCGTATAGTCTGCTCCTTTTTGGGCCAGCGAGATTTGTTTATCTGTAAGGTTAAAGATAGAAAATAATGACGTTGTGTTGATTAGACGCCATGGCACGTAGCCTGTATGGAGGTTTTGTAACGTCCATCCTAGCTGTACAATAGAACGCAATTGGGACTGGCCATGTTGTAACATTAGTAAGTCCTGCTCTATTATATCAATAGCAGATGATACAATGCTGTCAAGTGAATAAATTCTGGAGGACAGAGTCGTTAAACCATTTTCCACTACAGGCAGTGATTTTTCCAAATTAATACGATCAATTTCTCGTATTTTTTCAGCAGTTTCAATTTGCATTACTTTCCAAGCTTCATTGTAAGTAGCGTATATATCGGCGTATATGAAACGTTTTTGACGCTGTTTGCGAGGTCCCAAAATGAAATCTCGCAAGTCAGCACCTTCTTTAAGTAAAGTTGTGTTGTTTAATTTCAGGCAGTGTGGATTTTTGTAGCCAATCGAGGCATAGTTTTCCTACACTATATGTTGTAACTATCCCTGGATGTTGTCTCTGGGAATATCTTGGGTCTGGCCTGGTCTGTTTGAACCCCTGTGTTTTGTTCAGGAATCTATCTTGACAGTTATTAGTGTCTGTGGGCCAGATAAACCATTTTTTCCAATCAGGATTTGTTCTGTTTTGGTGTAAAATATGGGATACATCTATCTCCACATCTTTAGTGCTATTACTATCAGGTATGGGCTTTGGAATAGACGGTTTGTTTAAGTCTTTTATCTTGGCTAGGCCAAGACAGGTTGTTTGTTGAATGGTGTCATTCAGGAATATTATCTGTTCTGGGATCAGGCAGGCTCTGAATAAAGATTCTAGACCTTGTACCTGCCAGTCTTTTGTACCCCAGATGGTTTTTGTCTCAATGTTGTTTTTCCAAAATTCAAAACCAAATGTAGACATTTTTTCATAAAATTTTTCAGAATAAATCAATTTAGTATTTGTCTACATGTTTTTCATTCCTGTCTTATTCAACATTTTAAAATAAAACATTTCTGGATCAATGTTGTTAAACCCTCAGAAGTATGGGAATTTCTCATAAAATGTTTTCGAACTGCCTTTTGGCGGTGTTGGACAATGTTCCCATTGATTATAAGTAAAAACATTTCTAGGATTAGCATATTTATGTAAATAGTGATGACCATAATGATTAAAACAGTACATTTCTTCATAATTTGATGAACCTTGTAAATAATCATGTTCTGTAAATTTTGCTGACATTTCTAAATCTGACATCATATTATTAATAGTTTCAAAGTCCCAATCATCAGAGAAAGTACTAGGTGATACAAAGTCACTTAAGTAAACATTGAACTGATGTAGATATTTCCAGAGTTCGATCGGGCCATAGATTTCGTAATCAGTAGCGTCCCATGCTACACCACCAGGTATAGGAATGGCTGTGATGTTTACTGATGATAGTTCTCTTTTTTGAGAAACATCCTTTGCCACGCAACTTTTACCACGCAGTGCTTTTACAATGCAGGTTTTATAACGAAAACCATTACAACGCATTGCACTGGGGGCGCTCTAGGATAGGGAATAGTTTTAATTTACTATCCAACACCTTCCCTACTATCCACGGGGACCGGAGTTGGAATAGTAAATTAAACTATTCACTATCCAGCACCCCTAAGCGCTATGCGTTGTAACAGCATGCGTTGTAAAAACTGCGATGTAAGAGCCTGTGTGGTAAAAGCATGCGTTGTAATGTCATACATCCCTCTTTTTTCAATGTGAGAAGATCTGTGAGGCTTTAGGACCAAGTTGATGTTCTGACTTGCTGTGTCCATTGTACTATATTTTCCATCAATCAATCTACCCAAACTTAAAACCAAGATGAGCCATAGAAGGAGGAAAAGTACACCTAACACAATCCATAATTCAATCCATGGTGAAATCAGATATCTTTCTTTGAGTTGATGAAAGAGTTTAGTAATTTTTTCTTTGAAAGTTTTAGTTGCTGGCGTTTCTTCATGTTCACTTGGATCATCAGAAAAGTCATCAAAATTGATGAAGTAGCCAGATGCAGTTCTGTCAATTGTTGGGATTGCTTCCAGATTTTCATTAATCTTTGGATATGTATGTTCAGAGGCTACATCATTGTAGACAGGTGTTTCTTGACGAACTGTAGCAATTTGGGTTTCAAGAGGCACAAGTTCCATGGCTTTGTTGCATAGTCCTTTTTTATTCACTGCAGGTTTATCAAATGTGATTAGTCTCTCAGTTTGAACCTCTTGGATTGTAGCAAGGTTTGGTCTTCTGCTACTTCTTGGGAGTCCACTGGGCCTACTACTTATCATTGGCCACATGATTGTGGTTTTACCAGGTTGATGGATACAACTTTGTTCTCCTTTTTACCAACAAGGGGCAGTAGTACTACTGATCTTGTTCCGCTGACAGCTAAGACAGGTACTGCTTTTCTGTAAGAAGGCCCAAATTCCTTCTTCTCCGCGATCTTTTCTCTGACCAGATCCCCAATCTTTGGAATCCAGACAGGTCTTGCTGGGACAGGTGGTTTTTCTTCAGTGGCCGTTGGCTTTAGCTTTGTGTTACTTAGACTTCTTCTTGTTTCATTTAAGTCCTGTAAAACAGCCAATCGATCTTTGATATCAAAGGTTTTTTGTTTCACCACTGAAGTCTGACAATTGAGATCGTGTATGATCATTCTAGTACCAAACAAAAGTTCGTACTGAGTGATACCTCCTAGAGAATTTCTTGGCAGATTATTAAGACTATGTTGGACACTTATTAGATGTTTGACCCACCCGTCAACCGAACCTAATCCCCTCGCTGTTATAGATTGCTTTTTGTCACGGTTTTTTCTCTCCACTACAGCATTTCACACGGGATGGAATGGACTAGAGTACCGCAATGCAATGCCCATGCTGGCCATGGCCTCCTTGTAAGCTCAAGAGCTAAATGCAGGACCCTGGTCAGAATGTAGGATGCCAATTGCGTATGTGGCGACAAAGACTCGCAAATCTTTTATAACAGTTTTGGCGTCAGCCGAGCGCTGGGGCCACATCTAAATGAATCTTGTCTTAATCCTTATGGAGTCGCATCCTTCCGTGTGGATGTCTGTGTATAGATAGCCTAATGCTGTCTAATAGAGGTGTCTGGGCAGGTGTCTGGTCCAGTTCACAACTGCGATCTCTGTTGCAGTCCCGACAATTCATTGCAAAGTTATAAATTTGCACGTTCATCCCCAGCCACCAGTATTGCGATTGTAATTCTATTAGAGATTTCAAGATCTCTTGGTGCCTCAGACTCATTCCCATGTTTGCTTCTTGAATCAAGTAAGCCCTCCGGTTCGTGTTTGGAATTACTCTATCCCCACTCCAGGGATTTGAGCAAAAGGAACGGAGTTCGCATCAATTATGTATGTATTGAGTGGATAGTTGAGAGGTAATGCTGCATAGTCGCCTTTTAATGAGGCTTTTTTACTGCCAGCATGGTTTCTCCATCTATTTGTTTTTTAGAACGCTTTTTTGTAGCTACGGAAGCCGGTTGAACAGCTGCCGCTGTGGCTGTGTTAGCCAATGAATTCTCTGCAACGTGAACGCCATCACGTCGATGACTCTGTGTATGTATCACGTGAGTCTTTTGTAGTTCTTTTTGTAAAAGAACTACTTGTTCCCATAGCTTTTTATGCTTTATTGTTACACCTGTCTCATCTTTGTACCCGTTTTTAATCCAGGTCTGCATGTTATTATTGTAAGACTGGACGCAGTAATGCGAATCGCACACTATTAGTGTGGGGAATTCGCGATCGGCATTTTCAAGTGCCATCTTTAAAGATCTTATTTCAGCTCGCTGAGCTGTACAGTTTCTGAGTGATTCCGTTTTAGTGACCATCGGTCTGAATTTACCTAAGCGCCAGCGACCTTTGACAATCGTGCACGCAGCATTGTAAATTTGTTTTTCCACAACGTAGTGTTGTGCAAATCTGTCCATGTAGATTACACAGGTGTATTGTTCTAGAGGCAGAATTTCGATCGGCAGAGGATATTCATGTTCGTATTCTAGATCTTCTAGCTTTTTCCTTTTGGGATCAAATGCATGTTTCACGTCTGTGGCAGCAAGAGAATTTTCCCATTGTATCCATTTTGGATCTAAAGCTTTAGCATTCGGAATGCCTGGTCTTGTTACTGCCTCAAGGGCTGATACTGCAGTTAAAACAGATATGCTCTTGCTAGGGCTAGGGCTCTTTCTTTTGCTACAGCAGTTTGAACCGCAGTCAGAATTATTTCAGTAGAACTGAATTTTATTTCAGCTAGTGTGTACAAGTGTGATTTATAATCTATTGGTACAGTTTCTCCCTCATTAGAGGTCAGGTACGGGAATCCGCATCTTCCTGGGATGACTCGGAGTACAAGGTTGCGTTCGTTTGCGCGTGTTTGCAGTTTTTGTTTTAGTTAACATGTCTGTTTGTATTGATCTTAAAATTGTTGTGTGTTTCTGAGTCCAATTGATTGGTTTGAAATCAGGTTTTATTAATTCGTAGAGGGGTTTAACCCTCTCTGCGTAATTTAGAATGTATGTTCTTCCAAAATTCAGGAAACCTAGTATTGATTGTAAGTTCTTCAGCGTTTTTGGAGCATGGAGTACTGCACACTTCTCTAAGAAGTTGTCTGCTAGGCTTTTGCCTTGACTTGATAATTCATATCCTAAAAATAGGACAGTTAAGTGGGCAATTCGTGACTTTTTAAAGTTGAATTTGTACCCTTCAGCTGCGAACCCAAGTATTATGGTGTTCACTCTTTTCAAGTGTGTCTCCAGGTCGTCGTCTGTAATATAGATGTCATCGACATAAGATAATGCCTCATCATCATACATTTGTAGTAACTCTGTTACCCTTGCTGAGAATAAACCTGGGCTATTCTTGAATCCCTGTGGGAGACGACAAAATTGCTTTGGGCCCCCATACAGGAGAAAGCGGTCAAATACCTGCTTTCTGGTGCTATATTTTGACAGAAGAAACCATTTGAAATATCAAATGTAGTTTTATATTTTTTGCGCACGATATTATTCATTAGTGCTGCACTGTGTGAGTTTTGTACTGCAAATGTTTTGCAGCAGGAGTTTAGGTGTCTGCAGTCCAAAACTAGATGATATGAATCGTCTGGCTTGGAGACAGGAAACAAAGGATTGTTCATTTGTGAGGTGCATGTTTTCACCCCCTGATATTCAAGTTGATCTAAGATCTCCCTGACTTGTTTTTTAGCTTCTTGCTTAACAGGATACTGCCTCTGTGCAGTAGGTTGATTTTTTAATTGAATTTTGTGGTGAGGAGAATCCTCTTCCCATCCTACATGATTTTTATATAATGCAGGGGCTTGGGCTACTGCCCATTTTCTTGCATATGTGTATTTTTCATGAATTGGAATGTGATTTGAGAAGGCAGGCATAATCATCTCTTCGCCATGTGGGCACTCCCTGACAAACTCTGGTGGCCAGTCTTTCTCTGCTAGAAGGATATCATAGACTTTAGATAGGTTCTCCCAAAAGAGACCTCTTACTTTCCTAGTTTTGTCCCCTTCTATACGTAATGTTATTTCGTATATTTTATGAGGCATGCTAACTCTGGTGTCTGCAGTTTCCACTTGAATGTATTCATTCGTGTCCACTGTCTCCAGAAGATTCATCAGGATCTTGCGAGCTATGGTCACTTCTGCTGCGCTGTCTAGCATCATATGGGCCCATTCTCCGTTTTTCAGTGGTGTCCTCAGAATCCTCGCCATGTTTTATTTTAATACTAGCTACCTTCTTTTTTGGAAATTGTAATTTTTTACTTTGATGAGCAGGTTCCTTGTCTTTGGACTTGACGTGCTCTTCTTTGTGTTCTGACCGTCCTCTTCTTTCCGATTTCTGTGAGGAAGTCTGAAAAGATCGAGAGGGACGTGTATCAATATCATGATATCTGTCAGGTTTTCTCAAATTGTCCCTATTTCTAAGGTTGTATCTTTTTTCAGAGCGCTCTCGTTGTGGAGACTTGCCCCCTCGTTCTGGAGATCTATCTCTCCATTAAGGAGACCTGAAATTGTTTTTCTCTGGGAGTGGTTTGTTTATTACCTTCCAACTTCTTTTTTGAAGTATTGAGATTATTCTTGATAAATGTTTTTTCAGGATTTTCAGTTAGTTGTGGTTTTAGTGGTTTCCCACCCAAACTATCTCTACCTAGTTCTTCATAGGATTTTTTAATTATTCTGGCAAGTTCAAAAGGTTGTTCTGCTATATCTGTTTCTTTAAATTTTTGGCAGATCGCTACAGATGCTGCTTCTCCTTTTATTTTGGCTAATACTATAGCCGAGACTTGCTTAAAGTCTTTCAGTAATTTCATACCTAGAGTTAAAGCAGGTTCTGGACCGTATTCATTTTGAATCTGTCTTAGTACGTCTGGTATAACCGCCATGGACGGAACACTGTGTGTTTTTGTGTATATCGAAGCAAAAACTGTGCCCCAAGTGTCATGTGGTGTGATCCCCATTGGAAGACAGATAGTCAGAATGCTGTGTTTCTCATTATGTGTAGTATCAGGAAATACTGCCTCTATTTGAGTGATTTTTTGAGCTAACCAGAACGGAATTTGTTCCTGTTTTGCGGGTAATTTGCCAATGACTGATTGTATAGTCTGTGGTGTAATTTTATTTGTGTTCCCCTGGTTAGGGGTGTGCTGTGGAATTCTAATTGCTGGTTGGACTGTTGAAGTCCGCATGACATATTGGACCGATTGTCTATGTATTTTAATTAGTTGTTTTAGCTCAACTAAAAGTTCTCGGTCTGACATTTTTTCAATGTCGGGATGTGGGGTGTAGCCAGCTAGAACTGGCCATGTGGCTCCAGGTCTACCTAGTGGACCGAGCCTGGTAATGTGATTTTGATGTTTTAGGGCGCCATTAAACCAGAGCAGGTGCTCTTAGTATGTTAGTGGAATTTCAACGTCCTCGAACGGGGCGTATTCCTCTGGAGATTCATCTATTTTGTAATAGTGAAACTCGCGTGTCACAGCATGTGCTGCTGGAAAGTGTATCCAGGAATAGAATACCTCTGTCTGCCGATATTCATGGGCCTCTACCACAAATATGACTGTGCCACCTCTTGATGATACTCCATTTTTTATAAGCCTATAGTTATAGTTTTTTTTATATTGACCGGGATGATTATAGCATTCAGGTCATCATTTTGGATAGTTGTGTCATCCGCTAAGAGTTGAGCTGCTAAAGCATCTCTTTCTCTTTCCTCTTCACTCTCCGTCATTTTACTGACTGAAAGGTTTTTTGTTGCAGAGCAAGTTTCAAGGAAACAAAGATTAGGTGCACAATATTTTGGAACACTGTATCCTTCAACGTTGACTAAACCAAAACTAATACATTGGAATCTCTTCCTACTAAGTTCCGGCGGATGTTAAACTTTTACCCACTCCAGACGTCTATTGGAGTTTTTACGGGAAAAAGGGGTCTGTGTGAAAAGAACGACTGAGTTACTTTGGCATCTAGCGTTAAATTATCGCCTTACCAAACGTTGGGCGCCATGTGGTGTAGTTCCTATATTCCCAATAGGCTCTGAGCATTGTAATAACATAAACGATAGTTTAGACGTACAACTGAGGTCGACTAGGTCTCTATTGAATATATTAGACTTAATTATGAATGCCAGCGAGCTCAGAGGTCACTAGAAACTTTCTCGAGTAAACAAGGAGGTGTTAACTTCCCTGAATAGATAAGAAGGGATTAGTTTCTGACAACCGCATAAACATGACAACTTTGCTCCCTCCAGAACATGGGTACTCACAAACTTTCTCTCGGGGGCCAAATTTACAGTGTGGTTTGTGTCTGAGGGCCTCACCGGTGGGGGCGGGGTCAGTGGGGAAGGGGGCAGGGCTAGAGCAACAAAAAAAACTGTGACCATGAGGTTGATCACAGGTCTCTGCAGCGGACGCCTCCGTCCACTGAGCCACCAGACCCGGCATACACACCTCTCTCTCTCTATGTCTCCCTACCTCTGTTTCTCCCTCCCTCATTTTCCCTCTGTCTCTCTGGCTCCCTCTGTCTCACTCACTCTGACTCTCTCACCCTCTCTCTCTGTCTCCCTCTCTCTATTTCCCTCTCCCTCGCTCTATTTCCCTTTCCCTCACTCTATTTCCCTTTGCCTCACTCTATTTCCCTTTCCCTCTCTCTCCTTCCCTCTCCCTTGTTCCCTCTGTCTCCCTCTCTCTCCTTCCCTCTGTCTCCCTCTCTCTCCTTCCCTCTGTCTCCCTCTCTCTCCTTCCCTCTCCCTCACTCTGAGGTTTCCCTCTGTCTCCCTCACTCTGAGATCTCCCTCTCTCTCCTTCCCTCTCCTGTATTCCCTCTGTCTCCCTCTCTCTCCTTCCCTCACTCTCAGGTCTCCCTCCCTCTACCTCCCTCTGTCACCTCACCCTGCCTCCGCCTCCCTCCCGAGCTCCAACAATTTCCACCCCTTTGGCATTTATTTTATCTGCTGATTTTTTTAAGAATGGCTGCAGCGGAGCCACGTGTGTATATTTTATTTACCTGAATGGATGGTAAAAAGATACATATATATAATTATGCTGTTGGCCTTCGCTAGGGCAATACCATTAACCGTTCCCCAGGAGCAAAGAGAATGTCCCCCCCCCCCTTTCCCAGACACACAGTCTCCCAGTGTGAAGTTTTTGAAAAAAAACTATAAGGAGCTGTATCCCTGAAAAATGAAGGGACCAAGAAAAACCATCAAAGAAGTCCCAATGACAGTCAGCAAGGAGGAGGCCGCTTCCCAGGACAGTGCAAGCTAAAATATAAAAGGAAACAACAAAATATTTCTAAATCCATGGTACTAATATTTTAATGAACATATACAGCTAATTTAGCAATTGTGCACCCTTCCAGGCTTACTTGTAGCAAGCCCCAGGCAGGAATGTGTAGGATGGTTTCTTGAAAATAAAAGTTGCATAAGTCTTCCTTCTGAATATCGTGAAAAGCAAATAAATAACGCTGGTAATAAAGTGCAGTACGTACACAAGTTGTTCAGGGAAAAGGAAGGCGTGTGAGCGCCTCTGTGACAGGATTATGAAGGAAGAAGAATGCGTAAACAAAAAACAAGAAACTCGAATGTCCGAGTATATGCACAAACTTGCGTGTTGAAAATAGTTGAAAAAAGCCTCAAGAATGTTAAACTAAAATCTGGCCTGGACTAGTCCGCAAATCAGAGAGTAATCCAGGAAGGACCCCCGCTAATCGTTGACTGTTTGCACTGATTAACGGGGATGCATAATCGCTCCCAGTGGAGGTACTCGAGCAACAAAAAAAAACAATGACACGCACTTCCCAAAAGTGTCCTGAAACTGACAAATGCTGAACAGATACGATAACGGAAATCTTCTTGTGTTCCATACACACGCTGGGAGGGAAAGGGGATTGAGGCAGGATACAGGAGGAATGGGGAAGGCACTTCCAAGGGTAATACTGGATTGACCGCCGAAACAAAATATCCAAAGAAGCAGGCACGAGCAAAGGGGTTTAATGATGAAGTTCACAAAAGAAGCTAAATTCCAACATCCAAGATCCACGAAAGCAGAAGCAGGATATCACATGATACCACAAAAAGGACGGCTGGGCAGAACACGAGAAACGCTGAAAGGCAAGGAGCGAGTGACTACAGCTGCTGGTTTAAATCCGCCTTCTCACCTGACCTGTGCATAATCGTACGAGAGAGTGCACAACGCCCCTTTTTTCCCTACTCTTTCTGGGAGATGTAGTGTACCTACGCTGCATACAGCCTGACTCCTGACATATGTACCTTTGTGAATATTTGTTATTAATGAAGACAATGGAAAATGGAAATGTGACAGCTTCCAGGCGCGCACTAACACAGCGCCACCCGAGCACATCACAGGTCTTTAAAAGACCATTGGCATGTTAATGAGGCTTTGTTCACCTCTCAGCGCCCCTGCAGCCCCACTCTGACTATGGCAGTCGATAATCGCCCGGCCCCCACAGAGCAGCAGAGTCTCTGAGTCGAGCTCTGGTTGCAGACACCCTTTAAAAAAAAACAACTCGGGTACGATGTCTGCAAGGTCCGCGGGCCGCCAGGGAAGGCTTGCCGGGCCGCCAGAGGCCCGCGGGCCGTACTATGAGTACCCCTGGTCTAAACAATCCAAGAGCCATTTAAAGAGGCAGTCTACAAATAAGCCTAAATTGTTCAGTGGAAGATTAGTGCTTCATTAGTTGGGAGAACAGTGTGCATTTTCAAACTCTTTGCTATTTTGCTACTAGTACTTAATTTATGAGTTAATATGTTCCAGGGCCCAACGTTTTATGAAGTCGCCTATGACAAGTGCTGCCTAAGGTGCTGTACACCATGGCTGCGCAGTCCAGGTTCCAACTCAGGACTCTTAATCCTCCACAAGACTATCCCTGCCCCTTTAACTCACTCTTCTTCTTTTTCCTCTCTGCATTCTCCTTTTGTCACTATTTTCCAATTTTCTCTTCCTTCTTTCTTCTTTCCAATTCTCAGTATTCCTCGCACTTGCTCTGGATCAAAGTTTGTTGAGAAAAAGTATGTGCTGGTCCCCAAACATGAGTGGAGGTAGGCCCCACCTGCAACCACCAGCTTAAATTAGGCACTGGCTATTAGTGTTCAGAGGGCAAAGGTCTTTGTTCTAATTTGGCAAACCCAAATAATGATTTTACTGGCCTCCAGAAGACAGACTCCCAGGCGGCTGGGAAATTAGGGCCTGATTACAAGTGGATCAGTATATTCAAACCTGTGCTTATCTCTCCGTTTATGCACTAGTCAGAATTATGAGTTTGGTTGTATTTAATGCATCTGACAATTATCAGATGCATTAAATGCCTCAACCTTAGTTACATTTTGGCAAGTCAAACCTGCTGAAATTTAACAGGGGAAATGTGTACAGTACTTACTGTACAATGCAGATTTTGGTGCTTTAAACACCAAAATTAGCATGTTCACCTGCAGCAACTCATAATAGGTTATATTGTTTGGACTCAATTAAAAACGTACACCGTGGTATTGTTATTTATCCGGTGTGACAAATAGCACCTATTCTAGTAATCAGGCCCTAGTCTAAAAAATCAGAAACAAGGAGCAAAGAATGTGAGAAAAAAACCTTATGAAAGAGTTGTGGTGCACCCTTCTTTGATTACAGGAACCTTATATATGAAGAACAGGATTAGACAACAAACAATAAAGTCTTGTATTTGAATTACAGAACAGGCTTTGAGTTACTTGCTTTCAGTAGTCCCTTCAAGTCATCCTAGAAGGTTTTGTGGATGCTATTGAGGCTTATTTTCTAAACTAATTCCATTCCAGAATATTTGTTGAAAGGGCAACTTTCCCCAGAACAGTTCATGTTTAATCACTTACTCCAGACTTGGAACGTGTTTGGAAAAGTTAAACATTCCCAAAGTATTTTAGACCTTCACAGTCAAAGCCAATCGGTCTCAAAGGGGGTGGGGGTGGGGAGACAGGAAAGGATTGGTATCAACCTTCGGGAAGATGGCAGAGTTGGCACTGTAGGAATTCAAACTCGTGATGACCTGCTCTACTTACAAATGTTTTTTTATTTAGTACTTCTTGCACTGAAAATATTAGAGACCAGATTTATCATTTGATTGTGTTGCCCATGCGTCGCAATATTTACGACGAAGTGACGGAGTGCAGCGTTAGACTTCTTGGCTTAACACTGCACTCCTCCACCTCAGAAACACAGGGCTTCACCATATTTACAACAACATGGTGCAGCCCGGCGTTTCCCCCTGCGCTGGTGCTAAACTAACCTGCCTAAGGCCAACGCAGGCACCCTTGCACCATAGTGCAAGGGTGTCTGCATTGAGGAGAAGATTGTTTATGTGCAGGAGGTCTCCCTTCCTACACATAAACAATCCTTAAATTACATTTTGTATTCTTTATGTGTGCTGCTTAATGCAGCACACATAGAAGTTGCAAAGCATCATTTTATTCATTGTTTTTGTGCAGGAAGGTGACCGTCTGGACCCTGTCCATTGCGGACGCTCCCACACGCTTCCTGCTTTCAGAGCCCGAGCGTGACCCGCCTTCCAGCGCTGACTGAAACCGCAGTGTGGTATTGTTTTGCCTCGTATTGCTAGCGCTTTCAACTGTATCTAGCATTGTTTTGCCTCGTATTGCTAGCGCTTTCAACTGTATCTAGCGCCGACTCTCGCCCTCGGATTTGCGCATCTGTGTAATTCTGCAATTTAACTCCGAATAAGAGTAGCTGAATAGAAGGTGCTGCCTAGTATTGCTGGCTTTAAACAGCATTAGCGCTCTTTGTTTACTATCCCTCGAACTTCTGTGGCCTCTCTGCCCCGTTTCACGTTGCATTCCCATTCCCCATTGCTATTGGTGTATACTCCCCTGGCCCGCCTACCCTCCCCGATACCGCCTCCCAGCTGCCCCTCCCACCCACGAACACTTAGCTGACCTCCCCCCTCGCATCGCTGTGACCGTCTGGACCCTGTCCATTGCGGACGCTCCCACACGCTTCCTGCTTTCAGAGCCCGAGCGTGACCCTCCTTCCAGCGCTGACTGAAACCGCAGTGTGGTATTGTTTTGCCTCGTATTGCTAGCGCTTTCAACTATATCTAGCATTGTTTTGCCTCGTATTGCTAGCGCTTTCAACTGTATCTAGCGCCGACTCTCGCCCTCGGATTTGCGCATCTGTGTAATTCTGCAATTTAACTCCGAATAAGAGTAGCTGAATAGAAGGTGCTGCCTAGTATTGCTGGCTTTAAACAGTATTAGCGCTCTTTGTTTACTATCCCTCGAACTTCTGTGGCCTCTCTGCCCCATTTCACGTTGCATTCCCATTCCCCATTGCTATTGGTGTATACTCCCCTGGCCCGCCTACCCTCCCCGATACCGCCTCCCAGCTGCCCCTCCCACGCTCCGCCCCCTCCACTCTCCATTTATGTCTGATGGTCCCACGCGCAGCGTCCACGCGCTACGGCCGCTCCGAAGGTGCGCCAAAGGTAAGCCCGTCTACGCCCATCCGCGCCTGGACCGCGCCCAGCGCCAGAACCCCTGGTCCTCGTAATGTCCACCCCTCCCGTATTACTTACGATGCCACCACCCTCCTAGCCCTTAACCCCGGCCGTTCCCTCAACTGCGTCCAAGCCGCCCCTGGACACGCCCATGGACCCTTTTCCTGCAACTCCTGCAAGTTCGACGGCACCAAGAACAACTCCTCATCTACGAACTCACAACAGATATTCGACCCCAACCACCTACAATGCATCCTGCTCAACACCCGTTCGGTCCACAGGCACGCCATTGACCTCTGGAATCTACTAGACACCACCTCTCCGGACGTCGCCTTCCTAACAGAAACATGGATGAACGCCTCTTCTGCCCCTGACATCACCATTGCCATCCCGGAAAGCTATAAGATCATTCGCAAGGACCGTACCGGACACACAGGAGGAGGCATCGCTATCGTCCATAAGAAATGCATCCGCATCTCAACCAGCTCAGACGTCAATCTCGCCAACTCTGAACACCTTCACTTCCAGATCCACATCGACCCCAAGACCACACTCAGAGGCACCCTCCTTTACAGGCCACCAGGACCACGCTCACAATTTAGTGAAGACATCACGGACTTCATCACTCCACACGCGCTCCCCTCCGAGGATTACATCCTTTTGGGAGACCTCAACTTTCACCTTGAAAAGAACAACGACCGCAACACAACCACCCTTTTGGACAACCTCGCCAACCTCGGACTTAAACAACTTGTCACCTCCCCCACCCACATCGCAGGTCACACACTCGACCCTATCTTCACCTCCAGCAAACATGTCTCCTTCAGCCACACCACAGCTCTCCTCTGGACTGACCACAGCTGCGTTCACTTTACCTACAACAAGCCCACATCCAACAACCACCCCCAACTCACTCTGCAAAGAAACTGGAACAAAATCACCATCGACCAGATCTCCTCATCGCTTCTTCAAAACCCCCCAGCCCACTCCTCAAACCCAGACCAAGCAGCCACCAACCTCACCCAATGGTTATCCAACAGCGCCGACATCCTAGCACCACTGAAAAAAACGACAAATCAAACTAGGCAGCAAGAAGGCCTCCTGGTTCAACGAGGATCTTAAGAAATCCAAGAAACTCTGTCGCTCCCTTGAGAAGGCCTGGAAAAAAGACCCAACCACCAGCACCAAGGACGCCTTCAAAAACGCCACCCGCACACACCACCAACTGATTCGGACTGCCAAGAAAGCCGCTTTCAAGGACCGACTAGATAACAACGCCCACAACAGCAAGGAATTATTCAACATCGTCAAGGAATTTACCAACCCCTCAGCCAACTCCAACGACATCACCCCCTCTCAAGCCCTCTGCGACTCCCTAGCCTCATTCTTCCACAACAAAATTGCAGACATCCACAACAGCTTCGACAACCGACCCAAAGACCAACCCACCCAACCCCCTGCAGGACCCTCACCCCCCCTGAATATCCTCAATGACTGGAAGCCAATCTCCACTGAGGACACCATCCGTCTGATGAACTCTATCCACTCAGGATCCCCCACAGACCCATGCCCTCACCACATCTTCAACAAAGCAGACTCCATCATAGCACCACACCTTCGAGACGTCATCAACTGCTCCCTCAACTCCGCGACCTTCCCGGAAAGCTGGAAACACGCCAAACTAAGCGCCCTTCTGAAAAAACCCACAGCGGACCCCACCGAACTCAAAAACTACCGCCCTATCTCACTCCTTCCATTCCCGGCCAAAGTCATCGAGAAAGCGGTCAACAACCAGCTCGCCGCATTCCTCGAAACCAACAAATCCCTCGACTCCTCACAATCCGGCTTCCGAGCCAAGCACAGCACTGAAACCGCCCTCATCGCAGCAACAGACGACATTCGATCTCTACTGGACAATGGAGACACAGTCGCCCTCATCCTCCTGGACCTCTCCGCAGCCTTTGACACGGTCTGTCATAGCACCCTTTTACAATGCCTCAGAAACGTCGGAATCCAAGGAAAAGCACTGGAATGGATCACCTCGTTCCTCACCGGAAGAACCCAGAGAGTCCGCCTTCCACCATTCAAGTCCGAGGCCACCGAAGTCATCTGCGGCGTACCACAAGGATCTTCACTCAGCCCCACCCTCTTTAACGTATACATGAGCCCCCTCGCGGTCATCGCACGCCAACACAACCTCAACATCATCTCCTACGCCGACGACACTCAACTGATCCTATCACTCACCAGAGACCCTAACACTGCCAAAACCAACCTGCATGAAGGAATGAAAGAAGTAGCCGAATGGATGAAGCACAGCCGTCTGAAACTGAACTCAGACAAAACAGAAGTCCTCATCCTAGGCACCTCCCCCTCCGCCTGGGATGACTCTTGGTGGCCAGAGGCCCTTGGAAAAGCACCCATCCCGACGGACCACGCACGGAACCTGGGCGTCATCCTGGATTCCTCACTCTCGATGAACAGACAAGTCAACGCCGTTTCTTCATCTTGCTTCAACATTCTTCGCATGCTCAAAAAAACATTTCGCTGGATCCCCACCGAAACTAGAAAAACAGTCACCCACGCTCTGGTCACGAGCCGACTGGACTACGGAAACACCCTCTACGCCGGTACCACCGCAAAACTCCAGAAAAAACTCCAACGCATCCAGAACGCTTCAGCCAGGCTCATTTTAGACATCCCGCCCAAAGAACACATCTCCGGTCACCTGAAAAGCCTCCACTGGCTCCCCGTCAATAAGAGGATTACTTTCCGGCTCCTAACCCACGCACACAAAGCACTCTACGAAATCGGACCCGAATGCCTCAACACACGACTGTCCTTCTACACCCCCCCCCCCGCCAGCTACGATCCTCCAACCAGGCCCTTGCCACTGTACCTCGCATCAACAAAACCACCATGGGAGGTAGATCCTTCTCATACCTGGCAGCTAAAACCTGGAACTCACTTCCCACTCACCTACGCCTTACTCAGAACCACCTAGCATTCAGAAAGCAACTTAAAACGTGGATATTTGACAAGTAAGTCCCCACCCTTCTTCAAGCGCCTTGAGACCCTCTGGGTATGTAGCGCGCTATATAAATTTATTGACTTGACTTGACTTGACCTTCCTGCACATAAACAATGAATGGCAATTTGCAGTTTCTATCTGTGCTTCGAAAAGCAGCACACATGGAAACAGCAAAAACGAGGATAAAAAAAGCATTTCTCCTCATTTCGCCCTTTCAAGACCAGGTTTTCCCTGGTCTTAATTTTGGCGCTGCCTACTATTTATGCCACCCTTATAAATAACGGGCCGCATCAAAATCAATGGGTGTTGCGGTGGAATGCCCACCACAACATCCATTGCCCACCACTTTCATGCTAAGTGCAGTGCACAAGAGGGCCTTATTTACAAGGCAACATTAAGTGCCTTAACGCTGCCTTGTAAATAAGGCGAAGCCCCTATTGCCACTACAATGTCCCAAAAAGTAATGTTGTGGGGCTGATAGGATCTTGTAAATATGCCCCATGGTGTCATAAGGGCAAACGCAAACCTTAAGTCAGATTTACCAAGCCACTTTATGTGTCCCTGCGTTGCTTAGTACCAGGGTTGGATTGGGAATGAAAATCGGCCCGGGCCCACACAAAAAAAAATCGGCCCACATTTTCATAAACACTCCTCATATCACTGCGTTGGTGTAATCTTATAAAAAAAACTTTAGGAGGGGGGGGTAAAAAAATGCACGTGTTTAGATTGGTGAAACAAGTGAGGCCACTTCTACTCAGGCCCCTGCCCCCGCTCAGTATGTGCAGACATTAATGGGCCGGCCCGACAGACAAAGGGAGTGACACCTCTGCCTGGTGCTAAACGGAGGTAATGAGCGCCCATCTGCACCTAGAAAGGCCACTCAGACACCCCCTGGGCCGCTGACTGTATCAGAAGAACAGAGACAGCGCCCAAATAGCCCCCCAGACTGCTAAAAAAAACAGCCCACAGCAGCCCTTGGACACCGGCCCCTCGGGCATTGCCCGAATGCCCGCGTTACCAATCCGACGCTGCTTAGTACCACAAGGCAGCGCAAGTCACTGCCTTGTGTTACTCTGCCCTGGGAAGCCTTCCAATGCGTGAAACGTGGGTATTCCCTCGCATCCACCCATCAATTTGGGTGCATATCACAGATTTACCAAGACTGGTAAGCTTGGGAATGCATCAAAATGCTTCACCTCCCAATAGAGGTACAACAAGGAAAATATCGTTATTTCTCCTTGTTGCTGTTCTGGAGCAAACGCCTCTAAGGATTGTTTTTGTGCAGGAAGGTGCCTCCCTCTTCCTACACAGAAACAACCCAGTCTGCAACACAGGCACCCTTGCACCATGGTGCAAGGGTATCTGTGTTGGCACTATTCTGCTCTTAGTGCGCCAGCGCAAGGAGAGCACAGGAATGCACCATATTTAATAGATAGAGTGCTTTTTTACCCTCTCCATTTAACACAGCGCTGCACGTTGTCTTGCTGGCTTGCACTGCAGCAAAGTTGAATTTATCAACCTTCAGAAGGATGGCACAGTTGTGGTAAGTGCATTTGAATCCATGACATGCCAATCACCTTTGTTTCAGGGGACAAGTGTTAACCTCATGGAACCCTCCCTCCTACAAGCTAACTGATAGCTTCACAGCTGCTAGGAAAATGCACCAGAGAGAGCTTTGTTTTTGCCACATGAAACACTGTTTGATGAAGAAACTTTAGACAAAGGACCTGATTTAAAGTAAGGTGGACGAATATCAGTCAAATTGGAGAGCCAGTAGCCCTTCCCCCAAACTTGAAATCAGGCCCAGAAATGTTTCAATTCATGGCTTATGGATAACAAAAAAGTCATGCTTGGATTATAAAACATGGTAATCTCACATAGAAATTGAGAGTCTAACCCACCAAGCTGCTGACTAAGACTGAGAGTTAGGTCTGTCTTCGCTTTCCATATCTCTGCTGCTAGACAATACAATGTAGATAGATAAATGAGAAAAGGAACTTGATGAGGGTAGTCCATTGACTAAGGAGCAAACTGATCCTGAGGATGCTGGCTCTAATCCTGTTTTTGACACAATATTATTTCCATGTCTCTGAAATTCACAGTACATGATGTGTAAAACATGTAGGGAGAATGGAGACAGTAAATCAAAGCATTAAAGGCAGCCATCTTAGACATAGGCAAAAGCAGTGGATAAGGGAATTGGCATACAGGAGAAAGAGGTACTTTGAGGAATTCATCATATGAAGATGGAAAGGTGAAACGGGAATGTGAGGAGAAACAGAGGGGCATATTCACAAGCCCCTATCGCCACCACAACATCACTTTCAGTGACGTTTTGGTGGCGATGGGAGCCTTGCCTTATTCAGAAGGCAGCGTTAAGTGCTTAACGCTGACTAGTGAATAGGCCCCCTTTTACGCTGTGTTTAGTGTGAAAGGGGCGTGCAGTGGGTGTTGTGTTGGGCGTTCCATCGCAATACCCATTGAGATTTACGCTGCCCCCTCCTCACAAGGGCAGCGTAAATAGGAGCTAACGCCAAACTTCAGATCAGGAAATCCCTGGTCTTAAGTTGGCAATACGAGGAGAAATTCTTTATTTCTCCTCGTTTTTGCATTTTCCATGTGTGCTGCCGTGTGCATGAAGCAGCACACATGTAAGTTACAAACTGGCATTTAGGTTTGTTTATGTGCAGGAAGGGATACCTTCCTGTACATAAACAAACCTCCCTGCTTGCAGACACCCTTGCACTCTGGTGCAAGGGTGCCTGTGTTGGTGCTAAGTTGTGAAACTTAGCGCCATTGCAGGGGGAAAAGCAAGGCTGCACCATGTCCTTGTGAATATGGTGCAGCCTTGCATTTCCAAAGTGGCGGAGAGTGGCGTTAAGCCAAGAAGCTAACGCCTCTCTCCGCCACTTCCTTGTGAATATCCCCCAGAGGATGAAAGGAACCAATGGCCGGGTAGGGAAAGTAGTGGTCAGTTGCTTACCGGTAATCTTCATTACTCAAAGTTCTACTCTTCCCTAATACAGTCCTTACTTAGTAAGCTCTAGCTCCTCCTACCAGATGCATCGCCAAGTTTAAAATTAGAGTTTCCCATTCCTCCACTATGTCTGCCCACCTGTTACTGGTCAAATCGAATAAAACGAGTATAGTGCCAGCCTCCCATCCTTTAGTACTGAGCAACATGAAACCGTCCTTGTCTCCCCCAGGGATGGAGGGATAGGACAATGTGACTGTGAAGGATACAGGAAAACTCAGAGTAAAGAAAAATGCTGGTAAGTAACCAGACATTACCTCTTCGTTCCTCCTCCGCGTCACAGTCCTTACCTAGTGAGCAGATGCCCAAGCAATTAAACTGCTTCACGAAAAAAAGGGTACAAACTCAATAAAGTGAAAATGTATTCAATAATCAAGATCACAGCTGAATACAGAAAATAATATCTTGGGTCTGATCATTTACGGAACCCAGAACCAACACACCAAAAGCTGCTGTAGTCCTTCCATCAAAAAATTAACCTATGTTGATTCACAAAGTTGATCAAGGAAGCCCAATTCACTGCATTACAGATCTTCTGCATTGTAGTCCCCTTGAATGCCGTCCAAGGGACTGCCATACCTCAGGTAGACCTAACATGGACTACTCCTGGAATGCTCTCAACGTTTGCTTCACAAGCAGATACATTAGCATCTACTCAACGTAACAGTGAAAGGTTTCAATACTACTTTGAGCAGCAAATCCAAAAGTCACAGAAAAAAAATCAGATCTGTTTTTTTCAAAAGTCTGTTTGCTATCCAAATAAATTTGAAAAGCTCTACCAACATCTAAAATGGAAAGTCCACTCCTCATCTAATTCTTAAGTAGGAAGAAATATATCCTCTGAACAATGAAATTAAGGCATCACTTTCAGAAACAATTGTGGACCTGGACGAAATATCTGGAAGGAACTTGAGAAACTGTTCAGAAGTTAACAAAGAACTCAATTCCCCCACCATTCTTGCATATGAAATGACCACTAGAAATAAGCTAAATACTTTATCTCTACATGCTCCTAGGGCTCAAACAAATGAGACCTGCCAGACTAAGGGCAGATCCCAGGAAAGTAAGGGGCTATGACATATAGGCCTTTCAGCAAAAACAGCTAAGTAGTCTTACAACCAAAGGAGCTACATTTAAAAAATCTTACATTCCTGCCTTCAATATGGTTCTTAAAATAGAGAGCACCAAATTCCCATAGAAGCCCATGTTAACACCAGAACATGGGCTTCTATGGGAATTAACAAGGGCGTATTATCAAGCCCATTATCGCTGTTTTATCGGCAGTTTCCTGCCGATAAAACTGCGATAATTTTAACACCGGTCCTTGATAATATGCCCCCACGATATTTGTACCATTCGATACTTTTTACTCGATATTCTTTCTTGGCACACCCAAGTGTACTTTTATTAGTTTTTGGAATTCCAAAGTCCTTAAGAAATCGGAATGAAAAACGGCTCATGGCACAGTTTTCCATGAGGATTCCTGGAGAAATTATGTGAGTTTAATTTGAAATGCTTTCCCTCAGTATGGAGTTTTTCCTGGTGGAAACTCTGCAGAGGAAAAATGGGTTGCCCATGCAAATGCACGTTTTCCCCTATGGAGAAAATATTTCCCCTACATCTTCTCCAAGTTTACACCAGCACTTGGCTGAAGTAAATATATGACCTTTTGCAGACTGAGTATGGAAACGTTAGTACCTTGGAAATGCCCATACATGTACTTATCTATTGCCTTTTGCACAGTTTGGAACATAGTCTGAATATTGATGTGTAGAGTTTCGCTTAAAGCTGAAATATCTCTGTTAGACCTGTCAGCCCTTTGGGTGGTCCCTTCCTATTATTTATTTATTTTGTCCCCTTTTGCCTCCTAACTTTTTTTTTCCCTTTTTGTCCACTGGAATTTTTGGCGTTGTCCTAGGTGCTACCTTGCGCCTCTAATTTTTTTTTTATTATGACCTAGCTGCCCATACAAAATGGTGGGTACAGAGACACAAAATGGTGGCTGGCAACTGCCACATTTTTTTTACCTCAGCGGCCAGTGCCATTGGAATACACTGGGAAGGCTCTAGAACCTTCCAGCTGATTCTAATGGCCAGGGCCCAGTCTATAAAAGGGCCAGAACCAGGGCGGCGATTTTGTGGGGAGTAGCCAGAAAGAGTCTGGAGGGAACCTGGTGAGAAGTAAAGCGGTGGCAAAGGGAGGAAGGCGCACTGATCCTGGTTAGATCGTCCCTAGGGTTGGCTGTCCTGGTTGTAGATATCGCCCCTAGTTGCTGACTGAGCCCTACCACTGGTTCGTTGACATTGTACCATCCAACCTTGGTAACTTCCCTAGAAGCAACGTCACTGATCTTCCGGTGAAAGGCGGGACATTGCCGATCTAGGAATTACATCAGGAAAGTCATCAAATTGGGGAGAGACTGTCCCGTTACTTCCCTTTTGCGCCTTTCAACACTTGAGCAGAAATCCTGTAGGGAACCAGGCCGGTGAGGGACATCCGACCCGGGAGGAAAGGAGGGCGAACAGTGGTCGGGTGGTTGTGGAGTATGATCCTAAACCCCCCGTCCAGGGCCCCTTGTAACGTGGCTGCTGTCCGGAGTTATCGGGCCCAGTGACCGACCGGTCTAGTCCCTCTGGCCATAATCCTAATTATCTTGTGGACATAGTACGAGTGGTGTGGAAGGTCGGGCGAATCTCCGCCACTGTCCCCAGGACTTTGCTGGACAAAACGTAGGGGGAAAGTTAAACTTACCTTAAGGCGGCTGGCCGCTGAGATCCCCACCACCGAGCGGTATCCCCTGCTGAGAACTGACAGCGTCAACGGGCCCCTCATTGAGGAGATTGGGAGGTAGGGAGGGGGCCCGGTTTTGGTCTGCAGAGTGTGGGTTCCCCCTGAGGAGGCACCGCGGGAGATTGCGCGCTCTGTCAGGCGAACGCCAGAAGAAGGGGGCAGGAGGAAGAGGAGGCCGGCCTGCATTCCACACCCACCCTCTCTGACGAGCGAGAGGAGGGCGGGATCGGAAGCCGAGAGCAAAGCAAAGCAAACCGCTGTGTATTCCCGGCCCAAGCAGCTGCTGGGAACCTGAAAACCCTGGGCTGGCGGCAGATTGAAGCAACAGGAGAGCGAGTGGAGTGAGCGGCTCCAGAACCACACAGCAGTCACTTGGAAAGATCGTGAAAGTGTGGTTGGGAGCCCCAAGTACTTTAAGGGCATTGTTGCCACCTCCAGAGTTAGCGGAGTCCTCCTGAGAGACACGAAGAAGTACAGCAGAGAAAGGGGAGGGAGGCCTTTGGAACCCTACTAATTCTACACAGACCTGCAGGAGGGGAGCATTAAGCAGCAGTAGAGGGGTCATTGTGGGAGAATTGTCGAATACACCAGGGTTTTTCATAAAAGTACTGTGAACAACTAACTGTCAAATCTTATGCCCTGGAGCGGACTTCTAAAAGAGTAAAAACGTTGCGTAATTGTCTGGAAACACGAACTGAACCACAATTGTGAGACAATTTAGGATTGTTAATGTTAAAGGTCTAGATATAGTAACAGAATATAACAGAACTGTCTAGAGCCTGTTTCTCTTCCAGTGGAGGGAGGGAAGGGATAGTGAATTGAGCCTAATTACACTGCTATTCCACAACAGAATGTGTGGTTAAACAAGAATTGCCAGAGTACCATGATTCTATGAATCTGGGAAAGTTTATAAAAGCAAGTAGCTTGAATGTAATGATCTAAATGTACATGTGGCATTAGATCTACAACCAAGAACAAAACAAGAAACCATCTAAAAAGAAAATATAAAGATTTTCTACTTTTCTAAGCACGGTCTGGCGTTTCCTTTTTGGTGGATGGGCATTTGGTTACTACTTAAGTATGATGCAAGTGTGACACTGTTGCCTTTGAGAAAGTCTTTTCCACTCTGAGCCAGGCTACCCTATGTGGACTGGTAACCCCAGGTCCAACAATCTCCTTAATTACAAATTTGCATTTCTAAATGTAAAACATGTGTACCTTGACCTAAATAATCTAACTATATATGTAAATAATCTCATTCTGTAGCTAGGCACACATGTTGCATCACCCAAATCATGTTATGTGCATTGAGGCAGTGATTGCTGGGGCACCACAATGCATGTCATTGCCGGCTCCAATCGTGCATCCCGAAGATAAATCTAGATGATAAGATAAAATAAATGTTTATTACACATTAATTCTGATACAAGCAAGCAAGGAAACACTGGGGTGTGACGACCCAGCATCACTTCGGAAGAAGGAGATAAACAAATATGTATGACACCCTTCTCTGAAGCAGGACTTTGCATGGCCTGAAATGCACTAGAGCATTGACTGTAAGCACTAGACGTGTAGATTATTCATGATTAGCACCAAACAGGTAGATTTTGGATTGAAATAAAAGGAAATTGACAGTAAATGCAGGATTTTAATTATGAATGCCAGCTAGCTCAGAGGTCACTAGAAACTTTCTCGAGTAAACAAGGAGGTGTTAACTTCCCTGAATAGATAAGAAGGGATTTGTTTCTGACAACCGCATAAACATGACAACTTTGCTCCCTCCAGAATAAGGAGTATATCTCCAGAGTCGCGGAAACAATAGACAGCTATTTCACACAGTCAATCGTGCATGCTTAGTTTCACCAGAAGTGCAGAGAAACAGAGAGACAGGCGTTTTCAATAAAAGTTGTTATTTATTGAGCAGTCCTCTTTCTCATGCAAGAGAAGTGAATTGCCACAATTGCAATACTTGTCATAAAGTAAAGTGCGTACAGTAAAAGGAGTATTCTGAAATAATACTGTAAAAGCATTTATATGGTTTCCAAGCCATAAGATACTTAAAACAGATAAAATATATACATAAATAAAATCATTGTCTAAACGTACTCAACTGGTGCTTCTAAGATACGCCTTCCCCGGTGTACCTAAACTAAGCCTAGTACGTGGGAAGGAGTAAGTGAGCTGCAGTTTAC
The DNA here is from genome assembly GCF_964261635.1 of Lissotriton helveticus. Lineage (NCBI taxonomy): Eukaryota > Metazoa > Chordata > Amphibia > Caudata > Salamandridae > Lissotriton > Lissotriton helveticus. Next base: position 155,441,405 of record NC_136072.1, on the reverse strand, counting down.
GTTAAGTTAGTTTTTGCCAAGAATCTGAATCAAGAATTCTCTAAGGATCTAATCAGCTCCGTACCTTGGTTCACAAAATAAGGGAGGTCTTGTATCTCTATCTCAGGACTCGATCTCCCAGCAACCCGCAAGGGTGACTGGAAACACTGGAGCTGGATTTCTTGGCAGGAGAAAAGACAGAGTCTCTCTCAGTGCATCAATGGGAGGGTCGGCTTCCTTCGGCACTCGCATCAGCTGGGCGTCGGGCAAGTAGATAGCCGATCTGCTCCAAACCACCGTGTGTTTGCTTAAGGCAAATGCTGGTATATTTATACCTGGAAGGTGCCGAGTTTGACGTAAGGTTGGACATAAGACGTCACTAAGAACTTACAGTTCTTTCAGGACTCCAGGAGTTCTTAGACAAATCAAAACAAAAGCCGGGGGAATTCCTGGGCTGCTGGAGGCTTGGTTTGTTTAAAGAACGCGTTGTACTAGCTAGGAGTTTATGGGAGTAGCCTTGCAGTATTTGGACTGCATTGGTTATGACTAAATATGGATATGATTCTTATGCCTTTATAAGGATATGATTTTTTATAACCACATAAGGGCATGAATCGGGAATATTTAAATAGGGTCCTAGATACGTTCACAACACCCACTCCACGTATAATGTCCATCATTACTAAATACTAAGCAATACTAAACATATAACGATGCATGTGTTTTCCAACCCACCCCAAAATACATAAAATGCATTTGAAATGGTAGATACACGAAAATGAGTATTTTACTGTACGTTTTCAAGCAGAGGTAACATTCAGTTAATGCATATATGGTACGTTGGCTGAATGATTTTGCGAAAATTACATTTATGAAATGGCTCTTAATACAGAAGAGAAGGTCGAGACCATTTCATCACATATTTATACAAGACTGAAGATGTGCTAGAGGCTAAGTCAAAATATTGTCTCTAGATAGTCTAAAAATAGAAGTTCTGTTCTCTAAGAATAGTTCTACTTTAAGCAGAGTTCCATGTGCTAAAAAAGGTAAATATTTTGGGAACGGGAAAAGCATTTCGCTTTCAGGGCAAAAAATAGTTCCAAAAGTTTTTTAGGAGTTCAGGGAATGCTGTGTGCTCATGTTTTCAAAAGTTATTCAAAAATTATTCTCGTTGCTAGGAGAGAACATTAACTCAGATAGGCTGGCAAAGAATTCGTCTACAACAGTAGGGGAAAGTTCCACATGGTTTAAAAAAGCAGAAATAGTGCACATGTGAGACTCATTGCCATCATCGATGTCTAGATTAGCAATGCTCACCGAAGGTTGTACCTGTGTGCCGCTTTCATCTCGTACCTCACCGCCACCTAATCGTAATGGTGAGGTCTCAACGAATGCCGTCATCAGAATAGGTAGACGCTGGGGATAACACGTTGCATGAGCCATTACCGAACCAAGCAAAGTATCGATATCCATAGGTACTGCTGATGGTAGTGTAAGACAGACGTCCAACACGCATTCTTCTCCGCATAGCAGGCATCGTAGAACAGGTAAGATGCAATCTTGCCAGATTGGTCTGAATGAAAGAAACCAGGTAGTATTCAGATCTCGTAGCTTCGCCAAGCCGAGGACCTTAGTAATCCTTTCTCGGTATCTCATCGCTAGGATCGTTTCTTCCATTGTTGCCTGGGTTTTGTCTATAACTTGACTTGCCATATCGGAGCAGAAGGAAAAAAATTTAATTCCTGCTACGAGTTCCAAAAGAAGAGGCAGGCCACCGAATACAGAGTGCATGAAATTCGGGAAGATGTTCAGGACTGCTTCAAAGGGTGCTAATAGTCCCGAAAAAATTGTCTTAAATACATGTGCCATGCCACTGGTATCAGACATGTCGAATATGTTGAAGATTTGACCTAACATTTCTACGAAATGCACGGGGCAATTTGTCGATAATAGTGTATGTATCTCTGCCGCTGTCCTTGCAACTTGCAGATCATACATTTCTCTAGACGAGGTTAAAGGCACAGTTGTCTGTAAAAGAATAGACTTCATTCTGCTTAAAGTATCAATTCGAATAGAAGAGATATTCAGAGAAGGCCATATTGCTGCCTCCTTGTCTGGTTTGCTGTTTGGATACAATACTTGCATACAGCAAATGACCCTGGAAGTAACGCTCACGAGATAGGCTTTTCCTGGCACCATGCCACAACAGCTGTGGTCACTTATTATAACGTAGCTGCAGTTGGAAAGCTGTCTGAAAAAAGGCTCTATCTGTGTTGCAGGAGTGCTGTGCAGGTGACATGAAAGGTTATTTGATGAACCTTCTCAGGCTCCATGCAAGTTAATACCTTGACACAGAAGTGTACCGCTCAGTGATTTTTTACAGTTGTTACCACTAAGAAATACTTCTTTTTTCCTTTCACTATAACATCTATGTATATAAGGTAAATTCCAGGTTGACTTGATGTATCCATTGCCCAACCTTTCATACAGGCCTGCTGGTATATACTTTTGGCAATATGGAAACTGAAAAGTTGTTATCGGAATTGTAATTATACCATGTATTATCCATTCAATGACAGGTCTCTCTGACATTGTTAATGGTAATCTTTCAAGTTTTTTAATGCTCAGTATCGTATAGTCTGCTCCTTTTTGGGCCAGCGAGATTTGTTTATCTGTAAGGTTAAAGATAGAAAATAATGACGTTGTGTTGATTAGACGCCATGGCACGTAGCCTGTACGGAGGTTTTGTAACGTCCATCCTAGCTGTACAATAGAACGCAATTGGGACTGGCCATGTTGTAACATTAGTAAGTCCTGCTCTATTATATCAATAGCAGATGATACAATGCTGTCCAGTGAATAAATTCTGGAGGACAGAGTCGTTAAACCATTGTCCACTACAGGCAGTGATTTTTCCAAATTAATACGATCAATTCCTCGTATTTTTTCAGCAGTTTCAATTTGCATTACTTTCCAAGCTTCATTGTAAGCAGCGTATATATCGGCGTATATGAAACGTTTTTGACGCTGTTTGCGAGGTCCCAAAATGAAATCTCGCAAGTCAGCACCTTCTTTAAGTAAAGTTGTGTTGTTTAATTTCAGGCAGTGTGGATTTTTGTAGCCAATCGAGGCATAGTTTTCCTACACTATATGTTGTAACTATCCCTGGATGTTGTCTCTGGGAATATCTTGGGTCTGGCCTGGTCTGTTTGAACCCCTGTGTTTTGTTCAGGAATCTATCTTGACAGTTATTAGTGTCTGTGGGCCAGATCAACCATTTTTTCCAATCAGGATTTGTTCTGTTTTGGTGTAAAATATGGGATACATCTATCTCCACATCTTTAGTGCTATTACTATCAGGTATGGGCTTTGGAATAGACGGTTTGTTTAAGTCTTTTATCTTGGCTAGGCCAAGACAGGTTGTTTGTTGAATGGTGTCATTCAGGAATATTATCTGTTCTGGGATCAGGCAGGCTCTGAATAAAGATTCTAGACCTTGTACCTGCCAGTCTTTTGTACCCCAGATGGTTTTTGTCTCAATGTTGTTTTTCCAAAATTCAAAACCAAATGTAGAAATTTTTTCATAAAATTTTTCAGAATAAATCAATTTAGTATTTGTCTACATGTTTTTCATTCCTGTCTTATTCAACATTTTAAAATAAAACATTTCTGGATCAATGTTGTTAAACCCTGAGAAGTATGGGAATTTCTCATAAAATGTTTTCGAACTGCCTTTTGGCGGTGTTGGACAATGTTCCCATTGATTATAAGTAAAAACATTTCTAGGATTAGCATATTTATGTAAATAGTGATGACCATAATGATTAAAACAGTACATTTCTTCATAATTTGATGAACCTTGTAAATAATCATGTTCTGTAAATTTTGCTGACATTTCTAAATCTGCCATCATATTATTAATATTTTCAAAGTCCCAATCATCAGAGAAAGTACTAGGTGATACAAAGTCACTTAAGTAAACATTGAACTGATGTAGATATTTCCAGAGTTCGATCGGGCCATAGATTTCGTAATCAGTAGCGTCCCATGCTACACCACCAGGTATAGGAATGGCTGTGATGTTTACTGATGATAGTTCTCTTTTTTGAGAAACATCCTTTGCCACGCAACTTTTACCACGCAGTGCTTTTACAACGCAGGTTTTACAACGAAAACCATTACAACGCATTGCACTGGGGGCGCTCTAGGATAGGGAATAGTTTTAATTTACTATCCAACACCTTCCCTACTATCCACGGGGACCAGAGTTGGAATAGTAAATTAAACTATTCACTATCCAGCACCCCTAAGCGCTATGCGTTGTAACAGCATGCATTGTAAAAACTGCGATGTAAGAGCCTGTGTGGTAAAAGCATGCGTTGTAATGTCATACATCCCTCTTTTTTCAATGTGAGAAGATCTGTGAGGCTTTAGGACCAAGTTGATGTTCTGACTTGCTGTGTCCATTGTACTATATTTTCCATCAATCAATCTACCCAAACTTAAAACCAAGATGAGCCATAGAAGGAGGAAAAGTACACCTAACACAATCCATAATTCAATCCATGGTGAAATCAGATATCTTTCTTTGAGTTGATGAAAGAGTTTAGTCATTTTTTCTTTGAAAGTTTTAGTTGCTGGCGTTTCTTCATGTTCACTTGGATCATCAGAAAAGTCATCGAAATTGATGAAGTAGCCAGATGCAGTTCTGTCAATTGTTGGGATTGCTTCCAGATTTTCATTAATCTTTGGATATGTATGTTCAGAGGATACGTCATTGTAGACAGGTGTTTCTTGACGAACTGTAGCAATTTGGGTTTCAAGAGGCACAAGTTCCATGGCTTTGTTGCATAGTCCTTTTTTATTCACTGCAGGTTTATCAAATGTGATTAGTCTCTCAGTTTGAACCTCTTGGATTGTAGCAAGGTTTGGTCTTCTGCTACTTCTTGGGAGTCCACTGGGCCTACTACTTATCATTGGCCACATGATTGTGGTTTTACCAGGTTGATGGATACAACTTTGTTCTCCTTTTTACCAACAAGGGGCAGTAGTACTACTGATCTTGTTCCGCTGACAGCTAAGACAGGTACTGCTTTTCTGTAAGAAGGCCCAAATTCCTTCTTCTCCGCGATCTTTTCTCTGACCAGATCCCCAATCTTTGGAATCCAGACAGGTCTTGCTGGGACAGGTGGTTTTTCTTCAGTGGCCGTTGGCTTTAGCTTTGTGTTACTTAGACTTCTTCTTGTTTCATTTAAGTCCTGTAAAACAGCCAATCGATCTTTGATATCAAAGGTTTTTTGTTTCACCACTAAAGTCTGACAATTGAGATTGTGTATGATCATTCTAGTACCAAACAAAAGTTCGTACTGAGTGATACCTCCTAGAGAATTTCTTGGCAGATTATTAAGACTACGTTGGACACTTATTAGATGTTTGACCCACCCGTCAACCGAACCTAATCCCCTCGCTGTTATAGATTGCTTTTTGTCACGGTTTTTTCTCTCCACTACAGCATTTCACTCGGGATGGAATGGACTAGAGTACCACAATGCAATGCCCATGCTGGCCATGGCCTCCTTGTAAGCTCAAGAGCTAAATGCAGGACCCTGGTCAGAATGTAGGATGCCAATTGCGTATGTGGCGATAAAGACTCGCAAATTTTTTATAACAGTTTTGGCGTCAGCCGAGCGCTGGGGCCACATCTAAATGAATCTTGTCTTAATACTTATGGAGTCGCATCCTTCCGTGTGGATGTCTGTATATAGATAGCCTAATGCTGTCTAATAGAGGTGTCTGGGCAGGTGTCTGGTCCAGTTCACAACTGCGATCTCTGTTGCAGTCCCGACAATTCATTGCAAAGTTATAAATTTGCACGTTCATCCCCAGCCACCAGTATTGCGATTGTAATTCTATTAGAGATTTCAAGATCTCTTGGTGCCTCAGACTCCTTCCCATGTTTGCTTCTTGAATCAAGTAAGCCCTCCGGTTCGTGTTTGGAATTACTCTATCCCCACTCCAGGGATTTGAGCAAAAGGAACGGAGTTCGCATCAATTATGTATGTATTGAGTGGATAGTTGAGAGGTAATGCTGCATAGTCGCCTTTTAATGAGGCTTTTTTACTGCCAGCATGGTTTCTCCATCTATTTGTTTTTTAGAACGCTTTTTTGTAGCTACGGAAGCCGGTTGAACAGCTGCCGCTGTGGCTGTGTTAGCCAATGAATTCTCTGCAACGTGAACGCCATCACGTCGATGACTCTGTGTATGTATCACGTGAGTCTTTTGTAGTTCTTTTTGTAAAAGAACTACTTGTTCCCATAGCTTTTTATGCTTTATTGTTACACCTGTCTCATCTTTGTACCCGTTTTTAATCCAGGTCTGCATGTTATTATTGTAAGACTGGACGCAGTAATGCGAATCGCACACTATTAGTGTGGGGAATTCGCGATCGGCATTTTCAAGCGCCATCTTTAAAGATCTTATTTCAGCTCGCTGAGCTGTACAGTTTCTGAGTGATTCCGTTTTAGTGACCATCGGTCTGAATTTACCTAAGCGCCAGCGACCTTTGACAATCGTGCACGCAGCATTGTAAATTTGTTTTTCCACAACGTAGTGTTGTGCAAATCTGTCCATGTAGATTACACAGGTGTATTGTTCTAGAGGCAGAATTTCGATCGGCAGAGGATATTCATGTTCGTATTCTAGATCTTCTAGCTTTTTCATTTTGGGATCAAATGCATGTTTCACGTCTGTGGCAGCAAGAGAATTTTCCCATTGTATCCATTTTGGATCTAAAGCTTTAGCATTCGGAATGCCTGGTCTTGTTACTGCCTCAAGGGCTGATACTGCAGTTAAAACAGATATGCTCTTGCCTTGGGCTAGGGCTCTTTCTTTTGCTACAGCAGTTTGAACCGCAGTCAGAATTATTTCAGTAGAACTGAATTTTATTTCAGCTAGTGTGTACAAGTGTGACTTATAATCTATTGGTACAGTTTCTCCCTCATTAGAGGTCAGGTACGGGAATCCGCATCTTCCTGGGATGACTCGGAGTACAAGGTTGCGTTCGTTTGCGCGTGTTTGCAGTTTTTGTTTTAGTTAACATGTCTGTTTGTATTGATCTTAAAATTGTTGTGTGTTTCTGAGTCCAATTGATTGGTTTGAAATCAGGTTTTATTAATTCGTAGAGGGGTTTAACCCTCTCTGCGTAATTTAGAATGTATGTTCTTCCAAAATTCAGGAAACCTAGTATTGATTGTAAGTTCTTCAGCGTTTTTGGAGCATGGAGTACTGCACACTTCTCTAAGAAGTTGTCTGCTAGGCTTTTGCCTTGACTTGATAATTCATATCCTAAAAATAGGACAGTTAAGTGGGCAATTCGTGACTTTTTAAAGTTGAATTTGTACCCTTCAGCTGCGAACCCAAGTATTATGGTGTTCACTCTTTTCAAGTGTGTCTCCAGGTCGTCGTCTGTAATATAGATGTCATCGACATAAGATAATGCCTCATCATCATACATTTGTAGTAACTCTGTTACCCTTGCTGAGAATAAACCTGGGCTATTCTTGAATCCCTGTGGAAGACGACAAAATTGCTTTTGAGCCCCCATACAGGAGAAAGCGGTCAAATACCTGCTTTCTGGTGCTATATTTTGACAGAAGAAACCATTTGAAATATCAAATGTAGTTTTATATTTTTTGCCCACGATATTATTCATTAGTGCTGCACTGTGTGAGTTTTGTACTGCAAATGTTTTGCAGCAGGAGTTTAGGTGTCTGCAGTCCAAAACTAGATGATATGAATCGTCTGGCTTGGAGACAGGAAACAAAGGATTGTTCATTTGTGAGGTGCATGTTTTCACCCCCTGATATTCAAGTTGATCTAAGATCTCCCTGACTTGTTTTTTAGCTTCTTGCTTAACAGGATACTGCCTCTGTGCAGTAGGTTGATTTTTTAATTGAATTTTGTGGTGAGGAGAATCCTCATCCCATCCTACATGATTTTTATATAATGCAGGGGCTTGGGCTACTGCCCATTTTCTTGCATATGTGTATTTTTCATGAATTGGAATGTGATTTGAGAAGGCAGGCATAATCATCTCTTCGCCATGTGGGCACTCCCTGACAAACTCTGGTGGCCAGTCTTTCTCTGCTAGAAGGATATCATAGCCTTTAGATAGGTTCTCCCAAAAGAGACCTCTTACTTTCCTAGTTTTGTCCCCTTCTATACGTAATGTTATTTCGTATATTTTATGAGGCATGCTAACTCTGGTGTCTGCAGTTTCCACTTGAATGTATTCATTCGTGTCCACTGTCTCCAGAAGATTCATCAGGATCTTGCGAGCTATGGTCACTTCTGCTGCGCTGTCTAGCATCATATGGGCCCATTCTCCGTTTTTCAGTGGTGTCCTCAGAATCCTCGCCATGTTTTATTTTAATACTAGCTACCTTCTTTTTTGGAAATTGTAATTTTTTACTTTGATGAGCAGGTTCCTTGTCTTTGGACTTGACGTGCTCTTCTTTGTGTTCTGACCGTCCTCTTCTTTCCGATTTCTGTGAGGAAGTCTGAAAAGATCGAGAGGGACGTGTATCAATATCATGATATCTGTCAGGTTTTCTCAAATTGTCCCTATTTCTAAGGTTGTATCTTTTTTCAGAGCGCTCTCGTTGTGGAGACTTGCCCCCTCGTTCTGGAGATCTATCTCTCCATTGAGGAGACCTGAAATTGTTTTTCTCTGGGAGTGGTTTGTTTATTACCTTCCAACTTCTTTTTTGAAGTATTGAGATTATTCTTGATAAATGTTTTTTCAGGATTTTCAGTTAGTTGTGGTTTTAGTGGTTTCCCACCCAAACTATCTCTACCTAGTTCTTCATAGGATTTTTTAATTATTCTGGCAAGTTCAAAAGGTTGTTCTGCTATATCTGTTTCTTTAAATTTTTGGCAGATCGCTACAGATGCTGCTTCTCCTTTTATTTTGGCTAATACTATAGCCGAGACTTGCTTAAAGTCTTTCAGTAATTTTATACCTAGAGTTAAAGCAGGTTCTGGACCGTATTCATTTTGAATCTGTCTTAGTACGTCTGGTATAACCGCCATAGACGGAACACCGTGTGTTTTTGTGTATATCGAAGCAAAAACTGTGCCCCAAGTGTCATGTGGTGTGATCCCCTTTGGAAGACAGATAGTCAGAATGCTGTGTTTCTCATTAGGTGTAGTATCAGGAAATACTTCCTCTATTTGAGTGATTTTTTGAGCTAACCAGAACGGAATTTGTTCCTGTTTTGCGGGTAATTTGCCAATGACTGATTGTATAGTCTGTGGTGTAATTTTATTTGTGTTCCCCTGGTTAGGGGTGTGCTGTGGAATTCTAATTGCTGGTTGGACTGTTGAAGTCCGCATGACATATTGGACCGATTGTCTATGTATTTTAATTAGTTGTTTTAGCTCAACTAAAAGTTCTCGGTCTGACATTTTTTCAATGTCGGGATGTGGTGTGTAGCCAGCTAGAACTGGCCATGTGGCTCCAGGTCTACCTAGTGGACCGAGCCTGGTAATGTGATTTTGATGTTTTAGGGCGCCATTAAACCAGAGCAGGTGCTCTTAGTATGTTAGTGGAATTTCAACGTCCTCGAACGGGGCGTATTCCTCCGGAGATTCATCTATTTTGTAATAGTGAAACTCGCGTGTCACAGCATGTGCTGCTGGAAAGTGTATCCAGGAATAGAATACCTCTGTCTGCTGATATTCATGGGCCTCTACCACAAATATGACTGTGCCACCTCTTGATGATACTCCATATTTTATAAGCCTATAGTTATAGTTTTTTTTATATTGACCGGGATGATTATAGCATTCAGGTCATCATTTTGGATAGTTGTGTCATCCGCTAAGAGTTGAGCTGCTAAAGCATCTCTTTCTCTTTCCTCTTCACTCTCCGTCATTTTACTGACTGAAAGGTTTTTTGTTGCAGAGCAAGTTTCAAGGAAACAAAGATTAGGTGCACAATATTTTGGAACACTGTATCCTTCAACGTTGACTAAACCAAAACTAATACATAGGAATCTCTTCCTACTAAGTTCCGGCGGATGTTAAACTTTTACCCACTCCAGACGTCTATTGGAGTTTTTACGGGAAAAAGGGGTCTGTGTGAAAAGAACGACTGAGTTACTTTGGCATCTAGCGTTAAATTATCGCCTTACCAAACGTTGGGCGCCATGTGGTGTAGTTCCTATATTCCCAATAGGCTCTGAGCATTGTAATAACATAAACGATAGTTTAGACGTACAACTGAGGTCGACTAGGTCTCTATTGAATATATTAGACTTAATTATGAATGCCAGCTAGCTCAGAGGTCACTAGAAACTTTCTCGAGTAAACAAGGAGGTGTTAACTTCCCTGAATAGATAAGAAGGGATTAGTTTCTGACAACCGCATAAACATGACAACTTTGCTCCCTCCAGAATAAGGAGTATATCTCCAGAGTCGCAGAAACAATAGACAGCTATTTCACTCAGTCAATCGTGCATGCTTAGTTTCACCAGAAGTGCAGAGAAATAGAGAGACGGGCGTTTTCAATAAAAGTTGTTATTTATTGAGCAGTCCTCTTTCTCATGCAAGAGAAGTGAATTGCCACAATTGCAATACTTGTCATACAGTAAAGTGCGTACAGTTAAAGGAGTATTATGAAATAATACTGTAAAAGCATTTATATGGTTTCTAAGCCATAAGATACTTAAAACGGATAAAATATATACATACATAAAATCATTGACTAAACGTACTCAACTGGTGCTTCTAAGATACGCCTACCCCGGTGTGCCTAACCTAAGCCTAGTACGTGGGAAGGAGTAAGTGAGCTGCAGTTTACGTTAAGTTAGTTTTTGCCAAGAATCTGAATCAAGAATTCTCTAAGGATCTAATCAGCTCTGTACCTTGGTTCACAGAATGAAGGAGGTCTTTTATCTCTATCTCAGGACTCGATCTCCCAGCAACCCGCAAGGGTGACTGGAAACACTGGAGCTGGATTTCTCGGCAGGAGAAAAGACAGCGTCTCTCTCAGTGCGTCAATGGGAGGGTCGTCTTCCTTCGGCACTCGCATCAGCTGGGCGTCGGGCAAGTAGATAGCCGATCTGCTCCAAACCACTGTGTGTTTGCTTAAGGCAAATGCTGGTATATTTATACCTGGAAGGTGCCGAGTTTGACATAAGGTTGGACATAAGACATCACTAAGAACTTACAGTTCTTTCAGGACTCCAGGAGTTCTTGGACAAATCAAAACAAAAGCAGGGGGAATTCCCGGGCTGCTAGAGGCTTGATTTGTTTAACCGTTTCCGTGCGGCGCCGATTCCGCCCCTGTGCTGGACATTCCAGAACAGGGTGCGGTCGTGACGGAACCATTCCGTCATCAGCACAGCTCAACCATGACTGATGACGGAATGGTTCCATCACAAGCATCGAAGGGGTTAAAGAACGCGTTGTACTTTCTAGGAGTCTATGGTAGTAGCCTTGCCGTATTTGGACTGCATTGGCTATGAATACGAAAAAAAGAGCTGGGAGTGCAATATTTATATCAGAAACAATTAAGTATTTTAATTTGCAAAAAGAAACACAAATAGATCAATGGTTCAAGATTCTAAATTGCAACCATAAAAACACAAATACAAGGATGGGTACCAGGAGTCAAAACAGAACCAAGAACTAGAACAGTGTCAGGCTACCCCTGGGGAATTGGAAGTCATTAATTTGTCGGATAGGCATTTAAATGAACATGAGGTTTCAGTGTTACAAAAAGGATTGAAATATTGTCCGGTATATAATTGTGATTACACTGAGTTACACATTGATTTGTTTAAATTTTGTAGGAATTTAAAATTGAAAAGTTTTTTTTCAACACTGGATGTAAATGTGCAAAGCAAAATATTGAATAAAAACTCTGAAATGACATCATCTGAGTTAGAAAATGTTCATTTGTTAATGACTTTATCGGGGGAAATGGATCTCACTGTAGACGATGTTGCAAGTCTATGTGAAATAGAAACAAATTACCAGTGTACTAGTGGATTGCGCAGTAAATCCAAGTTTATTCCCCATGGTAGCCAATACATAGCAATTGACCTTTTTATGGAAAAGACACTACAAGAATTTCACAAATTACAAGATAATTACACATTGAACCACCATTATAAAGACAATCTGTCCCGGCAAGAAAGATTAGCCCTATCAAATTTAAAACAGGACCCCTCAATAATCATCAGGGAAGCTGATAAGGGGGGGAACATCGTCGTGATGAATAGGGCTAATTATGTGGCGGAGATACGGGAACAACTCAAGGATGAGAATTGTTATATAAAAGTTAAAGCCAATCCGTTGAAAGAGATTTCCCAAAATTTTTTGGAACACTTATGTGTATGGAAGGAGGAAGGACTGATAGAAGATTCGGAATATAAATATTTAAATGTTAGTCATCCCGTGTCTCCCTTCCTTTACACATTACCAAAAATTCACAAGGACAGAGCCAATCCACCAGGCATGCCCATAGTCTCCAGCATTGGTAGTGTCACAGAACACATGTCAGAGTTCGTTGATGGCTTTATTAAGCCGTTAGTGGTGAATTTACCTTCATATGTGAGGGACACCACCGACATTCTTAATAAATTGCAGGATTTCAAGTGGGAAGATGGGATGATTTTGGCAACATTAGACGTGGTGGGTCTGTATACTTGCATTGAGATGGATAAGGGCATTCAAGCGCTAGAGCACTTTTTGGGCAGCAGAAGTGCGAGCTTAAGACACCACTCCAAAATGATAATTCAAATGAGTCAGCTAATTCTGAAAAATAACTACTTCCTATTTGAGGATGAATGGTTCCATCAGATCAGGGGCACGGCGATGGGATCCAGGTTTGCTCCCTCTTATGCCAATCTATTCATGGGCTGGTATGAGAGGGAGCACGCCTGGAGCCGTAGAGCTGGAGAGTGGATGGATCTGGTGGTATTTTGGGCCAGATTCATCGACGACATCCTAATAATATGGAGAGGTACTTCGGACGACCTAAACAATTATTTGCACTACTTGAATCATAACGATTTCAATGTGAGACTGACAATGAATCAAAGCACATCCAGTATAGAATACTTAGATGTGACACTGACAGTAGTTGGGGATAAAATTAACAGCAGTCTATTTAGAAAAGCAACGGCCACTAACTCCATCTTGAGGGCAGATAGTTTTCACCCGGGATCTGTGATTGGGGGGATACCTTACGGTGAAATGGTCAGAACCCGAAGAAATTGTAGTCGGGATGAAGACTATACTCAAGAACTCAATCAACTGAAACTGAGACTAGGGAAGAGAGGTTATGCCAAAAATGATCTAGCAAGGGCTAGTGAGAAAGTGTCTAAAATTGACAGAGCAACCACTTTACTTCCAAAAAAGAGAGAATCAGTCAGACACAAACTTTCCTTTGTCACAGCATATTGTGTGCAAAAAGAGAAAATCAGACAAGCATTAAGTAGGAATTGGACCCTGTTGAAGGGTGTTCCGGGTCTATCCACGATATTGGATGACAGACCCGCAATAACGTTCAAAAAATGCCCGACTATTAGGGACAAAGTTTCGACGAATTATATTCGTCCAATAAAGAAGCCAACAATAGATTGGTTATCCACTCAGCCTAAAGGCTTTTATATCTGTGGGTCCTGTGTAATATGCTCGCACGGCATTAATAAAACAAAAACTTTCAGATTCAATGGAACCAAGCAATTTCACATTAATGATTTCATCAATTGCAACAGTGTAGGAATAATCTATGCTATCATCTGTAGCTGTGATAAAGTATATATAGGCAGCACAAAAAGACCCTTAAAAATAAGAATACAGGAGCATAGACGAGCAATAATGAATCAAGACACTAGATCCCCACTCTACGTACATATGGAAAAGGAACATGGTGCCAACTTGGGATTTAAATTCCATGGCATAGAAAAGGTGCCGCAGCATGTAAGGGGTGGGAATTGGGAACTACGAATCCGTCAAACAGAAGCACGTTGGATAATCAAATGTCGTAGTATGACTCATGGTTTAAACATTGATTCTGAATTACACTATTTTTTGGCATAATCATCAATGATTAAGTACTCAAAATGTATTTATATGATCAGAACCAGTGGGTTTGATCAATGGATGTGGTATTAAGCACCCTTTATGTGTTCATTGTACACATTCTGAGATATTGAGCAGGCAAACTGTTGTTTTCTTTATGGATACTTCCTCATTAAGTGTAGACTTTATGTGTTTATTGTACACATCCTGAGATGGTGAGCAGGCAAACTGTTGGTTTCTTTATGGATACTTCCTTATCGAGTGTAGATATGTATAATCCATTATCAGATAAATCAGATGATAAACCTTTAGAGACAACATGGAAATATTTCAAAAATGTGCCCCTTTGGGATAACATTTACACGAAGATATACTCACTAATCATTGATCAACAGGGGAATAGGTAAGCATAGCAATAATAGGATGAGGTGGAGGTCGCAACGGTATTTTCGTTTGGAGTGTGCCAGTTACGGAGGTTCGGATGGATATATTTCTCTGCAGACGAGTGTTTGCAAATTGTTTTTGAGATTTTAAACGAATGCGCGGCGAGTGCATATCAAAAGATGAAATCTCACGCAGAGAGGATAACGGCGTACGGTGGTGTCGGATGGGTAGCTTTTTCTGCAGACGAGTACGTGTAGACTGTTTTTCGTGATTGTGGAGGACAGCGTAAATGCGCATTATTAGAATGAATCATCATGCAGAGATGATAAGGATTATTCAGGAAAAACCTCCGTTTATTAAACACCAAGATTCTTATACATGGCGGACCAGACTGGAAACTTATGCACACTGAATGCGCAGGACCGGAAATACTAGGGTTAACCAATCGACTTGCAGTATAGTCTAATGCGCATGACCGGAAACTATCAGTAATGAACAGAGGTAGCGATCAAACCACTTAAAAGTCCAATGCGCATGATCGGAAACGATAAGCGGCAACAAAGAGGTGGCGGACCTGAATGGAAACTCATACTCACTCACAGGTGAACGGCATGTTAATGCGCGCGGAATTTTTGAGAGTTCTGATTGGTCATTGAGCTCTTTTTAAACATATGGAGATTGGAGTAACCCCACCTCCGGGATTTATCGCACCCGGTTGGCGTGGTTAGAGGTACAGGAGGCCAGATTACGAAGGTAAGCGAAGAATTTAGGTGGAGTTTAGAGCGAGAGAGAAATTCTAACATGATATGCCAAGTTTATAGCATCTGTTCCTTTTTTGTTAAATATCTTTTTTAGATTGAGCAGTCTATGAACGAATGGACAGTGCGACTGCAGACATAGAAGTTAATTTCCCGCTTGGCTACATTATATTGGAAAGCGGTGAGTTAATAGGGAGACACACTTTTTTGATACTTAAGAGGGTAAATAGAGCATTCTAAATTACATTATTGTGTTTGGACCTCTCGTAGGTGCGAGAAGCCACGGGTGGATCGTTTTTAAGAGACTCTCGATTTAAAGAAAGGTTAAATCGATTTAGAGAGAAGACGAAACGTTCAGTTTGAAAAGGTATGGATGCCAATAGGGTTTGGCATATGGAGGCAGCACTAGATAAAAGAGAACCAGAATAGTGAAGGTTATATCTGGGTGGATATTTAGTAATTGACTGGATAATTCATTGGTCTTTCCTTCCTTTTTTCTGCCTCACCCCAGTTTGTCAATGTTACTATTATGCATACGAAGAATCGGCCTCTTGAAGTAATATTTGCCTAGACCACTGGTTCAATATTAGAAGCCAAAATAACAGAAGAGCCTCACTTCAATATTAGGTGAGCGGTCCACTATCAATGAACGTTGTTTTTTAACACTTGTACAACAGTTTGCTAGCACTTCATCACAGAATGTAGACGAATTATGTAAGTGTTTAAAATAGGCACAACAAATATGTTGTGGAATATGTACTTGCTGGAACCGACTTGATTATTTGAGAAATGTTTTCCCGTTCATCTGTAGAACTGTTAAGTCATTTAATTTTCGGTCAGTACCACTCGGCACAATGAGCTGTATTGGATTCAATATGTTACCTGAAGATGTGTTGTTTCATTTCACAGGTGATTACTGAGTGATATTGAACATATATACTGATGTATTTGTATTGTGTGTTTGCTATTGCAGCCCTGATGACGTCCTGCTTCTAGGACGAAACGCGTCGGCTGCAGAAAAACAAGAAAAAGAAGAATTTTGATTGTATTTATGGTTGCAATTTAGAATCTTGAACCATTGATCTATTTGTGTTTCTTTTTGCAAATTAAAATACTTAATTGTTTCTGATATAAATATTGCACTCCCAGCTCTTTTTTTCGTATTAGTTTAGTTTCACCTGGGGTGGGACGGTGCCCCGGTAGTTGGTGGAGTGTTAAACAGTGTGATTTTCAGTGTACTATCCCTAGTGCACCGTAGTAAACCCAACGTCGTCCCAAAGTCTTTGTTAGAAAATGCATTGGCTATGACTAAATATGGATATGATTCTTATGCCTTTATAAGGATATGGGGGCATATTACCAAGCAATAGCGATAATTATCGCTATTGCTTGATTAGAGACAACATTTTACCGCTGAGCTGCGGTGATTTTTATCGCAGATAAACCTTGGTATTACCAAGGTTTATCGCAAATGCGATAAAAAACGGCCGCAATGCATGAATATCGCTGAAAAGTCAGCAATATTCATGCAATACCGAGCTAATGCTCTTAGCCATGTTATCCGCCTCCCATTGGATAACATGGCTAAGAACTGCTCAGGGCAGGTGTTAGCTTGTGGAGATATTTGCGCTTAGCGCGAATATCAACAAAAGTTGGTAATAGGAGATAGCGATGTTAGCGACTGTTTCCAGTCGCTAACATCTTGGCACGCCCACTTTGCATGTCATTAGTGATAAATATCACTGACATGCAAAGTGGGGCCCAAGATGGTCGCTATCTCCTACTAGCTGTCGCTAACTGGTGTTAGCGACAGCTAGGTAATAGGGAGATAATTTTATCTCCGCTTTCTTGGCTTTTAAAGCCAAAAAAGCAGAGATAAACCCCCTTGATAATATGCCCCTTGATTTGTTATAACCACATAAGGGCATGAATCAGGAACATTTAAATAGGGTCCTAGATACGTTCACAACATATGAAGTACCTTCTACATTGTCCACAAGGCGACCAAGGTTTGGGGAGATTACAGGCGTGTCATTTGCACAGGCGCACAAGTTATGATGGAGAATGATTATTTCGTGGCAAAACTTTCCAAGTTAACATGATTTGTATTTTGACCCTAGCAAGCCTGACTGTATGTTTTATACTGTGCAACATATGTACGTAGTGTTTGTACATTACCATACTTCCAACTGCAGTGTGACCATAATAGGATAATGTAGCAGATTTTAAACTGTTTAATAGTTTCATGAACATTGGATTCAATACTTACTTCCTTTCGGATCTTTCTAGTATAATCCACATTGGTTTAGTCAGTAGTACTTGGTCCATACAGTGCAGTGGAGACATTAGCGGTCTAACACAATTGCTAACTGATCAGATTTGTTGACATACCGTGAAGAAGCTCGTTATCAAAGTGCCATTCCGAAAGACCCTTCGTGTTGTCTGTCCCATTGTTCCTTTATGTGGTTCGCTTGTAATCCAAACAAAAACAATAAGATTTTCTTAGACTGCTATCTATATACTGGCCACAAGAGGGAGCTACCTAACTGATGAATAACTTATTCACTTCTCTCAAGTTTGTAAAATGACCGCCTTGTAGGTGTAGCAATGCGTCCGCCCTCATTGCTTCCTCTTAGATCTGTGCTACGTGTATACTAATGATGAGCTAGCTTGCGTACACAGCTTTACTTGTTTACTGTGCCTTTAAAATATGATTTAAAATTATTTCAATCCAAAGACACTTGGCTAAGACTGTGAATGCTGTCCGTCTGTAACGCAACTGATGTTCATGTACAGCGCCCTGATACCTTGGAGTCGGGTTCGTGCTATATAAAACAAAAAAAACACCCTTCCTCAGGGTCCTCTGTCAGGTTGTATGATGGCTTGCCCTGTCTGCCCTGTTGTGTCGTTGTTCTGCTTATTATTGCCTGTTTAATTTTGACAGTTGTTATCTGGTATGGTATGCAAGTTATGGTGCAAAGCGATGTAATGCCCCTTGGGCCATGATTACACCATGAAAAACTGCAACATTAAAGTAAAAAAAACGAATAACTATGAGAAAATAGTGTGCTAACATTGCTCAAACCAAGGGGCATATTATCAAGGGGGTTTATCTCCGCTTTTTTGGCTTTAAAAGCCAAGAAAGCGGAGATAAAATTATCTCCCTATTACCTAGCTGTCGCTAACACCAGTTAGCGACAGCTAGTGGGAGATAGCGACCATCTTGGGCCCCGCTTTGCATGTCAGAGATATTTATCACTAATGACATGCAAAGTGGGCGTGCCAAGTTGTTAGCGACTGGAAACAGTCGCTAACATCGCTATCTCCTATTACCAACTTTTGGAGATATTCGCGCTAAGCGCGAATATCTCCAAAAGCCAACACCTGCCCTGAGCAGTTCTTAGCCATGTTATCCAATGGGAGGTGGATAACATGGCTAAGAGCATTCGCTCGGTAATGCATAAATATCGCTGACTTTACAGCGATATTCATGCATTGCGGCCGATTTTTATCGTTTCAGAGATAAACCTTGCTAATAGCAAGGTTTATCTGCGATAAAAATCGTTGCAGCTCGGCGATAAATTTTTCACGCTAACCAAGCAATAGCGATAATGCAATAGCGATAATTATCGCTATTGCTTGGTAGTATGCCCCCCATCCTTAGGGTCCTCTGCCAGGTTATATGACGGCTTGCCCTCTCTGTCCTGTTGTGTCGTTTTTCTGCTTATTATTGCCTTTTTAATTATGTCAGCTGTTATCTGCTATGGTAGGCAAATTTTGGTGCAAATTGGGCGATTATCACACCATGGAAAACTGCAACATTAAAGTAAATAAACTAATAACTATGAGAAAATAGTGTGCTAACATTGCCCTGACGAAATTCTTTTTTGTACTTTTGAACAGGGGTTTTAGCTGTATGTTGCGATTTCAGGCTGTATATTTGAAAAAACAATAAAAACAGTAAAATTCACAACAAGGAGAAAATAAATACCCATAGAGACTTGGAGGGAGAACAATGGCGCATAAAGCTAGTGAAAAGCACTATAGTGAAAGGTTCTAATGAAAAATATAGAGAAAATTGTGTGCTTTTAAAAGACCACGTCGTGCGATTTAGTATGTCTGATCATTTTTGAAGAAAATTAAATCACAGCATCTGTGACATTTCTCTTTCTGCATACGGGATACAGGCACCTCACAAATGATAATTTTAAATGACATTTGATGATCTTGAAGTTAATATAATAGCATATGTCAGTAAAAGAAATTGTTCCATAATAGATGGCTGTGAGTCAATGAAAGCGTGTTACATTTGTATAGGCTTCATTAATGAAGGCCTACTGGCACTTTTGCGATGCCGGAACGTCACATTTTTTGATGTTCCGGTGGCGCAATGGCCATATATATATTTGTGCCCCTTTCACGCAGAAAACTGCGTGAAAGGGGAGTTCCATTGGTGTTGCTGGGGTGTTTACAGCAACATCCATGGCTTTTTGACACTGCCCCAGATTTACCAGAAATCGTAAGTCTGAGTCAGCGCCAAAATCTTGCGCCTCCCCAGGGGAGGAGTAAGGGAGGCACAAAGAAGAGAAATATCTTTATTTCTCCTCTTTGATCCTCCTTCTATATGGGCTGCAGAAAGAGGAACAAGCCTCTTGTGATTGTTTTGAGCAGGAAGGTTTCCCTTCCTGCACAAAAAAAATCATTCCCCAACAGAGGCACCCTGCCCCATGGTGCAAAGGTGCCTACGTTGGCGTACAGCAGCCCATTTTGCGCTGGTGTAGGGGAAAAGGACAGGAAAGCTCTGAATCTGCATTCCTGCCCTTTTCTTTTGTCGTGGGGCAATGCAGCATGAAGATCTGTGGCGCTGCCCTACGGTAAAACCTTATAAATGAGGCCATTATTTTCCTCAAGGAGACTCCGTAACTCCCCTCCATCTTTGATTTGTCTGTCTCTTTCACTAGTCCTCCTTCCTCTTTCATGCACTTTTTACTCTTGCCTATCGTTTCTTTGTGTCTTTGGTTAGCGGTAACCCAAACGCTTCTATGCTCACCTCCTGTCTCCTTTGATTTTCCTCCTCCTTCCCTGAAAATATTGGTTTTTGTTCCTTAATTTCTTTCCATTAAAGGAGTCTCCTTTCCACACACCTATGTTGTATTTATCCTCTCTTCCATATTATTGTACTATCCTGTTTCCTATCCCCTCTCCACTTTAATTTCCTTGATATAGTTTAATTCTGCTGCCTACCACCATCCATGTTACGTCTGTTTTTAAAGGTCAGAGTAGAAACAAAAAACAAATGTTTACTTTCTTTTTAAAAAAAAAGAAAAAAAACAGTCTTCCAAATCGTTTTTCAGGAATTTCTGGACATTCTTTGTGTTTATTTAAAATCTTTACCATTATTTAGATGTGGTGTTTGATACAAGGTAGGTGTTGGGCTTCTCGTTTGTTCTAATTTTTGGGGTATTCTCAAAAAGGATATTGGCCACAATCGTTTTCAATATTTTAAAATCTGAAATGTATTAATTTCATAATTGTCATTTTCATTCTAATATGCCATTCACTATCCATTTACCTTTTAGGTCGAGCATTCGAATCCTCTTGTATATACTTTAGTATACAACATAAAAACCCTCAATCACGTAAAGGAGAGAAAAGCAAAGTGGGACGGAGCACCCCATTGACCCCCGGGGCCGCGCGGTCTTCATCACGGGCTGTGACTCCGGCTTCATGAGCCTGCTCGCCCGCCGGCTGTGGCTCCTCAGCACTCTCCCTGGGGGGCATGAGGGGGTCCCGAATCCTGAGGGCTCGGGGGAGACAACATGCTGCATGCTTTTCCGCAAATGGGGCACGTTTTACACAGATATTGAAATGCTATATAGTGCCCCGACCAGCACACGGCGCAGAACAAGGCCTGGTGCGCAAACCACAATCAATCACCACACCCGCACGAGACACCAGCAGACTGCACACATGCATGTCTGCCCACGAACAGTGAACACCATGATGTCTTTACACGCAAAACGTGTGTGATACGCAATGCCCCGTGACTCGCACTAGGCTGGGGACACAATGTCCTGCTCTCATGCAAACACTTCCAAGCACACACCTCAGACTGAGGACCACCCACATGCACACGTCTCAACGCCCGTCAGCCGGCACCAGGGGCCGCGTCCTCTCCAGAACATCCACTTTAACAATCACACCCAACACAAGCTAGAGTAGGGTTTCACTCGGTGCCGATGGAGGAGCACGAACACGCGCAATTGTGCAAACACCATTACTTTGTGCAAGCATTACAGCTACACGCACACACCACGCACACACCACAGCCTCCAAGCATCCACACGCACACACCACAGCCTCCAAGCATCCACACGCACACACCACAGCCTCTAAGCATTACAGCCACACACACACACCACAGCCCCAAGCATTACAGCCACAACCCGGCCACACACTCCCGACTGCCGAAGAGCAACAAGCCACAGATACTGCACACAACTCTCTTAACTTGTGAAACATCCCCGACTTGTGTACACAAGTAATCACACGCTGGGAAAGGACACCCTGCCAACGCTCGCTGCACAAACACACCCAAAAGACATATTTGCAACTGCACAGACCCCGCCAGTGTTTCCACCCAGGCCTGTAGAGTTACACACACACACACACACAAGTCGGGGAACGGCAAACAAAAATGGCAACTTCACGCACTCCAATCCCACTGGGAAAAGAACAGACACTACAACACACGACCCCTCCCCCACCCATCACTACCACCACCTCAAAATCACCAGACACGGAAGAGCAGTGACGGAGGCCGGTGGCCCTCGCGACACACCCACCCCGAGTTCCAATCCCACCCAGGCACTCTCCCACGGTGGCCGGAAGTGGAGCCACCCCTATGGGGATGCTGGCAGGGGGACGGAGACCAGGCTCACCTGAGGGTCCCGGGGAGCAGCGTCTGGAGGCAGGAAGCACCGACCGGAGGGAGAGCCCGTGAGAGGCAGGGAGGGAGGGCCGAGAGCAGGGGGAGGAGAGAGGGAAGTGAGGTGTGCGAGGGAAGTGAGCCCAGCCCCACCCGCCTGACTCACAGCCGTGCCGAGCTGACCCCACCTGGAAAAGTACAGCACCACACCCAGGAGGAGGAGGGGCGGGGAGGGCAGAGAAGGGGTGCCCAGAGCTCAGAGAGGAAGAGGGTGCAGGGGGGAGGGAGGAAAATAAGTGAAGAGAAGGGAGATGCATGAAAGGAAAAGTGGAGCTAGAAGACTCAAGACCGGAATCAAGCTTCCCAGGACCGGTTTCTGGCATTACAGCCGTCTTCAACCGGGCTTGCATGAATCCAGTGGCAAAGTGAGCAAGGGACTCACGTCTGAGCATACCCTGCCAACTTAGGGCGAACAAAGAAAAACCAAAGGGGATGATGGACGGAGCGTTGACAATACAAACACTCACCCCCAGTCAACTGATCTGGGTTTAATCCATCACCGTTCTTTAGCTCACTCCGCCACCCCAGTTCAGACATGGCCATACTCAAGTAGACACTAGGTGGATGCTCCACTTTGGGTTTCCACCGTAGGTCCCATATACTCCTGCCCGCCACCGCCCTGTCCATGTGTAACCAATGTTTATCAGATACTCGGGATGACCATCCTGTAACCACTCTGAGTTGGGCTGCTTTATAGTAGAGATTCATGTCTGGTAATGCCAGATCCACCCTGCATTTGGAGGGCCTAAATTGTTGATATGGCAATCGTGCTCTGTCCCATCCCCAGATAAAGCGAATGATCAATGATTTTATTGTAGCAAAGAACCCTTGTTCTATCTCGATCGTGAGTTTTTGAAAAAGATATAATGCTCTAGGCAGAATCATCATTTGGATTGCCTGAATGAGACCCAGCCATGAGAGAGATACATGGGACCCATCTACCGAGGTCCGCTTTCACTTGTTGGAGAGGTAGGGGGTAATTTGCCTTATAAAGGTCTTATATCCTAGTGGTTATTTTAATTTGTAGATATGTGATTTCCTTTTTCGCCCATTGAAAGGGTGTGGCATCGACCAGTACTTCTATCTCCCCCTGTGGCAATGTGAGGTTCAACAGGTAAGATTTAGGGGCATATGTATCATCCATTTTTATAGTCGCAAATGCTGCAATTCTCAAAAAAGCAGCTTTTGCGACAAAAAATTCGGAAAATGCGATGTATGAGTAAAATCGCATCGCAAAATTAAGGAATTGCAAAATTTGTGATTTCTTAATTTTGCGTCAGCATTTAAGGAATCACAAATTGCGATTCCTTAAATGCTATGTATGAAGCACCCAAGTTGTGCGATTTCTCAATAAGAAATCGCAAATTACCACCAACTTTAAGTTGGTGGTAATTTGCGATTTCTTTCACAAATGCACTTTTAGGTCGAGACCTGCGTAGGCTTTGCTTGCGCATTCGCAGGGAGAGATCTTATGTCTCCTAGAGTGGGGGCTTGAACCCGCCCCTCTTCTCCATTGGCAGGCTTCCTAAACGGACGCCAGCCATTGGAGGAGAGGGGCGTAACTCCGTTCAAGCCCAGTCTTTTTGGGATTCGGGGGAGTGTTTTTAACTTTCTTTCTCTCCTCTTCCCATTGGTTGGAATTTTACCTTCCAGCCAATGGGAAGAGGAGAGAAAGAAAAACACGGCCCGAATCCCAAAATGAGGCTGCGTTTCTCCGAGGCATTTCTACATCGCCTCAGAGAAACATGGTGGTGTTCAGGGACAACCTCCCTCTCACCGAGGTCCCAGTCTATTCCTCATGTAATGTACCTTTTGCTACCTCTTGTATTTTGTTTGCTCACAATTGTCACTTTTGCCTCATGTAACTTAACGTTTGCTTTTGTAATTTGCACCACACTGCCTTCCCACTACCTCCTCCCCCCGCCCCCTCTCTCCTCGTTTGTCCACAGCCCTCCGCTTCCTGTGCACTCTGTAGCACACTGTCGCCTACCTCGCACAGCTTCCACCGGTCACCGAAGTGGAAATTGTTGCAAGTACTTCCCCTCTCGCTGTTGCCGGGGGCAAAGGGGTTAAACCTGGGGGCAGTGAGGAAGTGCGGATCGCAGCGCTGTGATTGGCTGCCGAGGGGCAGGTAGTCCCAGGGCCCTGGACGCTCATAGACAGCCGCGGCTGCTCGTCAGGGCTCAGAGTGTGGAGGGGGCGTATATGGAGGATCTGTAGAAGCGTCGAGGCGAGCATCAGAGGAGCAGTGGCAGAGCCGAGGAGCGGTGCCGGGGAATGGTGAGTGAAAGGGGTCTGAGTGCTTCATGAGGCCTGGGGCTATGTGTGTGTGTGGGTGCCAGCTCGGGGGATGAAGTGGGGAACCCCTTCAAGAGTAATAAGGCATACAGGACAGGGGCAGGTATTTTTATTTATTTATTTAATGCATTTTTATAAAGCGCTGGTTTATCCGAAGGTGTCAGAGCACAGAACAACTCCTCAACCCCCCACTGTTCATGTAGCGCCGGCCGTGGCTCCAAGAGGATGGGGGCCTGCCGAGGATCTGCCGAAGCAGTCAGCAGGGGAGCTGGGAATGGGGAATGGGAGCCTGGGCTGTTGGTTCCTTCTGCTGGGGACTGGAGATGTTGAGGCTATTAGAATTGGACAGGAGACATGGATGGGCGAAAGTGATTCAGTGCAGGGGTTTCCTGCGCTTATTGGAGGTCTCAGTGCTCCTAGCACAGGGCGTTTCTTATCGCGGGTGCATCCCTGCTGTCGGGCCTGTGCCCCTCTCTCTGAGCTGCATGGGTTCTGGGGCACCCAGGTCCTCACTGTAAGGTGCTTGAGCGCAGGCGTGCTTTTCGCGAGGCACTTGCTTGCTGATTAGAGGCGCCAGACATGCGGTTGACCTGGAGTACCTGTGTGTCATCTGTGGTTCAGTGCGGTGCTCTCTCTGGTGGCAGGGCAGGGCAGGCCGTGCCGCTCTTTATCTCAGATGTCTGTTTGGATCCCCTTCTGGAGGATTAAACACAGCTGTCCCATCACAACTGATCCCGGGGCGTGGGGGTCATAAAGTTCTCATCCCAGGGGTCTCTTATGGGGATACAACTTACCTGGTGGAGGGAGATTTATATTCCTTCTGATTCATGAAGTTTGTGCCAGGAGGTACAAACAGAACAGAAAGCATGAACCCCTGCTCGTATCACCAGACTCTGCCCCCAAACCATCAACATCCCGACTCCAGGGGCGAAGCTTGGACAGTAGGATGGGGGAGGAGCTGGTTATGAGACTCGGGGATTGAGGTGAACGTAAGGAGCAGTAGGAAGGGAGAGGAGTGCAGATTGTGAGGAATACTTAAACTCAATATGTTGTAAAATAACTTTTATATCTTTAAAACAGAGACGAGAGTGTGTTTTCGTCTGCGTGAGGCATCGTGCTGCTCTGCGAGCCGGGCCTCCCATGTCCGGCTGGCGGACAGGGCAGGGGTAACAGGCTTCTTGCACGCTCATTGGTATGATTTACAGGCCAGGGACTGGCCGCTTGGACACTGGAAGGGCACCCAATACACCATGCCTCTTGGCATGCCATACTTCAGCGGCAAAAGGGTGCCCCGTGAGCTGGCCTGTTTCCTACCCATCTGTGGTGCTAGTGTCGCTCATGACTTGTTGTGGGTTAGGTTAATGCCATTCGCCAGACAGTCGGATCTTCGGATTGTTATGCATTGTGACCAGTTGCGTGGTCTGGACAGTTGGATCATTGGAAATTTAGTTTTGGCCTCCACATGTTAACGTTCAGGGGTGATAGACTTGTTTGTTTGGAAGAGGAACAGTTTGGCCTCTTTATAGGTACTTCTGGGACAGCTGACTCGTGCTACCCCAGTAGTTAATGAGTGGGCACATTCTATGTGTGTGTGGCTCTCTGTGTGTGTGGGGGGCTGTGTGTGTGGGGGGGCTGTGTGTGTGTGTGTGGGGGGGCTCTGTGTGTGGCTCTGTGTGTGTGGGGCTCTGTGTGTGTGGGGGGTCTCAGTGTGTGTGGGGCTCTGTGTGTGTGGGGGGGCTCTGTGTGTGTGTGGTTGGGCTCTGTGTGTGGGGGGGGCTCTGTGTGTGTGTGGGGGGGCTCTGTGTGTGTGTGGCGGGCTCTGTGTTGGTGTGTGGGGGGCTCTGTGTGTGGGGGCTCAGTGTGTGTGGGGCTCTGTGTGTGGGGCTCTGTGTGTGTGTGTGGGGCTCTGTGTGTGTGTGTGTGCGGGGGGCTCTGTGTGTGTGTGGGGGCTCTGTGTGTATGGGGGGCTCTGTGTGTGGGGGGGCTCTCTGTGTGTGTGGGGGAGCTCTGTGTGTGTGGGGGGGACTCTGTGTGTGTGCGGGGGGCTCTGTGTGTATGTGTGGGTGGGGCTCTTTGTGTGTAGTGGGGCTCTGTGTGTGTGGGGCTCTGTGTGTGTGTGGGGTTCTGCACGTGTGTGTGGCTCTGCACACATGTGTGTGGCTGTGTGTGTGTGGCTGTGTGTGTGACTGTGTGTGTGTGGCTGTGTGTGTGGCTGTGTGTGTGTGGGGGGCTCTGTGTGCGTGTGGGGCTCTGTGTGTGTGTGTGTGTGTGGGGCTCTGTGTGTGTGTGGGTCTGTGTGTGTGTGTGTGAGTGTGTGTGTGGCATTTACAAGAGATTAAGCTATTGGCATTGTAAATGAGAATACCATTTATTTATCTGTTTTTCAAAACCAACACATAAATAAAAATGTTGTCATTTACAATGCCAATAGCTCTAACTTTTGCAAAGGCGAGACCGTTGCACTGTAAATGCTTGTTTGGCATTGGTAAAGGTGCCATGTGGCGCACATACATGCCCTTAGGACATGTATGTGCGCCATATATTCGCACACATGTTCATTTCAGGGGTGCATCAATGTGTCCTTATGACACACTTGCACCCTTGAAATTATTCTCAATTTGCGATTCTCAAATTGCAAATCGCAACTTGAGAATGACTTCCCAATCATTCCTATGGGCCTCCTGGCCCATAGAAATGAATGGGAAGGTATCCCTTAATTGCGATTTCGCAATTTGCTAATCGCAATTAAGTAATATTAAAAATTCGCAAAAGAATTGCGAATTTTTAAATACATCCCATTTTGCAATTCTCAAATAGCGATTCTCAAAAAATCGCTATTTGAGAATCGCAAACACGGATCTTGATACATCTACACCAGAGCGAGTGTGGGGGGGCTCTGTGTGTGTGGGGGGGCTCTGTGTGTGTGTGGGGGGCTCTGTGTGTGTGGGGGGGCTCTGTGTGTGTGGGGGGGCTCTGTGTGTGGGGGGTCTGTGTCTGGGGGCTCAGTGTGTGTGGGGCTCTGTGTGTGTGTGGGGGGCTTTGTGTGTGTGGGGGGGCTCTGTGTGTGTATGTGGGGGGCTCTGTGTGTATGGGGGGCTCTGTGTGTGGGGGGCTCTCTGTGTGTGTGGGGGAGCTCTGTGTGTGTGTGGGGGGCTCTGTGTGTGTGGGGGGGGCTCTGTGTGTGTGGGGGGGCTCTGTGTATGTGTGAGCGGGGGGCTCTGTGTGTGTGTGGGAGGGGCTCTGTTTGTATGGGGTGCTCTGTGTGTATGGGGGCTCTCTGTGTGTGTGGGGGAGCTCTGCGTGTGTGGGGGGGCTCTGTGTGTGTGTGTGGGGGCTCTGTGTGTGTGGGGGGGACTCTGTGTGTGTAGTGGGGCTCTGTGTGTGTGGGGGGCTTTGTGTGTGTGGAGCTCTGTGTGTGTGGGGCTCTGACTGTGTGTGTGTGGCTGTGTGTGTGTGGGGGGGGGCTCTGTGTGTGTGTGTGTGGGGGGGGTTCTGCACGTGTGTGGCTCTGCGAGTGTGTGTGTGGCTCTGCGCACGTGTGTATGGCTGTGTGTGTGTGTGGCTGTGTGTGTGGCTGTGTGTCTGGCTCTGTGTGTGTGTGGGGCTCTGTGTGTGTGTGGGGGGCTCTGAGTGTGTGTGGGTCTGTGTGTGTGTGTGTGTGGCATTTACAAGAGATTAAGCTATTGGCATTGTAAATGAGAATACCATTTATTTATCTGTTTTTCAAAACCAACACATAAATAAAAATGTTGTCATTTACAATGCCAATAGCTCTAACTTTTGCAAAGGCGAGACCGTTGCATTGTAAATGCTTGTTTGGCATTTGTAAAGGTCCCATGTGGCGCAAATACATGCCCTTAGGACATGTATGTGCGCCATATATTCGCACACATGTTCATTTCAGGGGTGCATCAGGGTGTCCTTATGACACACTTGCACCCTTGAAATTATTCTCAATTTGCGATTCTCAAATTGCGAATCGCAACTTGAGAATGACTTCCCAATCATTCCTATGGGCCTCCTGGCCCATAGAAATGAATGGGAAGGTATTCCTTAATTGCGATTTCGCAATTTGCTAATCGCAATCAAGTAATATTAAGAATTCGCAAAAGAATTGCGAATTTTTAAATACATCCCATTTTGCAATTCTCAAATAGCGATTCTCAAAAAATCGCTATTTGAGAATCGCAAACACGGATCTTGATACATCTACACCAGAGTGAGGTTAATCCCTCTCCCTTTTCATCCTCAACTGTCTGGCCAGATGTGTCCCCACCATATTGCCCTTCTCATAGGTAGTGCTTTTGAGATGCAGTAGAGGAGTTAACTCAGCCCTATTGTTGTGGATAGTGTTCAGTTTACCCCTAAGGGCCGTTACTTTTCTTTGCAGTGTCAGGGAATGTTACCTCTTGATTTCCCTTTCCGCTTCTTTCAATTCTGTTTCCAACCCCAGTCTTTCCTGTGCCCAGCGCTTGGTCAATTCTGCATTGAGCGTAACACATTGCCTTGAAGGCATCCAAATACGTGGCTTGCAAGGTATCCTTAGGGTCATTTCTGAGGAAGTAGTCGTTTATGGTCTTACGTAATTCGTTGCACAGTAATCGATCCATTGTGAGGGCCACAGGGAAAAACTACCTCTTGTATTTCAGGGGAGGGCAATCCCAGGCCAGTGTCAGTGTCCTTAGGGTATGGTCCAAGATAGTGATCGGGTGTATGGAAGTTGCTTTCAGCGCTGGGATTAACGTCTTGCTTGCAAATATTTAATCAATCCTAGAGTAGGTCCTATGTGTATGAGAAAAGAAAGTGTAGTCCCTATCTAGTTGGTCTCATTACTATCTGTATGTACTAAGCCCAACGCCGAAACATCTTATTTCAAGGCCTTGGAAAAGGTGCTCGAGATTGTCCTTTGGGATTGCATGCTGTCTAATCCTGCGTCACATCTTGAATTGAAATCCCCTATTAGGAAAATGCTGCCCTCAGTGAAACCCCCCCAGCCATAATAGGACCTTATATATGAAAGTAGTTTGTTTGGTGTTATGTGCATATAAAGGGGGAAAAGGGGAAAGTCTCCCCAGTAGCTTCCCTTTAACCATCACTGTCCTGCCCTCCTTATCCATTTTGCTACCTTCTGGCTGGAACTTCAGGGCTCTATGAAAGAGGAGCGCCATCCCATTGTGCTTGGTCGTGGTTGAAGAACGATAGATAATGGGATATATCCTGTGCCTTAATCAATGTTCCTCCACCCTTTTCATGTGTGTTTCCTGCAATGCAACAACATCATGCCTCTGGTTTTGGAGATACTTCCACAATTTCTGGCACTTGCCAGGGGAGTTAAGCCCCTTCACATTCCAAGTTAGCAAAGCAAGCGCCATTTACAATTAGTGTTTGGGGAGCTCCTCCATCATATAATCTGTAGATTTAAGCCTTTTATGTGGGTCTCTCTCCCCCTTTGCCACCCTCCTAGTGGTCTCCACCGCTGATTCATGGGCCCGCGCCACCTGCCTCTTGTGAGTTAACAGTCGTCTGTGCACCCTCCCCTAAATAATAACAAAAGATTTCAAAGTCTAAACTTTTGGGGTCAACTTGACCCAACTCTACCCAGTTAACAGTGATAAAGTACATTTATCATGTGTTTAACATGGATGTATTGGTTCGTGTTTGGTGAGCTGTAAAGTGTAACAATCTAGTCACCTGTTTTAAGTAGCTTCAGGAGGAATAGTAAACAGTGTGTTCCCCCTTCCGGTACTCTTCCTCGCCTCGAGCCATCCTGACCTCCTCCTTGGTTATCATTATATCTAGGAGATGCCCTGACCTCTCAAAGCCCCAAATACTATGGGGCATCCGGAGTGAACTCCCAGAAATGGTCCACACCCTCATCAACATAGCAAGGCAATGAGAAGACAAAACCACTCCCTGCCTGCCAGGGTGTTAATTCACCTCACCGGCCTGTCCCCTAGAGTCAAAGTTAGTTATCGCTGCTCTTGCTCCCCCAGGTACCTCCAAACTTCCATTGTGTTCCTGCATCATTGGCCCTTATCCTTATCCCTTGCACTTGGCAAAGTGTTCAGAAATCAGCCCAATCCACCTCTCTGTCGATCTATCCTCCCCCCTTTAGGGTTATTTCCCTTTTAGGGATTTCATTCTTTCTGCCCCTGCCATTGTCCCGCTCCATTTTTCTCCACGGCCTTTTTCCCAGGGTCGCCTTATGAGGAACCATGCCCCTGATCTTCTGGATTTGCCAGGCCCAAAAGTTCTGCCGCTTCCTCATAGGAGGTGCAGTAGTGTGCTTATTATGTAGTGAAAAAGCAATTCCAAAGGGGTAGGTCCATCTGTATTTTATATGCTCTTGCCGTAGTCTGTCCGTGACTGGTCGCATTGAGCTGGAGCCACATCCTGGAATAGCTCACACTTAATTCCTTGGAAGGATATCTCCTCTTTCAATCTTGCTGACTAAAGGATCGCCTCCCTATTCTTGTGGGAGTGTAGTTTAGCCAGGACGTCCCTTGGTCACTTGTTCCCTCCTGAGAATGGCGGGCCCACCCTGTGCACCCTGTTGTTTTTTTTCTTTGTGCCTCCCGGTCCGAGGACTTCTCCGAATACCCCCAAGACAAAGGCTTCTAGATCTGTCCCTTCCCCTCCCTCCTCCAGATTCTTCTGGCAAACATTGTCTCTTCGAGCTCTGTTCTCGAGATCTTCCCATTTTCGGGTATTGACTAGGAGCTGTTCCTGGAGCCCTTTTGTTGTGTTTTCCATCTCCTCCATTTTACGCTCCATTTCTTGAACCTCAGATTCCACTTCTAATGTGCGACTGCCGACAGAGTCAACATCTTGCTGTAGCAATGTTAGCTTGCCCTGGATGTCAGAGCGGAGGGCCCCCAATGAGCCCTATAAATCCGCTTTAAGCTCTACTCTAATTTCTTTCTTGAAGTCTCTTAGGGCAGATATTCTTTAGTAAGCTCCATCTCTCCCTCGTGTCTGCCTCCTGTTGAGTGCCCTCTCATCTCCGTGGGGCTAAAATAGCCGGAGACACTATTTGACTGTGCCTTTTGGATGGCTTAGAGCCTATAGTGTCAATTGCGGTGTTGCTCTGTTGGCCTTTGCCTCCTCTTGGGGGGCTGGGGCTTCTCAGTCGAGCAGTGAACTTTGGCGGAGTGCTAGTCTCTGGGAGCTACGGGGGCTCATCGCTTTTGTGTGCAGCTTTGGTTGATCACCTTAGATTCATCTTGTGCAGGTGTCCCCAAAACTTCGGAGGGCAGCCCGCTTTAAGAGGGGAGTCCTTCTGCCGCTAGCATAGAAGAGGTTCACATTGGCCCTCTCTCCTTTTGCTGATAAGCCTGCCTAGTTGGTCCCTGTAGGCTGGGATCCCCTTCTTCCAGATCTCTTCCTCCCTTGAGTCTGTCCTTGTGGGGGGGCTAGTTTCCTTCCGCTTCGTATGAGTCCCAACGTCGAGTATGTTCCCTGCATGTGTAGCTAAAGATCATTCATGAGTGTCAGAAATTGTAGGTAGGAGCCAGACTGTTTCAGACCTTAGGTGTGGTGGCCATGTCGAGGTCAGGCACCCGGGTATACTGAAATCCCTCCTTCGCTGCCCCAAGATGCCTCCATAAACCAGGGTAAGCTGCTAAGTAGGACTCTGTTTGCCCCTGCAGATTCCACTAGCCCTACTGGTACCTGAGTTCGAGGAGATCTTTCATGGCTCGCACTGCTGCCTTATTGTGCTGCATGTGGTACAACGAGTGTAGTAAAGAGTTGTAACATCAATGGGCAGGAAATCAAATTATATCATCACTCTTACTGTTTGACAAAAAAATTAATTTACTGCATAGAGTGTCCATGCGGTTTAGCATATATTGGAAAGACAACCCAGGAGGTTAAAAACGAATAACACAGCACCTGTCACAGATAAGATGTAAGGTGACTTCGGCCCCTCTGGTCGAACACTGTCAAGAAAAATCACACATGCCAACTGAAATGAAATGGTTCGTACTAGAACTGGTCAAAAATTCCAAGAGACACCACAGTGTAGATCGGCTGCTTACCCAAAAGGAGAACAAATGGATTTGGGCCTGCAACACTGTGGAAAGGGGGTTAAATTCAATGATTGAGTGGCATGCTTTGGCCACTCTATAATGGCCCACTATAGCATTTTCTGGTGCTTTATTGGGTCCCTTGATGTGACCAACACTGAGATGAGGACAAGGTCTATAACTGACCCTCCTGATTGCCTTGTGTGCCTTGCTATTATGGGTTAATAGGTTATGATTTATTATCAGCTTTTTAATAAGTTCCAAGATAGGTATGGGTTGATACTTAGATTTTGTTACGATCTTTTTTCCGTTCAAAGATGGCCGCGATCGGAGAATACCTGTGTTATAAACATGTGTAAAACATGGGCGAATAAATACAAACTAAAAATCTATGTACACACTTAGCACTTATTATTTTTCATTGAAGGCATCTTTTGAAGGTATTAGTTTTGTTAGACGATGTGTGATCATGATTAGGGGTCAGTATATTATACACTGCATGATTATTGCAAACGTTTTACGTAAATATATTGGAGATGTCTTTTGAATAAATCATTGTAGTCTGGATACTGGTGATAACTCTAATACCAAATGCGGCGTATTTTCTAATACATATCAGTAACGCCATGATCATTTTAACCATTCTAAGATGGCCGCGATCGTTTGTTGGCGTGTGACGTCACGATCCTCGTCTATGTTTAGAGCGGCCCCACTACACACCGCACTCGGTCTTTGTGAGTCGGGTGAGTGTGGAGCTAACACCGCGGTTACCACAGAACGGAAGTAAGTGTAGCAAAAGCCTAGTAAATGTATCATTCTAAGATACTGTTGCTGATTACTTTAGGACCATGGTACTATTGGGACTAAAAAGGTTTTTTCGCAATATAGGTAACTGATGTGCTTCCTCGTAAAGTTGTCTTGTGAGTACGTCTTGATTTGTACACATATTTGGGTGTTCGGGCAGGACTAAGAATTGTGAATATTGGCCATTTTGATGGGTAATTGAGCTGTTGTCTTTAATTCTAGATAGAAATACGACACAGCCTTGTGCAGAGATCTTTGTAAGTATAGGGTGTGATGTTCCAATTCTAGCACTGGATCACTAGTGTTTCGACTTCTGAATTTCACATATTTGTGTTATTGTTGTTGTTTTTGTGTTTAGGCATGGGGTAATCGCCTCCTAATATTAAGGAATACTTCCGGCTGTAAGTACGTTGAATTGTGAGTTTTACAAACTGATATTTTATTTTATTTATTTATTTATTCAAAGTTTTATATAGCGCGAACAGGATCCTTACAGATATCAGAGCGCTTCACAAAGACAGGGTAGGGGCAGTAGGAGTCAACAGAGATAATGGGAACAGTATAATAGTCAATAACATGGTAATAACATGGATAATAAAAACATACATAAAACCAATCCATATACAATCAGGTAAGGAAGTAACATAGGACAGCACAAGTCATTGATCCCACTACAGAGGTGTTCAGGTGGATCAGTAAACCAGCGTGTATCATATCTTGGACGGTAGTAAGAGAGTAGCGTAGTAGTGCCCCCAACAAGTAGAGTATAGTGCCAAGGGATAGGGTGAGCAGTGATACAAAGCAATGCAGACTCTCTGAACCAACATCTATAACGATCAGGAGATCTTGGCCAGAAGGATTTTTTTCACCTCTTTCTTGAAGAGTGCAGTGGAGGAGATCAGCCTGGTTTCAGGAGGGAGCGCATTCCAGATCCTGGGTGCCATTCCTGAGAAGGAGCGCTTGTAAGTTTTCACTTTCCGGAATCTACGAGGTTTCAGGAGTAGATTTTTTGTACTCCTATTGGATCTCGAACCTCCTGATATAGACAGCTTTTGCGCGAGGTAGTTGGGTGCCTTGTGGTGCACGGCCGCGTGTGTCATAACTGCAATTTTTAGCTGTATTCTGGCTTCAAAAGGCAGCCATTTTAGAGACTTTAAGTCTGGGGATATGTGCGAATGCTTTCTAGAGCCAGTAATGAGTCTCGCGGCAGCGTTCAGGGAGGCTCTTAAGGGTGCTGTTGTGGATAGCGGGAGACCGCTGAGGGCCGCAATTCCGTAGTCTATTCAAGGGATGACTAAAGCTTGTACAGCAGTTTGGAAGTCTTTGGCCGGGAGGAAGGGTTTGATTTTCCTCAGCGTGTTAATTTGGAAATTAGCTGCTTTTGTGGCTTTGCTGACGTGCTGCTGCATGTTGAGCTTGGCGTCGAGTGTGATGCCTAGGGATTTCGCCGAGTCCACGATGGTAGGTTGGACATTGAGTGCTGTTAGGTTGTTGAGCCAGGCTTGGGTGGTGGAGATTTTCGCCGGGGGTGTGATGAGTAGGAACTCAGTTTTCAGAGCATTTAGTTTGAGGTGATTATCGGCCAGCCATGATTGGGTGTTAATAAGCGTGGAATTCAGATGTTTGATATCTTCCGGGGATTGTAACTTTAGATAGAGTTGTGTGTCATCGGCGTACATATGGAATTGAACATTGGATGCTTGAAGCAAGGTGGCGAGCGGTTCCATAACGAGGTTGAACAGTGTAGGGGAGAGGGTGGATCCTTGTGGGACACCTAGATCTGCAGGCACAGGTGTAGATAGCACATTGTCGATCTTGAACCTCTGAGACCGATTGTGAAGGAAGGACGAAAACCACTTGAGAACAGTTCCCGATAGCCCCATTCTAGTGCTTAGCAGCTCCAGCAAGTTCTCATGTTTGACCGTGTCAAATGCTGACGAGAGGTCAAGAAGGATGAGGAGGCAGGACTCATTACGATCCAGAATTTGGAGGGCGTCATCAATTATGTGTGTCATAGCTGTTTCCGTGCTATGTTTCGCTCTGAAGCCTGATTGATGAGGGTTGAGGAGGTCAAATTGATCAATGTGTTTTGTTAGTTGGAGTTGGACACATTTCTCCAGCAGTTTGGCCAGGGTGGGGATATTGGTGATGGGCCGATAGTTGTTTAGGTCAGACGGATCAGCTGTAGGTTTCTTGAGTATAGGCGTGACTTGCCCCACCTTAAGGGAGTCTGGAATGTGGCCTTGTTGCAAAGAGCTGTTGATGATCTTGGTCCAGAGAGGGAGGAGCAAGGGGATAAAGTCTTTTACAGCATTAGCAGGTAGAGGGTCTGTGAGGTGATTAGAGGGCTTCAAGGTGCAGAGCAGTTTGTGTATTTCTTCTTCCGAATAGGTATCGAAGTACTGCCAGGATGCTTTGTTTTTAGGTTGAGTGTCTGCCATTCTGGTGTGGTTGGGGTATCGGCTTACATCCATGATGAGGTCATTTCTTATGTTGTCAGTCTTTAGTTTAAAGAAAGCAGAGAAGGCTTCACAATGTGGGGTGTCGTTTGTTGTGCTGTTTGATTGTGTGGGTTGTGCCTTTGTTTGGGTCTTGATTAGCTCGAACAGCTTTCTTGGCCTGTTCTTCGCTTGGTCCAACTGGCGGCTGAAGAAGTCCGACTTTGTGCGCTTTATTCTCCTAAAGTAGGCATTTCTCTTGTTCTTAAGCTTTTTGAGATGCAGTGCTGAAGGGTCCGATCTCCAGGTGCGCTCTGCCATTCGCATATTACGCCTTTCGTCATTGAGTCTGTCATCATACCAGGGGTTAGAGATTTTGGTGGAGACTCTCTTCAGTGGCAGAGGGGCGACTTCATTGACTATTGTATTCATAGAGTCAAGGTAGTGGTCAGTCAGTGATTGAACATCTGAGGCCCCTGAAGGGGGAAGGAGGAGGTTGCCGATGTGGGGAGGTAGGGTAGAGGGGTTGAGATTCTTCAAATCTCTTTTCCATGTTTTGGTTTTGATTGGTTGAGTAGGGTTAGGTTTAACTTTTTCGTTGATAAAGAAGGTGATAATGTGGTGATCTGACCAATCGCAGGGTAGAATCGCCTCCAGTTGAATAGCGCTCTCTTTGGCAATGATGAGATCGAGTATCGCACCTTTGTCGTGTGTTGGTTTATCGCATACTTGGGTGAGGTCAAGCGCATTGAGGAAAGTTTTGAGACTATTCACCGTGGTGTCTTTCTGATCGTTCCAGTGGAGATTGAAGTCACCCAGGTAGACTTGAGTGGTCTGCCGACCGGCATTGGAAGTGATCAGGTCCATGAATTGTTGGGTGAATATGAGATTGTCACCAGGCGGGTGATAGATGAGATGTAAAGCACAGACTTGTTTGCCCTCACTGGTGATGTCGAGGCAGAGGAGTTCACAGGAGGAAAGGGAGGGGGAGGTGACTTGAGTAACGGAGAGGTTGCTCCTAAAAATGCATGCAATTCCCCCGCCCGTCTTGCCAGGAGACCTGTCCAGCCTAATGATGTGATAATTGGGGGGGACTAGTATGTCCATAATCGGGGTAGAGGCTTCAGTGAGCCACGTTTCCGTTAGAATGGCTAGGTCCAGATCCCTATCTGAGACGAGATCCGCGATGTCGGAGGAATGTCTCTGGGCCGATCTGCAGTTTAGTAGGATGCATTTGAGTTTGGGAGAGAGAAGGGTGGTCGAGCTTTCTAGTGTGAGGGGAACTTTTCTGAGGTTGTTAGGGACGGAGCCTCTGTTGTTGAGTGTTGGGGGCCTTAGAGGGTTTGTAAGAATTGTGGGTATGGGGATGTGTGAGTTGGAAAAGTCTTTTACCGGACCTGGGCCATAAGAGCGTAGGAGAGAGCATAGGTCGCGGTCCGACAAGGGGTTGAGAACACGACGGGGGCGGTGGGAATTATTGCGAACGGGGATAGTAGGCCATTGCTGGTGTCGTCGGGGGCGAGGGTATGTAGGGAGGGTGCGTCGTTTGTAGGGTAGCGGGATGGTGGGAGGTAGACTGGGCTGTGAGGAGAGAAGGTCTTTGATTGCGTGAATGTCTTTTTTGATTTGTAAGATTTCCTCTTTGACTTGTTGGAGGGTGGATAAAGTCAGGTCAGGAGGGTCATTGGGGAAGGTGTTGGTGGAGAGAGCCATTGGTGAGTGGTTGAGTGGTGAGCTGGAGAGCAGGCAGGGTATCGGGGGGGGTATACTAGCGTTGTTGAGGGGTTCCGCGGTGCTAATGAGTGGGATGGTATTCAAGGTGTGGACATGTTTGTGTGCGAGGGGTGTGGGTGATGCAGGTGAGACAGGCGGTGGGTGGGAAGCATAGGTAGTGACTTCAGTGGGAGACGGTGCCGGTGAGTAGAAGAGTGAGTGAAGGCTGAGGACAGTGGGGGAGACAGGAGGGTAGTGAGGGCTGAGAATAGGAGGTGGGAGAGAGGGGGATGCTAAGGTAAGGGAGGAGGTATGTTCTGTATCTTTTGTTGGGAGGGAGATAGAGTTGTGAGTGGGAGTGGGGAGGGAGCAGGGAAGGGAGAGGTGTCTGCCGTGGGGGGTATGGGGGGGATGGGTGGATAAACTCCGAGTGATGGTGTGTGCAGATGTAGGCGTGTTGTGGGTGGGAGTTGTTGTGTCAGGTGTGAGAGACTCGTGGGTGGGAGTGGGGAGGGAGATGGGGAGGGAGAGGTGTCTGTCGTGGGGGGGATGGGAGGGGGGGGTGGATAAACTTTGGGCGGTGGCTTGTTCAGATGGTGGTGTGTTGTGGGTGGGGGATGGTCTGCCCGGGGGGGGAGGGATGGAGGGGGTATGAGTGGGGATAAGAAGGGTCATGTTAGAGGGGCTGCTAGTATGTGCGGTGGAGTTATTTGTGACTGTCCTTGGGGAGTGGGGGGCGTTAACAGCAGGTGGGCCATTTACTTGGGTGCTAGGGGTAGAAGTGTAGTAGGTGGTGGCTGCGACATCAGGGGTGATAGTGCTGGCGGAGTTCTGGGTGGGGGTCCGCAGCTTGGAGAGGTGCTCTTTGAACTTGGGGAACAGGTTGTCTAGTAATTCCAGGTTCTTGTCCGTGGATTGGATTAGGACAATCCCGTTATTGTAGATAGTAATGGTAGACCTGCCAGGGAAGAGGTGGGAAGGTGTGATGGTGAGAATTAGGCCATGAGTTGTTTTCCTAGTGGTGGAGACTGTGAGTAGGGATAGAAAAGTTTTTCTCCATTGGGCTCTGCGTGAGGTGTGGAAGATGATATCAGTATTCAGGGCTCCATTGCCCGGTGAGAAGTAAGTGTCGGCAAAGGGTGTTTCAGGGTGCGACCTCAAGAAGTTGTGTTTAAAACGTTTAGTGGCATTTTTGGAGAGAGGAGTGGAGGGGTAGTTAATTCTAAAAGTGTGCTTGCCGTTGAGCTCCATTTTATAGAGGCTATGGTGTTAGGAGTAGGAAATAGGACGATAGTACAAACTGTCAAACGCTAGTTACAGGGCCAAGGAACACACTAGTGAGTGTCACTAGTGATAGCCTATAATATAAATAATATACTGGAATAACATAAAATACCTATGCAGGCAGTAAAATACCTGATATGTGGTGGTGGTGGTTTCATCTTTACACACACTGATGTATGTCTTGGTGTGTAGTTCTCCGCTTTTACACGGGGGAGTGTTGCATCTGTTTGGGCCCTTTTGGGTGAGCAGACTATACTTTATGTAGGGATATGTAAGTTTTTACATTGGTTTTATATATTTTAATCTTTACTAGATATGTATGTGCAACATTCCGTCCTGTTGATCGTCCTGTGGATCGTGTAGACCGACGTGGGACCGAAACGTCGACATCTAACACCGTTTTGCTTCTACACCATTTGTTTGGATTTTGAACTTAATGTTGTATAATATGAAATTCATGTGTTGTATGGTATTTAAGCTCCCCATACTCTGAGTAAAAGGTGTTTTTTGATACTACTATTATTTGTGGTTAGAACTTTTGTAGTATATATGTGTTGCCATGTTGCAATTATAACAATGAAAAGTACACAATCTTATTAAATATTTGTGTAAAAATTGTAAAATTTTCCTGCATTTTTTGGATTTTGGATCACGGTTGTGACATCTCTGAAAAGTGTAAATCCTTGTGAAACAATTCCTATGTGGGACAATTCTTGCTTTTGTTATTGGAGTCAGGCATCAGCCTCCAAGTGTGTTCCCTCCCCTGTTCGCTGGACCAGGGGGGAACCTGCAGGAAGGCAGCTGCTCGCTTGTTAGTCCAGCAGGCTCAATTTCAATTTTGGGTCTGCGAGACCTGCGATGCCGGGAGTCTTGCAGTTCAAACCCCCCCCCTCTCCCACTGATGCAGTGCTCTTGGCGTTCCTCCCGAGAGCGGGGGAGGAAAGCCTGACCACCTGCGGCTCACCAGCCGCAGGTTGTCCAGCTTCAAGATGATCGTCCCATTCCACAATGTAGTGCAGTGATGCACAGCAGGCTTATCTCTTACTCAGAGCCTCTCCCTGTGCTGCAGGCCTCCACAGGCTTCCACCTGTCCATCGATTTCAATGTTTCTCCGGCAGCGATCCAGTAAGATTTTAGGCCCCCCTTGCTCTCTGGTTTCTCCGAGCTGTTCCCATTTCAGGGCGACACCTCCAGGCTTGCTGTGGATGACTTTTCTTGCTTGCTCACCTCGGAGCCTCAGAGGCTCAGGTCCGCTCAGCGATCTTGGCTTACCATGCCACCGTAGTTTATTTTTTAAAAGTCAAAATTCTCCAGGGGAATGAGGCTGCAGGCTGTAGACGACGAGGGCTGAACAAGGTTGCATATCCCTTCTGTGAGGAGCCGCTGAACAGGATTTTTTGCTGCGTAAAAGAACGTAGCAGGAGTTACTGCTAAGTCAGGCCGAACATGGATGCACCTTGGACTGATCAGTGAACAGGTGGGTCCTAGTCTCCTTTTGGTTCTTAGAGCACCTTTTGGCTGAAAGGGTCAGCACTCACTCAGGCTGGGTCCAAGTGCGGGTTCAATATGGTTGGTGCCTTTTCTGTCCCTAATTCCCTGATGCTCTGATCAGGACACCAGTCAACTAGCTCTTTGAGTCACTTTGGTGGTCCAGGGTCAAAGCAAAAAAACAGGTATCTAGCAGCAAGGCAGTCCTCTGAGGGCACAGGGCAGGCTCCAGGCAGCTAGGTAGTCCTCTTGGTGAAGGGAGGTTCTACGAAGTGCACCGCATACCAAAGGCAGCAGGATAGTCCTCTGATAGTCCAACACAGGTCCAGAAGTGAACTGAAGAGTGGGTCTTAGGATCCTAATTTTATACCTGGTGGCAGCTTTGAAGTGGTAGAAACTTGCATACCTCCCCCACCCCAACAGATGGTGCTTGAGTTCCCTTCCTCCCTGACCCGATCCCATGATGTCTGGGGGCACAAAAGGCCAGTTTGATGTTCTTTTGTTTGGGCTGTGTCAGTGCCTTTGAAGTGTAGGCGGGGTCGCACAGAGCTGCACTCCTCCCATCCTATCAAGATGGCCCATCTTTCCAATACCCACTCACCATTTTGCGTGAATGTCTGTGATGAACACACAAAGGCCAAGGGACCTCTACACCAAGTCATATGACCCAGGAAACAGTCTGCAGGTGTCAAGTGGTTTGGGCAAGAAAATTCCAACTTTATAAAAGCGGTATTTTCAGAAATGTGACTTAAAATTTCGACTATTAAAAATGGTTTTAAAATGCAGCTCCTTAGAAACCAAACATGACATTTCTAACTGCTCCAAAACAAAAGTTACTACTTTTTAAATGCAAGAAGGTAACCCAATGTTATGCTATGGGAACGGTAGGCTGCACAGTAGTAAAAGACACATTTGTGAATTCTTCACTAACAGGACACATAAAAGGTAAAAGTATATGTCCAATTTTTTTAATTCCAGGGGTTTATTTTTTAAGGTCAAATTGGCAGTTTAAAACAACACACAGGTTGCAATGGCAGGCCTGTGACATATTTTAAGAGGCTAGACAAGTGGGTGGTACAGTAAGTGCTGCAGGCCTACTACCCACTATTAGCATTTCATTTACCAGCACTGAGTATATGTTATATCACTTTACTAGGGACATATAAGTAAATTAAGTATGCCAATCAGACATACGGCAAATGCACCATGTTTTAGGGAGTGGGCACACGAATGTTAGCACTGGTTAGCAGTGGTAATGTGTACAGAGTCCTAAGGCCAACAAAAACAAGTTCAGCAAAACAAGAAAGGAGAAGACATAAGGTTAGGGGAAGGCCACGCTAAGGCTGACAGGTCTAACAATCTGCAAACAACATTAATAGTTGTCAGGGATTAATATACCACCAGTAATAGAGTACACTACATCCAAGTAACGGGTGATAGATTTAGGTCATTTTCCTGTTGCGTCTTCCCTGTTTGGGCCTATTAGGAAATGGAATGGGCCTAGGGTCAGAAACCCTGTTCCAAAATACCCAAACATTCTCAGGCCAGCAAGATCTTGAAATGCGCAACTTCTAATCACTAGACCCTTATTTCACTCCTTGATTAAGCATTCATACAGTTATACCATCCCTAATCTTGGGTGTAACTTATGTTGCGTAAAATGCTAACTCCAACGCTGCTGCACTTTACCATCTCTGCTGGATGTTGATCCATTACTACTTTTGGGTACAGAACTTAAGGACCACCACAATGGCACCGTATACTCTACTGATTTACTTCCTCGCTGCTTCTGAGTCTAAAAGAAAAGGTCTACGACTGTAGTTCCCATCCTTCCTGAGTTGCTCCATCACTGTTTTTTAGTATAACCCTTAAAAACCATGAGACCGCCTACAAAAACCACAAATGTACAACTCGTTCAAATGTTTCCTGTTCTATTCTGATGCCTGTGCACATTGACCCTCCTTTCCTTGATAGTAGCAACAACCATCTAGCAAATGGAAATCAGGTATCAGAACCAGGGGCGGTGGGTGACATTTGAAAGTGGTGAGGCGCAAATTGATTTGCATACAGCACCGTAGCGAGCGAGCCCGAACCCCAAAAGGGGGGCTTGGGGGGATAACCCCCCCCCACGAAAATTTTGAAAAAAAAGAAGAAAAATCGTGCATTTTCAAGCAAATTTGAGAAAGCAGGAAGGTTAATAAAGCAATTGTGAAAGTGCAGTTATTACATTAATAGATGGCATAATAGGTAGCTGCTTATTCAGTATAACCACAGAGCTTCATACATTCACACTTGTAAAAGCCTCTAATGTGAGCCATGATGTCTTGCCTAAGGCGCAAACTGGACTGATTAAGGTAATGCATTTTAAATATAAAATGGAAATGTGAAAGGAGTGTGTAGGAAGACTTCATGGACATTGTTGGTAATTTAAACACCATTATTCAGCTCATGGATATCTTCTAATAGTTATGCGCGGCAGCTTGCCTCTCTAAAAGGCATAGAAAATCCTCTGAAACATCACACATGATGCATTCTAAAATGTTACAAGTCATGCACTAGGCTGCCCTTTTAAGTACATTAAGCACGTACAGGGATATTATTACAGAGTAAAAATATTTGATGTAAACAAGGGAGTAGCCAGAAAAAGAAAATATGCGCGAGACAGGCTTAGAGGGAGAGCTCCCCCTGAGGGAGTTCTAAAACATATTTCCTGCCCCATCACCCTTTGCATAACTTCAACACTCTGAAACACGTCGCTTCATAAACATGGGCAAGAAACTTGATGGAGCTGTGAGGTCCTGCGACAAAGGCAGCGTTACTCTTCCTATAAGCCGGGAAGCTTAGTGTTCCTGAATGACATGCATACATGTGTACCTAAAGTTGTGATGCACCCGTCAATAAAACAAGGTATATAATGCGTGCTTAGGTAAAACATACTTTCACCGATGGCTATCTTAACGTGGAAAAGCAGATGCTATTGTTATCCAACTCAACGGTATTTATTTTATCGACCTTAGAAAAATGAAAGGCTAAGTGGGCAAGCTAGGATTGGAACATGTGATCATGGAGTCCAACAGAGAGCTATGACATAAATGCTTTAGACCACAGACCATCGCTGTTTTGGAGATGTGTTGGTGGGAGGGGCAGAGAGGGCATGGCCACAGACTACTACTGGATAGTTTTGCATGTCTTAAATCTAAGTAATACTGCACCACCTAGAGACAAGGCCACTGGAATTATGCGGCAGGGAAGGACCAAAGTATGTGGCAGGGTTGGCTAGATTATGCATCAAGAAAAGTCAAATTGTGCAGTGTAATGTGCCACACTCTGTGATAGTATTACTTCATAACTTTGACAGTTTTACACATGGTAACGGCGTTATGGCAAATATTTAACCTTACTAATCCCCGATTATGCGGAAAACGCTGCGGCAACAGAATCGCATAATTCTGGTGGTCTTGCCTATAGGTGTGAAACAAACTAGTGATGCAGAGACCTTGTCTGAATGTTGCAAGTGACCTCTAACCTGCAGAGCTCGCAGTGTCACTTGAACTTTGCCAGAGACGTCCAGCGCATTAAGCCTCTGACAGTGACGCATAGGCTTGGCAGTGGCAGAAATCAAGCAACGTTCTTTAAAACTGGAAGATCTGGCTACAGAGGTGGACTAGAAATAAGTTAGTTGAAAAGTTGCAGAACCGCCATGATCCTAATATTCAAGTGATCTACATTTTGAGAAACCTGTAAAAAATGCAAAATTGATCCCTCTGCTACCATCGGCGCAGCTATCAAACTCAGCTTTCATGTGAACTACACTGGATGCCTTCTCTCAAAGTCAACACATACATGATAATAATAACAAATAACAATTCATGCCTTTTTGCAAACGCGTCACATAACCCACACAGCAATAACTCCTCCAACAACGTTATGAGTGCTATCAGCAGAAGCAGCCTATCCAGATGAACGTGATTATCGACAGTTAATCAAAGAAAGCAGTTACACAGAATGCATAGTTTATATCTGAATCACCTTAGAGGGATGATCATCTTATAAAAACAGATATTCAGTAATGTTCACATTGTAAAAACC
The DNA here is from genome assembly GCF_964261635.1 of Lissotriton helveticus. Taxonomy (NCBI): domain Eukaryota; kingdom Metazoa; phylum Chordata; class Amphibia; order Caudata; family Salamandridae; genus Lissotriton; species Lissotriton helveticus. The sequence goes on along the minus strand of NC_136072.1, from coordinate 155,397,060 downwards.
AGCATTTGCATTTCACCAATTCATGCGCTCTTGCATTTCAGAGGTTGCTGAAAGGCTGTGCATAGGAGAAGTTTTCATCACAATACTGTAGCTCTGCAAGAAACGCCAGACACAGACGGCTGCTCAGAGCCAATGTCTGAATCAATCTAGCAAGTTTAGAACTTTACACTGGCAATGGGATTGTGCGGGGTCTGCCAGTGCTTGGTCGAGCAAGTGATCAATAAAGTAAATTCCTGGTTCAATTGGTAGCACCATGCCTTCCTGAAGAATACGTCCAGTACGCAAGCTTTTGAGACCAGGCTCCGTACCGTACTCCATTCAACTCCCTCTGGGTAGCCTCCAACATCATGCATGTCAATGCCAAGAAAATGTCCCCAAAACCGAGTATCCTCAGAGGAAACCCGTTACTTCCATCACTTACGACACCAAAAGCACAGCTCCCCGTCCCCAACAGATCAGGGCATCCTGCATCAGGCCCAGTTACAGTTAGGTGTCTGAGTGGGTTGCGTGCCTGCTGCACACAACAGTGTGATGCATACAGGTTGCCGCCATAAAAAAGCAGTAATGGCCTAGGGCCAATAAATGGGTATCATCTGAGGGATGCAGGGTCTGTAAAAAAGATTATGTTTTATTTGCCTTTAAAACGCCCTAAAGTGTTTCCTGATCACAGTAGGCCCCCACACCCGCAGGCCTTTCTTCCACAGCCACTTTTCTTTATCACTGCGATCAGCCCTACAGGAATAGTGACTGGAGCGTTAATGTCTGACCATATACCCCCCAACTAATGTGCCACTTGAGAGCTGTAGGTTCAGATGCGTGGCTTTATAGATAGATCATATCACGGGGAACCACAAAGTCACTATACAAATAACATTCTTTTGCAGAAGTATATTTGACAGGGCTTTTGTGCTGTGATACTTATTTGGGGGATTTAAAGTTTGAAATAATGAACATGAGATCTGTCTTAGCTTCTTTACAACCACCCCCTCAGATGGTCTCCCCTGACAGCGTTATTTTGGTTTCCATTCTTTCTTCTTCCTTCGCCCACCAGACTCGCCATCCTGTTCACATTTAACTCTGAACAAGAAGCAGTACATTGTGCAATCGATGTAAACAAACCTGGGGGCAATTGATCGAACATGCATTTTCCCAGTGACGCATTTCTTACTGTACCCAACTACATCACCATCTGCGGAGCCCAGAGAGCTGAAGTCCCCGTTACTCCCTAGGAACGATTCGAGTGACTAGCAGTACAGCAGGTGCAGTGACACCGTGGCCCCGGGTGTGAGGGTGCCGAGCCCTGTTTACCAACAGTAGGACCCCGACAATAACCATGTGTCAGGCCGGCAGAGCCCGGGCTCACCTGGGATATGATGTGTGATTAACATGCTGATCAGCCCACATTAGTCATTGGTTGATGGCAACTGTCCTTCATGATGTGTAGGGTTTTACCTATGCACCAGAAAAGGGCCTTTAATTATAGGAGGCATATGAGGCGAAGCATCCTCCTTTATTCCTCGTCACACTGGCATAATGTCAACACAGGAACATTGTAAGCACAGGAGCATCTGCAGAGGCTAGAGCAGAGAGGTCCGGTGATATCTAGGTACTGGATTAATCTCTGATGCAGCCTGCTACCAGGAAAGGGTTGACCTGAAATCCGGCTTGCGGGACCATGAGATGGGAGCGAAGTGTCAGAGCACAGTCCCCTCAGGTTCTCGAGAGTGTGATTTTTCGCCTTCTCCATCGACCCAATGCACTTTCCACCCTCTAAAGACAGAGAGGTGCAGAATGACCTTTAAAAACCAACATTTGGAACAGATGGTCACCGATGCAGGACTAGCATTGACAGCTACAATGGACACAGAAGAACTACAACAGCATCAACCGACAAAGAAAAGGGACTACACTGACACAGTGCATAGACATAGAAGACAGGTAAGATATAGCAATAGGAGGCGCTTCAGGAGTAATGTCCTTGGCTTCATTTGACTAGCATAGAACTCCCAAGATGCAATATGTCAGGCATGACTAGCTCGTGCAGTCCTAATTTTTACTTTCAATTCTGGTTCTTGCGGTTTTGCTTTTCTCATTGTAAATGCAGAACTACAAAACCAGAATGAAAGGGGAACCCCAGACGGGGTAAGCTGCTCATACTTAACATGGAGCTAATCAGGACAAATACAATATTTCGTTGATGCTAATTAGGATGAAGGACACAAGGTCGCGTAGCAAAAAAGATGGAGAAGCCCATGAAATACTTGTTTAAGACAGAGATATGGTGGAGAGAAACTTACTAAAAGTGATACTCTAGGTTCAACGTGCCATTGTCTACATGGGAGAGATATCTCGGAATATAAAGCTAAACAATGAAACAAGTTACAATGGCGTCTCCCAGCTTTCTTCCAAACCCCTGGATTGGGCAGTCTATGGGAGTGGGAAGTAGAGGCGGCAAGCTAGGAATCATCAACCATGGTGGGTCCATAGTAGGTGTCCATAAACACACTTAGATCAACATGCACACATGTGCAATCGCACACAGGCCAACAGATTCACTGACACCTCTACACACAGAGTTGAACTTCCAAGCACACAAGCACACACAACAGACAATTGCACATCCGATACTCACACAGATCATATAGCCATGTTCAGAGGCAGAGCAAAACGCCTATAGGCATTCAGGCACATGCAAATTAACATATATACAGGTACATGTGCAGATAGAAGGCACCAAAAGCACAAAAGCAAGCCTGCAAGCATTCAAGCAGACAGAGACCAACAGACACCAGGGAGAGGCCAACTGACATAGAGGCACCCATTTACAGACAAGCAACACACGTAGAGGTTCAAATAGGAACACTGGCAACACACAGCATTACAGACTGCATTCATGCAAGCATGCAGGGTGTGGTGGATAAATAGATAGTGCACGGCTGTTTATGGGTAAAGTAATGCTTTTAAGGATAGAGTGAATATGCTTGGATAGATGAAATGATCGATGCCTGGGTTGATGGAGAGATGAATATGTGTGAAAGGGTGAGCTTTGAGACTGGTTGGGAGAAGACAGCATAACTGTAAGTAGAAGAATATCCCTCTAAACCAGCAGTCGATTCACTCATTAACACACCTGTTTATTCATTCATGTACTCACACTTGCGTTCGCATGTATATCCATGCTCACTCATTTATCCATCCATGCACCCACTCATGTATTTATCCATGGGTGCAGCATCCATTCACTCACTCATTTGTGAACTCGCGCCAGGATACTATACTTTTTAGTAATAGAGCGCGCTACAAAAGCCTCTATAATAATAATAATAATAACTTTCCTCTGGACATGGTCTCTCATTCATTAGTTGAGACACTCACACAAAGATCTACCTATTGACTCACTGCCATTTTCATCTGTGCACCCATTCACACAACCACACACACAAACACACAAAAACTCACCAATCAAGAAGCACCTTCTCGTAAATAAACAACATGACTTTGTCAATGTTTGCTCTTATTGTAAACAGAGCCTGTAAACGACGGTTAGAATAGTCAAACAAGCAATTGCAAAGCCGATAGATCTCGCTTTTGGGACCTATTGTCTTTGCCAACGGTCTGAAGCCACGCTGTACAGCAAGCACGATGACGTGCAGCATGGCTAAAGACAACATGCAAAAAAAAGGGGCTATGACAAGGCAGCTGCATTATTTTGTGTGGGTGTGCACCACACATGCACATGCCAACAAAATAATACTCACACTTTAAAAAAAATATTTGCTGTGTTAGATTGGTAAATAAATAAAAAAATAGCGCCAAAGTGTTTCGTTTTTTAAATTACTGGTGGTGGGGGAGCAACTCTGAGAGCGCGGGCGGGAGGGGGAAGCATCACTAAGGGACTCAGAGGGTGACGGGAAGCAACACTGAGGTTTGGAAGGAAGGAAGTAACATGGAGGGTAGAAGAGAGGGGAGAGGCACAAGGGGAGAGAGAGCAACATGGAGCAGGCGGTGGAAAAGCACAAGGTGAGAAAGCAACGTGGAGGACAAGTAAATGAGGGCGAGCACAACTTTGAAGGGAAAGGGAAGAGGCACAGGGGCGGCAATGAGCAAGGCAGAATTTGAAACTGTCACGAAATGCTTAACACAAAAGAAAAAGTAGTGCTTGAAAAGCAAGGAGTAGACCTCACCCAGCTCCTCGTCGGGCAGCTCGCTCCACTTCCTCCTGCTGTTGGACGCCGAGGACTTCTTGATCAGGAAGGCCCGCAGCATGTTTCTGGGGGTGCCAGGCAGTGTGCGGGTTTCTACTGGGGTGTCGCGCCCCTCGATCTAGTGCCTCGCGGCGGTTCCGGCACTTTGTGTGCCTTCCCTGCGGGTGTCTGGCCTCTCTCTCTCGGGGTGCTCACTGCTCAGCCGCTCGCTCTGGGGTAGGTAAGTCTCTGCAGAGGTTCCCACAGGAGGGAGGTGTTGGGTGGCAGCTCCCGCCCCTTCCGAAGGTGCACCGGGCTGGTCCAGGCAGCTCTCCTTTTGTGAGACTTTTTTACACTGTCTCCATCTCGCTTCTTTTCTCTTTCCTTGGACTTCCCGCCGATAAGATGAAGGAAACCTTGCATCCACTCAGAAACGAATGCCAGGCCACCCCCACCCGCGGCATCCAATGGGATGCTGCGCCGGTGGACCAGCCAATCGATTGGCTAGGGGGGCACATTTCGCCCTCGCCCTGTCGCCCTTTGGAGACCCGGGCTGTGGCACTGTGGCAGGCGAAGAACAAGCACCCCTGGGTCCCGCTGGGGAACTTACAGTGCGCATGCTTGAGAAAGTTGCCAACTTTCCCAAGCATGAGCACTGTAAGTTCCCCAGCCTGCGCACTACGTCTGCTGCAGCCTGAGTGTGGACTGTCACTCAAGCTTCAGCAGGCCACCCCCCCTGGCAATTCCCGGCGGCTGATTGTTCAGCGTGTATTTTATTTAGATACGGCCGGCTGCCGCGATGCGTCCATGGTGGCTGGTGGGGCTACGCCTCTACGCCCCAATGGACGCACCGCTGCTGATCAGAACCGGATAATCAGTCTCAAGTACTTGAAGTTCTTCCAATTCTAGATCAGAATGCTCAGGGTACTATACAGCAATCAACCCAGATTCCTCAATCCCTCAGCCCTGAAGCACAGTTGTCATCAGAGGCCATTGTCTCTACCTTACCTGTAGACCTCTCCTCAATATTAACTATGTTTGTAGTGAATGAGCCACTTTAGTGGTCTGATGATCTTTGATGACCCTCGATCACCACCATTGTATACTGATTTTAGTGTGCTATGCTACTTTAGCCTTAATGTAGGGTGGTCTTGCAATAGAATAATCTTGCCAAAGAATAGAAGGTATGGGATGTCAAGGTTTGAGAAATTGTAAGTGTGGTCTCCACATAGAAATAATTCAGTTAGCCAGGATTAATATCCGTTTTTTCCAGCTCGTAGTATGGAGGACAGAGACATTTCTGTTTGCAGAAAAAGTTTCTTTATTTTGATTCACACAGCAAAGACAGCCGACACGTGTTTCGCCCCCTCTTGGCGATTTGCGCCGGGGCTTTCTCAAGGCTCAATAGGATAAGTCTCATAAAAATTTCGATTCAAGGTAAGTACAGTGTCCGACCGGGAGGTATTGACCTAGGAACGACCATGCCGGGAGGACTATAGGAACGAGGGCATCAGCCCATAAAGAAATATTTTACTACTGAAGATTTATATTTTTATATGTCGGACACTGTACTTACCTTGAATCGAAATTTTTATGAGACTTATCCTATTGAGCCTTGAGAAAGCCCCGGCGCAAATCGCCAAGAGGGGGCGAAACACGTGTCGGCTGTCTTTGCTGTGTGAATCAAAATAAAGAAACTTTTTCTGCAAACAGAAATGTCTCTGTCCTCCATACTACGAGCTGGAAAAAACGGATATTAATCCTGGCTAACTGAATTATTTCTATGTGGAGACCACACTTACAATTTCTCAAACCTGTCTTTCTAACTTGAAGCCCAAGAGGTCCAGAGCTTCGAGTGTGTCTCCATCCACCAACTAATCGTACTTATTTAAGTGTTGTCCAAAGCCTTGAAACCCTTGGACCTTCTGTTACCTTTCCACATGGGATGTCAAGGTGCAGAGTTGTTGGTGATGGTGCACACATGTGCTCCATAGGGGATACTGAGGGATTAAGGGCATAGTGTTATTTGAGTTAGGTGAATTATGACTTTAGCCTATTGGCTTTGACGTGGTATAATAGCATTCTGCTTTCTAAGTAGTAGAGGCCTATGCTTGAGCAACTCCATATTCTAAACTGCAGCCATCTTCTGAGCCTCTCTAGGTGAGAGGTGATATTTGAGATTACATGTGTTGTCCACCAGTAGTGAACCAGACAGAACCGGTTCTTATCGGGTGGAATGTGCTCTCTTCGTGCCGAGTCAGAGCAAAACGCTTGGCCAGCTGCTTGTTGTGCTCTTGGTACGAGGTGGTACAGGAATCCAGTAAGAACTGTGGGCGGAGTTAGCTAGAAACTTCGATGGAGAGCTGCATTCTATATTAGAGAAAGGGGGTCCGAGAGATTTAGAGATTCAGAGATGCAGGCAGAGAGAGTTTCTGAGAGGCAGAGAGCTTCTGAGATGCTGAGAGATGCTGATATGCTGAGCTGAGATGCTGGTCTGGTGTTTTGGCGGTCTGAGGATACATCACGGGGCAGACGTGCAGACGTGTGTGTACCACAGAGAGTCCGGACACAACCAGAGAGAGGGGGAAAGAGAGACGGACCCTTCTTCAGATGACAAGACGCCTAAGATTATGGTGAGGTGTTCGATGTATATCTAACTTTATCTAACTATGCTTTTATTTTCAGGCTCTATGTATATCTATGATTGCTGCTAATGTTTACTGTGATGTTTAGTTATTTCTTTCTTTTGTCATCCTATTATCATGTAATAAAGAAACCCTAGAGCATATCATTTGTTGGTATTCCTTGTGAGGGAAGGTTGAGCCCCTTTTTACCAAGTACTTACAGAGGGATGGGCGATTCCCCTCTAATGTGTAATTGTTGATACGGAAGGGAAAATGCCTCCCATCAGGGATGTCTAAATTACATTGCCAGGAGGAGCATGCGTTGTGTACCCTCTTAGATTGGGAGGTGTTGTGACTTGTTGTTATTTGCGAGCTCCTCAGCAATGGTATTATATATATTGTCAGTGTTTATTCCTTTCTTGGGTAAGTATTGTGAAATGTGGTGTCTTTCTGTAACCTGAGAAAGGATGTGGTAAGTAATGACCTGGTGACTGACAGAAGCACCAAAACATAAGGAGAAACACGTCATTACAATTGGCGTAGTCGGTTGCAGGATTTGAACGTTGATTTTAAAAGGGGAAAATATTGTTGTTTTTTTAAAGCAGACTCTCAGATATCAGTTGATTTATTTGCATGGGGATAGCCCATATGGTTTTCTGGCTCAGGAGTGAGCTAATTGTGTTGTGTTGAATGAGAATTTCTGTGTGTTTGAATGTGTTTTGTATAAAGGGCTTGTGAATAGCTTTTTTACGTTAGGCAGAAAGGGCGGGATCCCTTTACAGTGTTCAGTAAAAAGAAATGCATTTAAAATGTGCTGAGCTGCAACGTGAATGTAACATCTCAGAATATAACCCTGAAAGGTGGGATGATGTTTCAGACAGAGATAGTGGGATTATTTTTAATGTGTTGTTTAACGTGCAGCCACAATTTGAGCATTTGCCAAAAGAGCTGAAGGAAATGTTAATTGATGCCCAGTGTGAAAATATTCCTTTGATAACAGACTTAAATGTGCATGATACATGTGAAAAATGTTACAGAAAATCTAGTCAGGTTGCCAATTGCACAGGCTGTTTTAATTAATTCTTCCGAAGAGAGTTTTCAGTCAGATAAGAAGACCCGTGTTTTAGAATTAATCACCAGTGGTGGAAATAAATCAGACCTAACAGTGCACGATACATTTTGCTTTAAAAGAAAAATGCAAGCATATGATTTTGAAAGTGTACAACAGTGAATTGTGTATGACTGGTTACTCCCAGGTTTTAAAAGTGTATTTTGTAATTTTAACCAAGAGCAATGTGCCCATTTTAGCTACAGTGGAGTGAAGGGACTTTTCAATTCAGATGCTGAACAAATGCCCTTGACTATGTGCTTTGGCAAACTAAAAGATACGGGACAAAACAGCGTGAAAGGAAAGGTGATTTGCTTATGGGAGGTCGCACTAGTTGTAAAATGGCCCATATAGACAGAATAGCAGTTGGGTAGGATTTCACAGAAGCAGGGTTGGTGACCCCAAAAACTACTGTTTTAAATGATTTTATGTAGCTGGTGCACAAATATGATAATTCTTTGCCCATGACGATTGACGGTTATAAATTGAACAAACATAGACCTTCTTTGACTGATGCTACCCCAGATAGTACAGAAATGCGATGTGATGTTGTTATGCAACTTTTTAAGGTTGTCACTGTTTTATACATGATAGTTTAAATTTGCCTGGATTAGCTGCACAGAAGAGCAGAGCATTTAGAAATAGAACGCAGGATTTTAATGGGAGTCCACAAAGGTTGAGCCTGTTTTTGTGTATTAGACGAAAGTAAGGGTTTTTTGACATCATGCTGTTCCATTTAAGAATGGAAAATTCCACAGCTTTTGGGTTGGTAACGGCTGGAAACTAACATGCCTTGACCTTGGGAGATAACATGCATTCCACGGAGCCTCCTATTCCCCGGGCTCTTTGCAAGGGAGGGGGGCAATCGCAGGAGCAGTCTCTGCTGCTTGTTATGTTTGGCGAGCACCCAAATTGTGTCCATGGAAGAGCTCTGTGTCAAGACTTTAAAGCTTCCTTTAATTGGAATGATAGGGAGGCTTGCACAAAGGTGCAGGCTTCATCACCATCATGCCCCATTCTTATGAGGAGGTAGGCAGGGCAGACAGAAGTGGGCATGCGCTTCACTCTTGGAATGTGAGCTCTTTGTAAGGGAGGGGTGCGAGGCAGCGCAGTGTGTCTCTGTTATGGTTGAAACGGAGCCAGCTCTGAGCCGCGGACATCTCTGGAAGGGAGGGGGTATGTTAGCAAGGAGGGAGAAGAGCGTACAGTTGACTTCCCCAGCCCTTCTGGCTGTGTAAGAAAAAATTAGATTTTGCCCAAATAAACTTAGAGAATATAATGCAGGTAGCATTCTTAAGCTATTCCCCAGATCTAGAGGAGAACTTTGCAGACGGACATTATAATATTAGACTTTGAGAGATGTACAAAGAAAATTATGGGCTTTTGAATTGAAGTTTTTTGCAAGACAGGTGATACTTGTTTATCGTTTCAGGTTGCTGGGATGTGCTGCTGGGGGTGCGAGTGACCTTGCCCCGCCCCGCCCTGTTTGTTGTTTTGTCTTTTTTATTTTTTATGTTGTTATGTTAGTTGATTTTTTTTTAAATAGGAAGTCTCCCAAGCCTGGAGCCAGACCAGAGCGGACGGTGATGTCCTGTGGCTGATGGCAGAGGGGAGCTGATGATCTATGGAGGACCAAATCTGAGGGGGTTCTTCCTTGCCGAGGGGATTCTGAGGAAGTTGGATGCCAGAGAGCTGTCATCTACATAGATGGACTGCTTCTTTCTAAGCGAAGAAGGGATAAGCAGAGTGTTCTGCAATTGGAACTCTCCCCTTCGAGTGAGGCTGACTTTAACAGAATGAGAGCTGTGTGTCTTTTGCACAGGAGAACTGCTTGTGCACCCTGACAAGAGACAGTGGTGTTTTTTGTTTTGCTTTTTTCACAGTAAAGATCACTTTTTTCCCATTGAGAGACTGTTCTGTACTTGGAGTAGATATTTTCTGAGCTGCAGTTGGCTGCCTTGGCAGTAGAATTTGCAGTTTCATTATTGTGGTTCAAATGACACAAGCTGAATTATTTTGAGATATTTTACCTGAGTTATGAAGTTTCAAAAGAACAAAAAGAGAAAACCAGTTAATTATGATCTGCTTTGAATTCATTGTTTTTGAGTAGTCACTTTAACACAAGAGTTATTGCTTATGTTTTTGATTCTGTGGTGCAGTTTTTCCTCTTTCAAATATGGCCTACAGTCTTGAATGTTTCGCTCTGAATATTTAGTTTTTCTTAAGGTTTTGCCTTTCATGAGATATGTAATGTTTCAATGTCAATCAGATCTTCAGTTAGATTTTTTATGTTGCTGGTGTTTATGCATTGATACTGCTTTTACAGTTACCAGATATAGGGCCCCAATGATAGTTTTGTTTTTCAGTCATGATCTTCAGTTACTTGTTACTATGCAATGATGCCAATTTTGCAGTTAAATGATGCAGTCATAGCTGTGCCTTTAGTTCGGTGATTTTAATTTTGATATATGTGGATGGTGTTGTTCAAGGGTCAAGGGGTGAAATGTAGTGAATGAGCCACTTTAGTGGTCTGGTGATCTTTGATGACCCTCGATCACCACCATTGTATACTGATTTTAGTGTGCTATGCTCCTTTAGCCTTAATGTAGGGTGGTCTTGCAATAGAATAATCTTGCCAAAGAATAGAAGGTATGGGATGTCAAGGTGCAGAGTTGTTGGTGATGGTGCACACATGTGCTCCATAGGGGATACTGAGGGATTAAGGGCATAGTGTTATTTGAGTTAGGTGAATTATGACTTTAGCCTATTGGCTTTGACGTGGTATAATAGCATTCTGCTTTCTAAGTAGTAGAGGCCTATGGTTGAGCAACTCCATATTCTAAACTGCAGCCATCTTCTGAGCCTCTGTAGGTGAGAGGTGATATTTGAGATTACATGTGTTGTCCACCAGTAGTGAACCAGACAGAACCGGTTCTTATCGGGTGGAATGTGCTCTCTTCGTGCCGAGTCAGAGCAAAACGCTTGGCCAGCTGCTTGTTGTGCTCTTGGTACGAGGTGGTACAGGAATCCAGTGAGAACTGTGGGCGGAGTTAGCTAGAAACTTCGATGGAGAGCTGCATTCTATATTAGAGAAAGGGGGTCCGAGAGATTTAGAGATTCAGAGATGCAGGCAGAGAGAGTTTCTGAGAGGCAGAGAGCTTCTGAGATGCTGAGAGATGCTGATATGCTGAGCTGAGATGCTGGTCTGGTGTTTTGGCGGTCTGAGGATACATCACGGGGCAGACGTGCAGACGTGTGTGTACCACAGAGAGTCCGGACACAACCAGAGAGAGGGGGAAAGAGAGACTGACCCTTCTTCAGATGACAAGACGCCTAAGATTATGGTGAGGTGTTCGATGTATATCTAACTTTATCTAACTATGCTTTTATTTTCAGGCTCTATGTATATCTATGATTGCTGCTAATGTTTACTGTGATGTTTAGTTATTTCTTTCTTTTGTCATCCTATTATCATGTAATAAAGAAACCCTAGAGCATATCATTTGTTGGTATTCCTTGTGAGGGAAGGTTGAGCCCTTTTTTACCAAGTACTTACAGAGGGATGGGCGATTCCCCTCTAATGGGTAATTGTTGATACGGAAGGGAAAATGCCTCCCATCAGGGATGTCTAAATTACATTGCCAGGAGGAGCATGCGTTGTGTACCCTCTTAGATTGGGAGGTGTTGTGACTTGTTGTTATTTGCGAGCTCCTCAGCAATGGTATTATATATTGTCAGTGTTTATTCCTTTCTTGGGTAAGTATTGTGAAATGTGGTGTCTTTCTGTAACCTGAGAAAGGATGTGGTAAGTAATGACCTGGTGACTAACAGAAGCACCAAAACATAAGGAGAAACACGTCATTACAATGTTTGCAAATCTGTCAGTTGACATTAAACGAGGATTTGAGGAGTCATCTAAAATCCAAAGAGAGATTAGGTCTTACTGTGAATCACTGGACAGCAAAATTGATGGGTTATTCTCAAGGACAGGAGCCTTGGAAGAGACAACAGCAGTAATGTCCATAGAACTAGACAACTCTAAGGAGGAGATATTGAAGCTTAAAAGAGAAGATACTGTGCTGGCTGAAAGAATAGAGGTTTTGGAAAACAATGCGAGGCGATGTAATATTCGCATCCTGAATGTGCCAGAACTAAATGAAGGTACCAACATTAAGGCATACATTATCCAACTCTTAATAAAATCCTTAAATTTAAAACACACAGAGGAGGAGCTTAACCTGGACATTCAGCGGATTCATAGGGATCCATTCAGACGTAATCCGCAACGTGCAAAGCCCCGCAAGATCCTAGTGAACTTTCACACGTTTCAACTCAAGGACCATATTTTAAATTTAGCCTTAAAACAAAAATCCTTGACAGGCGCTGGCTTTACCTTCCAAGTGCGCTCTGACTTGTCGAGGGCAACCCTTGATAGACAGTGGGAGCTGGGTCAGAGGATGGAGGCATTTAGAAATTTGGGAGCATCTGTCCAGCTGAGCTTCTCTGCAGCACTTAAGATCATGTTAAACAACAAAATGATTAACGTCCGCACAGTCCAAGTAGTAGATGAACTATTGCTAAGTTTAGGCACCTCTGGAAAGTAACTCCAGCTTCATCACAACCTGACAAAGTTTGGGGGCTCTTCTCACAAATTAGTCTATAGAGTTTATAGAGCTTACTTATGAGTGAAAGCACAAAAATCTTAGCTCAGTATGAACCTTTCTAATAGAAGATAAACATAATAGATCAACTCAGAAAAGAAGACACGAAAAAAAAAAAGAGAAAAAAGACACAAAAAAAATGGGGAAGCACTTTAATATCACGTAATGTTCTATTAAAAAAGAGGGAGGAAAAAAAAAACGAAAAAAATATAAATAAATAAATAGATACTATGCAAGAGCAAATTAAATAGAGCACGAGTTTTAAAAAATGTTTTTCTCTCTTCCCTGTATTAAACCCTATATAGATACCACTTTAAGCTATCTAGTCGAATCTACATATCGTAGTGTCCCTAGCAAAAGGCTCACTAAACTTAAACTTAGACATATTTAGTCCTCCAATATCCTAAACCAATAACGTCTCGTCTGAGCCTGGATAGAGTAACAGGGGTATCACAAACCGGATCCTTTCCGGTTGGATTATCAAGGGTTCCTCAAGGGTGGGGGGATGGTGTTCATGAAGGAAGGGGTTAGGGAAATAAAAAATAAAATGTTTCTCATCTCTAAAATGGCGGTCGTTAATTTTATAAATAAACAATGGACGAATCTTGCTAATTGTTGCAATATTGGGGGGAATGTATTGGCAGGACTCCTAATTATTACCATTAGAAACGCCAATTATGAGTACCATTAAGATTCTCTCCTGGAATGTTAATGGCCTGTGCACCAAACCTAGAGCTAACACAATGGTACAATATATCCGAGATTTTGGTGCGCAGGTCATTATTCTCCAGGAGACACACTTGGTTGAGGCAGAAGTACTGGACTTGGTAAAAAAGAATAGATGGATAGATCTATCAGTTTCTACTTCACAGACAGTTAATACAAGAGGGGTTGTCATTTTCTTTAAAAAAAACATCACAACAAGACTTTTGAAGGAAAAGGTTGATCCTCATGGTAGATGGGCAATCACGGCTGTTATGATAGGGGGATCATGCATTACGTTGGTAGGCTATTATGGGCCTAACCGTGACAATCCATCTGTCCTGGCCACGTTGTTCTCCGAGCTGTTACACTTTCCTGAAACCATGATAATAGCGGGAGATTTTAACATTGTCCTTGATCCGAAGTTGGATAAGTCTATTTCTAGTCGACAACAGGTACATTCTAAATCTAGAGATCTTTTAATAAAAAATATGCATCAATACGGATTTATTGATATTTGGAGGGCAAGGTCGGGTCAGAAATCCGGTTTTTCCTTTAGAAACTTTAAGTACCGCCACAGATCAAGGATCGATTTCATATTGGTGAACAAATGCTTGGAAAAGTCAGTCAGGGATATTACTTATCTACAATCACACCTGTCCGACCACTCGGCTTTACTCCTAGACTTTGAATTACAGTCCCAAATCGCGACAAGGTCATGGTCAATCGACAGATCTTTTCTTACATTCCCTGAGGATCTGGAGTATGTTAAAGGGGAGACGCAAGAATTCTTTAAAATCAACATTGGTTCGGCGTGCTCTAGCTTAGTATGGGATGCTTTTAAATGTTCTCTGAGAGGGATCATCAAGAATAAAACTTCGTTTCGTAAGAAACAATACACCCAAGCGGTTACACTAATAGAGGCCAATATATTAAAAGCCCAACTAGAATTAGAAAATTCAAACAATTGCTCAGATCATGTTATAGATGCTAAGCAGGAGGAGCTGACAAAACTTAAAGGGCAAATGGCTTCTGTATTAAACGAGCGTATTCTGCAGAGGTGTGGAAGCCAGTAAATTGGCCAATTTTGAATTCGGTGAAGGGGCAGGCAAACTATTAGCCTGGAAGTCTAGAACAGACCAAACGCGCAATAACATTAACTCTATAATTTCTGGTTCTGGTACAACATCCTCGGACCCAGAAATAAGGTCAGCTTTCAAAAAAAATTTCCAGGCTATATATCGAGAGGAAAATAACATCACCTCTATTGATGTAGGAAACTGGCTCAATAAAATTTCCCTACCAGTACTTTCTAAAGAGCAGGTGAATCTGTTAGACCAACCAATTATGGTTGAGGAGGTATTATCTGCTATATCAAACAGTAAATCTGGTAAGGCGGCGGGCCCGGATGGCCTTCCGGCAGAGCTATATAAATATATTGCAGCAGACATCGCTCCCTTTCTCACCAAACTATTCAACCAAATACTGGTAGATGGCGATTTACCTCCCTCATCATGGAGCAAAGCTTCCATTACGCTTATCTTGAAACCAGGCAAAGTAGCCACCGCCTGCAGTTCATATCGCCCAATTTCAGTTCTCAACGTTGATTATAAGGTCTTTGCGTCTATACTAGCCAAGCGATTGGGACAGGTAGCTCCCTCAGTCTTACACCCTAACCAAAAGGGCTTTGTTAAAGGCCGCCAACTCTACGAGCTAATATATGATCTAATAGGTGCAATTGACATGGCAACTAATTCATCACTACCCTTGGCTATTCTCACCTTGGACGCCGCCCAGGCCTTCGACAGGGTTAATTGGAAATACCTGTCGGGGGCCTTGGAAAAATTTGGGGTGGACCGGGCTTTCCGTAGAGCGGTGGAACTATTATATCACGAACCTTCAGCCTCGGTCTTGGTTAACGGCGGATTGTCGGAACCTTTTACCATCACAAGAGGCACCCGGCAGGGTTGCCCGCTTTCGCCCTTACTTTTTGATATATATATGGAGCCATTCGCTCAATTGATTCATGAAGATATTAATATCGCCCCATTTAAATACAAAGATTGGAAAAAAAAAGTATTTTTATATGCTGACGGTCTTATGATCTTAACTTCTGATATCAGCACAACGTTTCCGGCAGTTATTAATCTGGCACAACAATTTGGTAACATCTCTGGCTATGAAATTAACGCCACAAAGACTGAAATTATGGCATGGAACAGCATAACAGCGCCACTTCCAGTACAACCTTGTGACAGCATGAGATATTTAGGTATAAAAATCTTAAAAGACATCAATCAGATTGCCCACACAAATTTTACTTTGGTGTCCAAAGACTGTAGGAACTTAATGAATTCCTGGAGACATTTTCCACTGACGCTCCTAGGCCGATCCAACTTGGTCAAGATGTCCATTTTACCTAGGTTGACCTTTATTTTTAATAGTTTACCACTTTATTTTGAAAAGAAAATGATAGCAAAGATGCAGAGTGACATCACCTCATTCATATGGAGGAATAAGATAGCGAGAATTTCTTGGAAAAAACTAAGGCGTCGTAGGGAAAGGGGGGTTTGGCCGGCCCAGACATTCAAATCTATGCCTGGGCATTTCAGCTGACACATGCCCGAATATTATTTAAAACTCCACCAGATCAGGGAATCGGCCTCATGTTTTCAACACTATTAAAATGTGAAGGTTTAAATCAAACGGGATTTCTATACAAGTTTGGAGACCCAAAATATTTTAAGAAAATGAGGTTGAAGATACTGCAAGGCCTAGCAAGAACTTGGTATAATCTTAGAACTACTACCAAAATAGGCTACTATTCTAACGGTTCTCCTATATGGGATCTTCCGGCTCCTCCGGAGTGGACTAAAGATGCATTGATAAGCCCTCTAAAAGAGGCTGGGGTCTTAACCTGGGGAGATTTGTTCTATGAGGGGGAAATGCTCTCCTGGGAACATCTAGTGAGTAAGGTAGGCCCCAATCTCTCTAGACTTAAATTCCTTCAGATTTCTAGCTGGGCGCATGCACAAAAATCTGGCCCTACACGCCGTTCACAACGATCTTTGGGAGGCAATAGTCAACTAGAATCTTCCTTACTTGATAACGCCCTAAAATCTAAAGAGGTTTCCCACTTTTACAACTTAATCCTAGAGGAAATAGACGGAATATTCCATCTTCCAGATCAGCTTTGGGGTTCTCTATTGCCGGCAGTAAATGTAAATGAACTATGGGAGACATCCTTCTTCGTTCTTTGGGACATTGTTAAACCTGCCTGGCTGCGAAGAAACCACTTCTTTACCCTTCACAGGGCTTACTATTCTCCTCAGAGGTTGTCTAAATTTTCAACAGGTACACCAGTAGTTTGCCCTCGCTGTGGTCATGTTGCAGCCTCTGACGCACATATGTTTTTTGATTGCCCACATCTAACATCTTATTGGCAATCAATAAGCAACAAACTAACATCCTCAACAGGCACTACTGTGAATATAGATCTAAGCCTGGTAATTCTTGGAGTAATGGACAAAAAACGTAGTGCAAATAACAACCTTTTGTTCTACTCAATGCTGATGGCTCGACGGGAGATTTGCAGGCGGTGGAAAGAGGCCTCCCCCCCCCGACACTACAAGATTGGAGTTCCTCCATGCTTTCTATATCAAAATTGAATCTTTCTAGAGGTGGTAAACCGGAAAAAAGAGCTTTTTGGCTGAAACTCGATTGGTCTCAATAATTAGAAACTGGGGGTTTTTTTTGTTTTTTTTTTCCCCAGTTCCAATGATTACGTAGCCATGTCGCACTCTCTTCGCTCAGCCATGTTTGTCCTTTTCATTAAGGTCAATCTGTGGTAAAAGCAATGGTGGAATTTGGCTAATGGCAAGCACCATCCCAATAGTACATAAGGGTCTGTGATTCATTGTGAAACTGATTTGGCTGCAGGGTCCTGGCGCCCCTTCGTAATGATTGACCCCTTCCAGTCTTGCACTGAGACAGCATGTCTGTTTTTCAAGTCACACTTTTCCTAGTCCACGGTACTGATGGTCCAGCCATGGTTGGATGAGGAACAAAAAAAATAAAAAATACAATCAATGCTCAGACAGCTATTAATGCACCATAGCAATAACATCTGCACCATCAACCATGACAAACCTTACCTATCCAACACACTAGACACCTACCAACCCACTCTAACACCTCATGCCACAACTACATCTAAATTTAAAAAAACTACCTCCACGTCCTCCCAATTCACTACACCTAGTCTCCACACACCATCACTCCCACATAAAAAGTATTTTAATAAAGCAAACTAAAATCAATTGTTAAGAATAGACAAAATATACATGACCTAATATGTAACTCAAGCCCACACTCAATGATCATTACATAAACATGGTTCAGAGAGAACATGGCACGGATGCTTAATGAGACAGTTGCACCCAGGTTATCAAGCCATGGACAGAATCAGTATGGAAAAAATGGAACGTTATGGAAATATTTGTTGTAAGCAAAGGATATATGTGGGGTATGTTGATGATAATGTTCTTTCGTCACATTTGCATTAAAAATGCTATGACATCAAAGGGGAATAAAAAGAGATCAAGGAATGCCTTATCATTCTATATTCCTTTCTTAAATAATTCATAGGAACAAAAACAGTACATAAATGTCAAAACCAGGGTGTAGGTAGTTAAGTTACAAACTAAAGTAAATATTCATGTTAATGTGGTGTAATCATATTACAAGTGCATATATTTCATTCACCCCCACCCCTAAATAAAAATCCACACATGATGACACAAAAACAATAATGACATCATGATCGACGAGTCAGCACTTATCATAATAGCAATAGAATTATCCCATACAATCCTGTACTATTGACATTCCAGCTCTCTTCTGCTTAAAAACATTAATGCACCTGTTTGGATTTATGTAGGTCTTGGGATAGGACAAATCCCATTGTGCAACCATGTTGGACAGTGCATTTTGATACAAGAAAAGCTGTTCATTCCGATCAAGGCCAGAGAGGCCGCAACGCATTGACTTGTGCCACATTATTTGTGTTTATAAAAAAAATTAGCGGCATATCTCAGCAGTGTGCCCATGTTCTGTTAACAAGGGCAGAGACATTTTAAGGTATGCGTAAAGTGGGCTCTGGCCCAGGTTTGCCACCCTTAAAGGGGCCCCATTATTCAAATTTCAGAACGGCCCACACTGTCTATAGTTATAAAATAACCATTTTTTTACTTACTTTCTTTTTTTTGAGCTAGACCAGACTGTCCAGCCAGTCTGGCCCCTGCCTGAGCGATAACGATAGTTAAAGAAAATAACCTATTTTATTCTGATTTTAATCAGCAAGCACAACTTCATAAAGTGCACGGGCTCAGCCTTGCTGCACAGCCCTTTACAGTTATTCTACATGTGAGACTTACTGTGCAGTACAGATTGGCAGGGTGTGGTACCTCAGTGACTGCATAGTCCTTTTGGAGCTGCTGCCAGGTAGTCAGTTCCTTCTGACTCTGAATACCGTAGCTCAATACAAAAAGGCAGTGCAGTAAACAAAAGTATCCACCAAAACATACACGAATGGACCGGACAGACTAGCTATAGTGTAACAACAATAAGGGGTTGATTCCGATCCGGTAAAAACCTCTCCGAATAGCCGCTCGGAGAGTTTTTCCCGTATGAATCGTACCCTGCAACATCCCCCATACGTACGATTAAGTACGATTCGTACCAGGAGCCGGACTCCGTACGAATCGTACAGAGACCGTGCGGCTCGAATCCCCGTACGAGTCTCCATCGGAACCCGCTGTACGCGACATTTGTACGGCTCACGGCTGGTTTATACGGCCCAGCAAGTACGATACGTGTCGGGTATGCACCGTACAACCCTTTTTCTACGGGAGCTGAAAACAGCCGTAAAAGCAGAGTTCGCAATGAAACAGGTACGGAACGCCCCCCCCCCCCCCCCGGGTACGGTGCGTACCCCCCATGATCGCAGGGGTTCGCACCGTACACCCAGCGTACATGGGATACGGTGCATACCCATGCGATCATGGGGGGTACGCACAGTACCCCATGTACGCTGGGTTTAAGGTGCGTACCCCTGCAATCATTGGGGTACGCACCGTACGGTGTGTATGTGATTGTGCGCTTTTCCATACGAATCGCCCTTACCTGACGTGGACCGTACGGATCGCGTCCTGATACCCCAGTCCGGATCGTACTCGTCGGGTCGTACGGCGTGTGTACCAGTCGTATGGAGAGGGCTTCGGATACGAATCGTACAGACATTTTTTTTACCTGATCGGAATCGACCCCAAAGCTTGTCGGGGGGATTGCTTGTGTACAGGCAGTACATTCCAGCAACCCCTGCACGTACCTGTTGGCGAGGGGACCCACGGACACTACCTTTGCTCTCCCCCGCCGCCACTGCTCGGACCGCGGCTGCTGAGAGGGGAGAGCGAGAGCAAGAACTACAGTTCCCAGCGTCCCTGGCCTGCCGCTGACTGCCGCATCACACTCACGCGCCCGGAGGCGCATAAAAATCAACTGCTCCTCCTGCGTCGCGGGAGCGTCGAGCGAAGCCCAGGCAAAGGGCGGGCAGTCTGAGGAAGTCGTTGGCAGAAGGAGGCAGGGCAGGGCCACCCCCCCTGAAATTTTCTGATGGGTAAGCGAAAAAACATCAGTAGCGGAGATGAGGGGGGGAAAAAATAAATCGAAGGTGCCCAGACATTCCCAGTCCATCCTGACATATCTTACATCTGTTGTGGGCGTTTTGAATAAGGAAATCGCGAATGCTGAATATGACCTGGGCCTGACACAACCTTCCCCCCTGTCCAACTCTCCTAACACCCAGGCACCAGTGGTCCTGGTTGATCCTGCTGATCCTGCTGAAACTCTCCTTACCACCAATATTCCCTTGGAACCTCTGGTCATTATTGCAAAATCCGCTATCAACCGGACGGAGGGAGTTGGTACTACACCTGTCAGTCCTCGGACTACCCATTCACCCCCACGCACGCATTCAAGTGACTTACCTGTGAAGCGAAAATGAGGGAAACCAAATAAATCAACAGGGGTTCTAAGTGCACCTCCCAACATCATGGGGGATCAGTTGGAGGCGCTCTTTGTTGCCCGGATCAAACCTTTACTCCTCGGCATTGCTAAGGATATCGTGGAGACCTTAAACATCTGCCTGGAAGGTCTCCTTAAGAAATGTGCTATTATTGACAAAATGGTTAATGGCCAGAGCCCACGTGTAGAAAATCATAATTTGGGCATTGTTGGGCTTGGGGCGAACAATCCAGAGGGGAAGCCAAAGGATGCTCTGGCTCCACCTAAGGGTAGTTTGTTATCTACTCGCCCTATGGTAGCACCATTACCTCCTACCTTATTGGATAGCCAGACGGTGGGACAAAGGTTGCCCGCAAAGAAGAGGTTATTGGGCAGCAAAATACAGTTAGACCTACCACCAGAAGCTGCGCCGCTAGTGGCAATTTTTACGGGGTTCCCTCAATTGAAGGAAGGAGAGTTGGAGCACTCAAGAGATCTTATGGCTAAGGCACAAGGCTGGTGCACGGATCTTAGTAGCGGGGGCAGCATTGCTAACAGAATAATCTCAGCTAACAGGGTGGGTTGGATTGGGAAAATACCGAAAATGTTGCAGGGGGACTGTGTGATAGTCAACTTCGACAGGACTGACGTGGCTGAAAGGTTATTTTGGGACGGTTCTAAAGTCTCATTTAATGATCACTTAATACCAATGCCTTTGGGCTTCTTCTATCCACCTTTAGTAAGACTGAATGGCCTTCATTGTCTACCTTTAGGGGAAAGGAGAAGACCCCAGTCAGCAGGGGAGGCAGGGGCAGGCAGGCAGACTACCCGACACCTATTGACAGAAGGCGCGGGTGCTCACACCAATACCTTAACTTTGCTTTCTGAGTTACCAGAGCACGTATCTCCTAGCCAATATACTTCTAGAAGGACAGAGGGGTGTGGGTGGCCCTTAGTAATCGTTTTTCCTCCCTCTCGGGGTTAGAGGACATAGACTGACTACCTGCCCCATCATTGCCACACATAGGAGAAGCTTCGGTCCCTGAGTTAGTTGACACATGCAGGCTATTGAGCTGGAATGTGGCGGGAATTAGAGCGAAAAGGGCAGACGAACTATGGCTCGCCTTTATTTCTAAGTATGATATCGTAGCTCTTTAAGAATCTTGGGACACATCTCCTAGTTTTTGCCTGTATGGTTTTTCGAGCTTTGTTGTGCCGGTTCTCCCGAGTGTGGCGGGTAGAGCCAAAGGTGGGCTGATTCTGCTTTTCTCGCTAAAACGTAAGGGGGCCCTAAAGGTAATCAAACACGCCTCACCAAATTTACTAATAGTGGAAAGAGTGATTTCCCCGACTCAGAAAACTCTGTTTATTAATTTTTATAATGTTGGAAATAGTAATGACAATCTTATTATTCTGGATTCCTTTTTGTCAGTAGTCAGTCTAGATAAATACACTAATATCGAATTCGTTCTTAAGGGCGATTTTAACATTCACCCGTGCAGTTTGTTGTGTGGTCTAAATGACTCCCAGGGGCAGTGTGGTTTAGAGGGCATGCATTTTGAGCACACTAAGGGGCTCATTAGGATGGCGGACGGACTTGCGTCCGTCTGTCACCCTAGAGGAGGAGGGACCGTCCGCAGGGGCTGCGGCGGTCCCTCCAGTGCAATTAGGATGTGACCGCCAGGGTGGCGGTCACATCCTCTATCTTTAACATTGCAGCTGGTGCAGCTTCAATCTGCACCCGCTGCAATGTTAAAAATGCATGCACTGCATTTGCGTGCACACAGCGGCAGGCACCGCGCGGTGCCTGCTGCTTTGTTCACGCAGATGCAGGGGGTACCATAGGTACCCCCATGTGCACCCCCCAACCCCCCTTCACCCAGGGGGCCCGCAACGGGCCCCCGAAGTGAAGGTCCGTATGCTTTTCCACGGCGGAAAAGCCGCCGCGGAAAAGCATACATTTTACGCCATCCTAATATTGCTGGCGGTGTCTGATAGACACCGCCAGCCATGTGACAGTTTTTCCGCCGCGGTTGTAAGCCAACCGCGGCGGAAAAGCGGCGGACGGAAACCAGGACCCACCAGCCATCCTAATGTGGCGGTGGGTCTTTGGTGAGTCAGCAGAGGATTTTCCGCATCCTCCGGGCCGGCGGTGGCTTCCGCCGGCCCGGAGGATGCCGAAAATCCTCCATCCTAATGAGCCCCTTAATGTGGGGAGGCACTGGAGGAGTTATTGGCTAACACCATTCTAACAGAACAGCATAGCAGCACGGGAGGACTGAGACTTATCACCTACAAAGGTTCGTTACCTGGATCCATTATTGACTATATATTTGTGTCTCCTGGGATATTACACAGAGTTGCATCATATAGAACCCTGACCCCACATTTAGTGATCATAATCCTGTTTTACTGGAAGTACACTGGGGTGATTCCATCGGACCGAGGCCTGCTTCAGTCAAAACTAGGCCAGGAACCTTAAGAGCAGTGGACCAAGGCAGACGACTTAAGTGGGTAAACGTGGTCCCTGAAGATTTTTATGATGAACTGTTCCCCAAAATTAATGGCTTTGTGGCAACCTGTCAAAACCCTAGAGCGGCAAAGCATGAAATAATGGGGGCCTACGAAGACATCTGCTTACAAATATCAAAACAGTTAACAGTTAGACTGGGCCAGGGTGCAAAAAATCACTGTCGCTGGTTCGACTCTAATTGCTCAAAAACTCATAGAGCCCTTCTGGCTGCCTTAAACCATAAACCTAGAAATAGGGAGGTTATCGCTACCCTAAGGAGAGATTATAAGCGGGCCATTAGAGAGCGTAAAGAGGGAATCAAGCAAGCCGCATGGGAGAAGTTGCTCTCCGTGGACGTCTTGAGGGACAGTTGCCAATTTTGGTCAGTGATAAACGAGCCCTTGTTCTCTGGTCAGGACAATACGCTCATGGATTGCGTCATCCCAGGCGACAAGTGGCTCGCCCATTTTAAATCTGTGTATGGGGATTTAGCATCTGCCCCATCCACTTCCCAACTGATAACTTCAGAGTATGACCCGCTATCTTTTACTCAGGAGGAGGTGGAGAAAGCCATCCTAGAAACCTCCAAAAATAAAGCCCCAGGGCCAGATGGAGTGCCAGCAGATTTCTACCGTCATTCCCCTAAGCTGTGGGCAGGAGTGCTAGCTAAAGTCTTTACAGTTGCCAATAGCAAAGTAATTCCAACTTCTTGGGCCACCTCAATAATAGTACCAATCTTCAAAAAAGGTCAAAGGGAGGACCCTGGGTGTTATAGACCCATATCCCTTCTGGACTCTGCCATCAACATTCTGGGTAGAGTCCTTTTGGTGAAATTAAAGGATAGTATGGTAAGCTGTGGGGGCCTATCCGACATCCAGTACAGGTTCAGGGAGAAGAGAGGTACAGTCGAGCAGTGTTCAAATTTGCATCTTCTGATTGCAAAATACACTGTAGCCAAGGAGGGGTCGCTATTTTTGGCCTTCATGGACCTCTCCTCGGCCTTCGACCTAGTGAACAGAACTAACCTCTGGGCAATCCTCCTTGCGATTGGTATTGAGGGGCCTTTGGTAAACTTTATGGCATCACTCCACCAGGAGCTGTTCGCAAAGGTTAGAGTCACCAAGGAGGGCAGGTGTACGACCCCATTCAAATCCAGGCGAGGGGTGCGCCAGGGTTGTATCCTGGCCCCCTTCCTTTTTACCATCTATATTAATGGCCTAAGTAATCACCTGGAGGCGGTACAGGGGGACGTCCCGCGTATAGGAGAGCCAAAAATACCTGCCCTCCTATACGCGGATGATGCAGTACTCATAGCCCGCACTGGTATTGGGTTGCAACATCTGCTGGATGCATTCGGGTCTTTTATGGACCAACATGATTTAAAGGTAAATGCCACCAAATCCCACACCATGGTGATTGGTCCTCATTGTAAAAAGACAAAATCTAAAATTTTTAGATGTAAGGGCGATGTGGTGACAAGAGTGGCCATTTTTCCTTACTTAGGAGTGCTCATTGACGAGAGAGGCTCATGGGGGCCACAGGTTCGAGCCAGGGGTTTAGCGGTGGCGAGATCAACTGCAGCACTGATGGGGTTTTCCCAAAAAATCTACAACACCAAATGCTTGGCAATTGCTGTTTATGGTTCCGCCTTATGGGGTTATGTAAACCATGAAATAATCCAGAAGGTGGAAAACAGGTTCTTACGATCCCTCAGTCCACTCCGACTTTCTCAACCCATATGGAGGTGGGCTTGGACTTTGTTTCAGACAGGTTGAGGCTGGCCCCGATAACATTCTGGCTCAAGACATGGCTTAACAGTGAACTATCTCTTAACCACGCAATCTTGGTCGACGTTATGTCCCTAGATCACTCAAAAAAGGTGCCCTGGCTGGAATACATTAGAAGATCTTTAGCCGAGCTGGGTCGCCCGGAACTTTTCCATTTTTCCTCCCTCATTAAGAGAGAAGACATTAGAGTGATTAAAAAGCAATTTATGAAGGGGGCGAGAGCGGCACGTGAGGAAGGGGAATTGAGGAAGCCGACTGTTAGATCACATTACTTGCTTCTGCATTCTCCTTCAATGGAGCCATATCTTGGTATTGTCACCAAACCATTCCACAGGTTCCTATTGACCAAGTTCCGTTTCAATTTGATTCATTTTCATTTAGGTAATTACCCTAAATGGGCTAAACCAGAGGCAGCCCCGCTTTGTAAATGCGATAATGTGTCTATACAAAATACCACGCACTTTATTATGTTTTGTAGGTTTTTTGCTGCTGAAAGGGCTCATTTTTTTTTACCAATCTTGAAAATAGAGGGCTTCACCCAAGTGAAGCCTGCTGTAATGTGCTTGCAGTTCTTAGGCAGCACCTTTGTTATATTTAGTGTAGCAAACTTCTTGGTAGCTGCATCTAGAACTAAATCACGCAAAACATGAATATTTTGGTAACTTTGTGGTCGCCTCTGTGGTCGCCTTCCCTTATTGTAATGAAATTTTTATAAATAATATAATTACATTTTTGTATAAATTCTAAAAATTTGCCCCAAAAACATAAACTGTCTCATGATGTGTTATACTGTATTTAAAAAAAATATAATATGTATGTAAATATTTTATGCCTTTTATGATTTTAACAAATCGAATAAAGTGTATTTGACTGACTGACTGACTGACCCCATAGTGTGGATAGAAGGCTTGGTTGGACCACTAGTCTTTCAACTTTTCTGACAGGTAGGCTACGTGTCAATGTGCATTGCTGCATTAAATACGTTCTTCATGATTGCACCATCCACGTCAAGGCACTGCTGGGTAGGTGCAATCACAGCCTAGCGCCACCTGGAACAGAGTCCATGTTCCTCGCAAAGCAGGGACTGGAGTGCAGTAAACACAAACAGAAGCAACCTCCATATGCACAGGCCCAAAGGTGAGAAACGAGTCCATTAAACCATATTCAGCATCTTGTTCAGTCTGATAATCTTTCAGTTTCTCTGGTGCTGGCCAACCAGCCAGAGAGAAACTGTTTGCTCAAGGGTTGGGCCCAGATATAGGCTGACCAACAAAGAAGGTTTCAAGGAGCTAACTAAAGTCACCAAGGACATGATTGAGCTGAAAGTGTATACAAAACAAAATCAGACTTATTGTGAACACGGTGCCCCAAATTATATTTAACCTGGGGCACCCCAAATCCTTAAGAAGTCCCTGAATGAGTGAAGCAAACACATCAACACATACATAAATAAAAAGATACATGTATACATGCTTTAAATAAAGTGGGATACGATCTTGACCGATTGCAGCGCCACATTTTTATTTATTTCCTTTGATGATTGGTAGAAGGTATGAATCAATAAAAGTATGTCAGAAAAAAGAGATAAGAACACAATTTTTAACTAAAATATTTATTAAAACCTAGCACCAATTTAAAAAAAGCCTGAGTCTTGAGTACAGTACATAATCAGGATAAAAAATAATTCGTTTGCATGTTGAAACATTATATTGCTGTTATCCCATGTCAAGTTCTTATTTGAAATATGACTTTCCATGAACACATTAAACAACCTAAAACATTTGAGACTATTTTGCATGTTGACATAACATATTACAACTAAATACATTTAGAATTTACCAAATTGCACGCACACTCAAACTGGCATTAAACAACAACATTAAGGTTATGTGCACTTATTTGAATCTCTTCCGTCTGTCCCTAATAATATTATGCACATTATCTCTGCAAATGGAATCCTATCAAACACTTCCATTGAATAATATCGTAGTATTGCTCTGGAACCAACATAATAAAAAACATGGGGCCATATTATCAAGAAAGGGCGATACATTATCGCCGCTTTTATTGGCAGGAAACTGCCGCTAAAGCGGCGATAATGGGCTTGATAATATGCCCTTGTGAATTCCCATAGAAGCCCAGGTTAACACCAGAACCTGGGCTTCTATGGGAATTCCCAAGGGCATATTATGAAGTCCATTATCGCCGCTTTAGCGGCAGTTTCCTGCTGATAAAAGCGGAAATAATGTATCGCCCTTTCTTGATAATATGGCCCCCAGTATTTTTCTGTTTTTAATTGCTCTGTAGAATACATGTTTTATGTATGTCCATATAAAACTGAAATCAGCTTTTTCATATGTAAATAGCACAGATATCTATATTTAAAACCATGTAGGGCTGATATTCATTTATGTCTCCAATTTTAAATAAAAATGTTGCACTATTCACTTTTCCCCTCATAAATCAAAAGCTGATGTTTAGTTCATTAATGGTACACTGAAATAACAGTACATGAACAGACTACAAGTAAAATACACAACACACTTCATCATGAAACAGAACAGCCACATCATTAAGAATGCAACCATGTCTTTTACTGGGGAAATCAGCATAATAATTTCAATAATAAAAAGGGATTTGTTTGGCAAATATGTGTTATTTTACAGGAGTATTTTTCAAGCTATGACAGAAAGAAAAATCTCCTCTCAATATCTGATTGATACAGCATAAAGGTATTCTACAGCTACACAGTTAAGAGGTGTGGCATAAAGCCTTGGGTAGCCTAAGATAAATCACTAGCAACAGAGTAATGCCATGAAACCTTTTGCAAAGATGATGACAATACAATTGAAAGAAAATAGGGCCAGATGTACAAACATTAGGAATACCGATTTCCTAATTGCCAGTCTCTCTGAATCGCAATTAGAAAATAAGTATTCCTAAAAATGTAACTCTTTTGAGTTTCATTAGCAATTCTTAGTGGGTCACAAACAGACCTACCTTATGCATATTAATGAGGTAGGTTGAAATTTGCCACCCATTAGGAATCACAGCCATCACACGGATGGTGGCCTGCTGAGGTCAGCAGATCACTATGTCTGTGATTGCTTTTTAATAAAGCAATCTTTTTTTTTAATTCTCTCCATTTTTCTTAAAGGAAAATCGGATGAATTTAAAAAGAAAAAATGAAATGTTCACTTTCATTTGTTTAAGAATTGATTATTATAATTTTTTTTAACATTCTCAAAGGGGACCCCAGGGAAGGGGTCCCTAAGGGACTCCTTCCCCTTTGCAAATGGGTTACCACCAGTTTTAAACTGGTGGTAAAGTATTACTTTTTTACCACTGAAATTTGGTCACAAAACATTAGTACATAGCATTCTGTTTTGGTATTTGGAAGGGAGACCCCTTCCAAATACCAATCAGTATTTGGTAGCAAATGCAAATTTGCCTTTTGTACATTGAAAAAACCTTTTTTGCGGTCTGTGAATCGGGTCGCTTGCGACCTCAAAAAAACGTTGTACATCCGGCCCATAGGGCCTTATTTAAAGTTTACTGGATGGGATACTCCATCGAAACCTGGCGGATATTATGTCTATGGAACAAGAAGTGCAATAGTCTATAACGTACTTGTAATAATGGTAGGCGGGACACGTGCCACATTTGTGATAGAGTAGTCTGATCACTAAACTCTAAATAAAGCCAAAAGTCCTATAATGTTAGCCTATAACTGCCCCTCAGAAGTTGAAGTTTTGACATATGAACTGCCATAAAAACTACTATCATTCTAGCATTCTATTATACTATTCTATAAACACATCCACCATTTTTTATGGCAACTGCAGATGTCCATTAGCTGCAACTACTAGTTTGTTTGCAACGTTGAGCTCTATATATCTCACAATACGAAGTAATCAAAAATGCATTCACAGTTCAGATTTAGAATACTACAATTTGAGAGTTACAGACACTTTGCAAAGTGTCAATCATGCTCACTTTACTATTGTTTAAGGATTATATTATAAGCTACATTGTATTGTGAGCCTTTGTAAATAATGAGGTTTCAGTACAATTTATATTTAGGAAAATGTCAACCAACTTCTACTGAATCAGATTTTAGGATATGGATGCTCATAAGGAATTCATAAAATGAAATATAATATGTTTGATAACCTACTTACTCTAGGTTTGATCTTCTTCAGTTTTAGAAAGCTTGAACAAACTTAGTAGAAAAGAACACATAGAGGAAAAGGCTGCACATTTCATACCATCAGGAATGTTGAGAATGCACTTATTACAAACAATTGAAAATAAGACTGGCCAATAAAACAAGGCATCTAGAACATGTGTGCTAATAAACAATACACTCACACCCTTGTAGCTTCTTTGCAAAGAGGTAAACTTTCTATTACCACCACAATACTGCCAACTTCATAAATGACTGCTTCACATAGAAAATGTTGCAATCACTTTCCTTAGGAAAGCCACTGGGTCCTTACTCCTTAGATCTACTTAATCAAATTTAAAATGGCATATCACTGCATGGATTTATCTTGTACTTTGGTTCTAGTTAAATTAGTTAATTCATAACTTTTGCGGATGTTAAAACAGCATGGTATGCCCAATATTTGACAGAAGTAGGAATAACCGCTGCACTTCAGGGTAATACCAAAGCTTGGTGGTAACACAAAGTTAGAGATTTTCTAGGTACTCTGAGAGATCACCTTCTGGTTCCATAAGGTGCAAAAGAACTATGAACAAATGGAGGTCTTACAGGGGTAAGAACTGTCTCAGAGGACTCTTGATGCACGAAAAGTGCGTAGAATCAAATTAATAGAGATGGACGTAATCGTGTCTCCAAATACTTTCAATAAAGTTTATTTGTCAAAGTACTTCAGAAGTCTTTCAGAAAACATATTAACTTCATATGTTGTTCATTTCGGCTTTACACAGAGGAAAAGACGTAAGGTCCATGTGACATTCTTCTCAAGGTATTTCACAACCCCAATGCATTTCGTGCTAGATATAGCACTTCTTCAGGGGGATCGTATGTCTAAAGGGAAAACATAAGTGGATTCGATATAATTCGCCGAAAAAACAGGAAGTGATACAAAGTATCTCATAGAAATGTAGGTACAAGGCTGGAAAATGAAGTTAAAAAATGCGAGGCTAGAAGAGTATAAAAAAGTGCCAATTTTATCGAAATGAAATGTGCAAGAACGAGAACAGGATTTTACCGTGCTCACAAAGAAAAAATATAGAATGCACTGAAAGAAATGTGATATGGTCACCCGGGTATTTGAAAATAACATGCTGAAAAAATGGGTGCGAGCTAAAAGTATAGCGTGAAAATGCAAACGTGTAAACATCAACCACGTGATATTAGTGTGGATACAGAAAATGAAAACATGTTCATACGGAATAAGAAGTTACACGTTAATCTATTGTGCAAATAACTTACCGAGTACCGAGAAAGGTAACGGGTGAAATAGGTGAACCGCATCCAGTGTTGCCGAGCCGTAACCCGGAAGACGCCACGCGTGCGCAGAGGCGCTCAATAAAAGGAAAAAATAGTAACCAAAGAAATAGGACTATGTACGATGCGAGGATGGAAACAAAAACGTGATCAGGCTAACCCCGGGAAGGACAATGAATGTTGGATAAATAAATACAGGAAAGTGGGAGAATACAACATGGAAAGAAGAGAACAGAAGTAACCAAAGAACGGAATATAAAAATAGAAGGTGGAAACATCTAAACAATATGTAAAAATATGTAACCGAAATGAAGTATTGTACAGTCTATAGAAAAAAAGGAGAAAAGGAGAAAGGTGGGTATAAAAGGAACTGGGAGGATAAGAAAAACGTTGAAAACTCAATAAAAATGAATGAGTAACATAATAACAGGCATGAGAGAGAGCAAGAGAATAGCTGTAAACACATTCTTATAGATGACAACTTAGTTCAATTCTGTCATTGAGCCCCTTCGGTTGTAGGGCTTGTAGAAAATAAATCCAGTGAAGTTCACGCTGTAGTAGCAATTTACTGTTGTCTTTGTTGGGTGATTTCTTCACAACTTCCAAAACAAGAAACCGTATTTGACTGGGATTGTGGGATTGTGCCACAAAATGCGCCGCAATGCATGACTTTAGATTCTTCGTGCGAATAATACTCCGGTGTTCTGTGAGTCGAGTTTTAATCTTACGTTCAGTTTTACCCACGTACGGGAGACCGCACGGGCATTTTAGCATGTATATCAGGTTCATGGAATCACAAGTTGCATTCACTTGGAGATGAATTTTGTTATCATTTAATTTTAAAATCTACCAAATACCTGGTTTATTAAACTTGTCCCCACTCCCAGCGCAGCCGAGTCAGTGCTGACGCTGTGGGAAGCTGGGCTTAGGAGGCCATATTGGGGGGAATTAGGGTTGGCGTTCGAGTTCTTGCTCTCCTCCCGCCCGCCCACATACAAAAGCGGCAGTGTAACGCGAGTGCGCTGATTGCTAGCGCGTGTTCGACCCTTGAGGCTTGAGCCGGGGGCTGTTACTCATTTTTAACATTGTGTGCATTTAAAATTGTTTTGCGCCCGATTTTGTTATCATTTAATTTTAAAATCTACCAAATACCTGGTTTATTGCACTTGTCCCCACTCCCAGCGCAGCCGAGTCAGTGCTGACGCTGTGGGAAGCTGGGCTTAGGAGGCCATATTGGGGGGAATTAGGGTTGGCGTTCGAGTTTTTGCTCGCCCCTAAACTTGCATAAAATGATGTCATCATCCCGTCCGCGCAGCGGGCGGGCGCAGCGGGTGCGCCAAAGGCAAGCCCGTCTGCGCCCGTCCGCGACCGGACTGGGCCAGGGGCCACGACCCCTGTCCCTTCTTCGAGCCCCCACATAAGATACACCTCTAACGATCTATTAAGACTGAGACCCCTTGCTAAAAAAGAGTGTGGTCATTTATATCATCCTCTAAACTTGCCCATTCTGTGCCGACATTGTCATCTTCACCCTAAAGGCCTTCTGCCTATGGAACATCAGAACTCCTTTAAAATGCTCCTCCTAAATTGCAGATCAATGCCTAGGCACAAAACCGAAATATCCATATTACTCGAAGAACATAACCCGGATGCGGCTTTCTTTACAGAGACTTGGTTAACCGATTCGTCGGTGCCAGACCTTGTCCAAACATTACCACACGGCTATCAAATAATCAGAATAGACCGTATCTCAGGAAAAGGAGGAGGACTGGCAATAGTGTTTAAAGATACTTACACCTGTCGATGCAACCCTATCCCTATTCCTGACTGCGAAAGCTTGTCGTTCAATCTAGAATTTTCATCTAATTTGAACTTTTCTGGCGTCCTGGTTTACCGCCCCCCTGGCACGACCAGACAGTTTTTAGATTCTGTGCCCTCAATAATCGCAGATCTGGCTACTACATCAGCCAACTTCACGCTGTTAGGAGATCTAAACATGCATTTTGAAGACGCTGCTGATCACGCTGCCCAAGAGCTAATTGCTGATCTATCTGCACTACAACTGGTCCAACTTGTCTCCTCACCTACACATGTGAGAGGACATCTACTAGATCCAATATTTAGTAACTGTTTGGGTCTAGTGACAGAGCCTCCTATTGCTCTTCCTTGGACAGATCATCTACTGACTCAGTTCACTTGGTGCATCCCTAAACCGCCTGTTCTTTTGACTGGTTTACGGGAGGCTCGAAATTGGCTGAAATTGTCAACTGATGAGTGGGCTCGTGAACTTCAGGCCACAATTCCTCTAATTACTACAGATCCAATAAAAGCAAATGATATATTTAATAGTTGGATCACTCAGTCACTAGATACTATCCTTCCAATAGTAAAATCTC
The DNA here is from genome assembly GCF_964261635.1 of Lissotriton helveticus. Lineage (NCBI taxonomy): Eukaryota > Metazoa > Chordata > Amphibia > Caudata > Salamandridae > Lissotriton > Lissotriton helveticus. The sequence goes on along the minus strand of NC_136072.1, from coordinate 155,364,548 downwards.
GTACCAAAAGGTCCAGAACATCAGCTCCATGGTACACTACAGAACTCAGGGAGATTAAACGTAAGTGTAAAAGGCTGGAGAGAAAATGGCGTCTGGGATATACAGACCCCGATAAAATAGCATACAGAAACTCCATCAGGAACTATAAGCTAGAGATGAAAAAAGCCCAATCCCAGCATTACACACAAAAGATTAATGATGCTAGGTCCGACTCAAGGGAAATCTATAGAATAGTGAAGAGTCTAACTGCACTTCCCCAGCCTCCGATAAACAGTGAGAACCTACAAGTCCGCTGTAACGAGATGGCAGATCATTTTCTTAGTAAAATAAATTGCACCTACTCTGTCTTTCCTACCACTCACCCACAGACTCAAGTAGCTATTGCCAGCTTTTCAAACTATGGGGAAGCAGATAATAAATCCCCAGTACTGGAGAATTTCCCATTGTTGCAACTGGACCCATTAGCCAGCCTAATGACCCAGGTAAAATCGGGTTCCCCCAGCGACTCGGCCCCTCCTAGATTTTTAAGGACTGTCAGTCAGACCATTCTACCAGTCATGTTAAAGGTACTTAATGCTTCTATTCTCACCAACATAGTCCCCCCTAAGTGGAAAGAAGCCAGGGTAAAAGCACTTGCTAAGAAGCCTAATATGAGCGTTACCAATTTTGGTAATTATCGTCCTATCTCCTTGCTCCCCTGGGCCAGTAAACTACTGGAAAAATATATCAATGGCATACTAACCAATTTCCTAGAGGAAAATAATCTCCTTGAACCCTCGCAAACCGGCTTCCGCCCCAAACATGGGACGGAGTCGGCTCTGTTGGCGGTCCTGGAAGAAACAAGGGGCATCTTGGATCGGGGAGGATCGGTGGCAGTCATCCTCCTCGATCTCAGTGCCGCTTTCGACACTGTAAATCACACCATCTTGTTGCAGCGCCTATGGGAAATTGGGATTCATGGAGGAGCTCTGGAGTGGATCCGCTCATTTTTATCTAAGAGGCAATTTCAGGTCTTTGAGGGAGTAACCATCTCCACAAGTAAGCCCTTGGACTGTGGAGTTCCACAGGACTCCTCAATAAGCCCGACGTTATTTAACGTCTATATGAGACCGCTGGCTGGGGTCGTCCATCCTTATGGTATTAAGATCGTTACCTACGTGGACGATACCCAGCTGGTGGTCTCCCTTACGCGGGCTGGAGACCCTGTGGGCACAGTGGACCTGGCAGGATGCCTGAGTGAGGTCAGTAGGTGGATGACCCTGTCTTGTCTCAAACTTAATGGGGACAAGACAGAGGTTATGATGCTGGGACATCAAGCACCATCCACGATCAACCAGATCTGGCCAGCATGTCTGGGTACTCCTCCAGTCCCCAGGGAGTCCATCAAGAGCCTGGGAGTCTGGTTGGATAAATCCTTGACGTTTAACCATCAAGCCGTCGTGCTATCTACCACCTGTTTCGGCCTCATTAGAGTGTTGAAGAAGATTCTCCCATTACTACCGTTTGAGGCCAGACAAACCGTGGTCCAGGGACTGATACTTTCGAGGCTGGATTTTGGGAACTCGCTCTATCTTGGGGCTCCTGAATCCACATTAAAAAAGCTGCAGATAATCCAGAATTGTGCGGCTCGAACTCTGCTCCAGCTTCCCCGCAGGACTTCTGTGAAGGCCGGATTGACAAGATTACACTGGCTCCCGGTGAAAGACAGGATAAGCTTCAAGTCCCTTTGTGTCGCTCATCGATCTTTCTGGGAAACTGGGCCACTGATCAGTCGCCCGTTAATTACCCCTTATCTTCCAACCAGACAACTTCGGTCCACCAATGCCTTATTGGCTGTTGTACCTAGGGTTAAAAGATCTAGATCAGGAGGTCGCTCCTTCACTCTGAACGCGGCCAGACTGTGGAACAGCCTTCCTCTTCAACTTAGGTCCAACCCAGATCTCACCTCTTTTAGGAAAAATTTTAAAACTTTCTTGTTCAACAAATAGTCTTTTCTGCACTCTGCCTATTGGGAAATACGTGTTTAGCCCTCTCAGCGCTGGGACGCCTCCGGGCAGCTAATTTTGCGCTTTATAAAACTCATTTTCATTTCATTTCATTTCAATGGGGGTGTCTTTCGTGGGATGACATAGGGTATTGCCAGGTATGATACTGTTGCAGTGTCCACAGTTCAAACAAGGTATGGTTCCTTTGAAAACAGGCAGAATGGGCGATGTGGGTTGTTTAAGAAGGGTTTGTAAATTGTTGGAGCGTTGGTATGCAAAAATAGGAAATTTTTCGAAAATGTTGTTGAAGTCTTTCTCCAATTGAAGCATTGGCCAGTGTTTGCACATTATTGCTTTGATTTTTTTGGATTGTGTCGAAAACTTAAAAGTTTTCGACACAATCCCAAAAAATCAAAGCAATAAAATCAAAGCAATAATCCGCAAACACTGGCCAATGCTTCAATTGGAGAAAGACTTCAACAACATTTTCGAAAAATTTCCTATTTTTGCATACCAACGCTCCAACAATTTACAAACCCTTCTTAAACAACCCACATCGCCCATTCTGCCTGTTTTCAAAGGAACCATACCTTGTTTGAACTGTGGACACTGCAACAGTATCATACCTGGCAATACCCTATGTCATCCCACGAAAGGCACCCCCATTCATCTCCAAGTGAATGCAACTTGTGATTCCATGAACCTGATATACATGCTAAAATGCCCGTGCGGTCTCCCGTACGTGGGTAAAACTGAACGCAAGATTAAAACTCGACTCACAGAACACCGGAGTAATATTCGCACGAAGAATCTAAAGTCATGCATTGCGGTGCATTTTGTGGCACAATCCCACAATCCCAGTCAAATACGGTTTCTTGTTATGGAAGTCGTGAAGAAATCACCCAACAAAGACAACAGTAAATTGCTACTACAGCGTGAACTTCACTGGATTTATTTTCTACAAGCCCTACAACCGAAGGGGCTCAACGACAGAATTGAACTAAGTTGTCATCTATAAGAATGTGTTTACAGCTATTCTCTTGCTCTCTCTCATGCCTGTTATTATGTTACTCATTCATTTTTCTTGAGTTTTCAACGTTTTTCTTATCCTCCCTGTTCCTTTTTTACCCACCTTTCTCCTTTTCTCCATTTTTTCTATAGACTGTACAATACTTCATTTCGGTTACATATTTTTACATATTGTTTAGATGTTTCCACCTTCTATTTTTATATTCCGTTCTTTGGTTACTTCTGTTCTCTTCTTTCCATGTTGTATTCTCCCACTTTCCTGTATTTATTTATCCAACATTCATTGTCCTTCCCGGGGTTAGCCTGATCACGTTTTTGTTTCCATCCTCGCATCGTACATAGTCCTATTTCTTTGGTTACTATTTTTTCCTTTTATTGAGCGCCTCTGCGCACGCGTGGCGTCTTCCGGGTTACGGCTCGGCAACACTGGATGCGGTTCACCTATTTCACCCGTTACCTTTCTCGGTACTCGGTAAGTTACTTGCACAATAGATTAACGTGTAACTTCTTATTCCGTATGAACATGTTTTCATTTTCTGTATCCACACTAATATCACGTGGTTGATGTTTACACGTTTGTATTTTCACGCTATACTTGTAGCTCGCACCCATTTTTTCAGCATGTTATTTTCAAATACCCGGGTGACCATATCACATTTCTTTCAGTGCATTCTATATTTTTTCTTTGTGAGCACGGTAAAATCCTGTTCTCGTTCTTGCACATTTCATTTCGATAAAATTGGCACTTTTTTATACTCTTCTAGCCTCGCATTTTTTAACTTCATTTTCCAGCCTTGTACCTACATTTCTATGAGATACTTTGTATCACTTCCTGTTTTTTCGGCGAATTATATCGAATCCACTTATGTTTTCCCTTTAGACATACGATCCCCCTGAAGAAGTGCTATATCTAGCACGAAATGCATTGGGGTTGTGAAATACCTTGAGAAGAATGTCACATGGACCTTACGTCTTTTCCTCTGTGTAAAGCCGAAATGAACAACATATGAAGTTAATATGTTTTCTGAAAGACTTCTGAAGTACTTTGACAAATAAACTTTATTGAAAGTATTTGGAGACACGATTACGTCCATCTCTATTAATTTGATTCTACGCACTTTTCGTGCATCAAGAGTCCTCTGAGACAGTTCTTACCCCTGTAAGACCTCCATTTGTTCATGCCCAATATTTGGACATTCACCCAAAGTTATCTGTATTTGTGAGGGAAGAGGCATCATTGTGCAATCAGGACTTCAACCCGTTTGAGTCAGCGCTTTGTCTCACACCGTTACTAAATAACGGATTGCGTGCCACACATCTTCAATAATGGGAAATCTTCAAATTCAGGTAAAAGAGATACTTTTCTTTAGCACCATGCATTACAATAACACTTGGACCCTACTAAGGTTAAACAAACCTCATGTTTGGCGCAAAAAAACAAAACAGACTAAAAGTTGAGACGGGTGATATTTTCAACGCTACTCTTATGCACAACAGCTCAAGTAACTCTATTTAAAGAATACTGTGCTTCAAGGTTTTCTTTCAAAAGCATTGATTTCAAAGCCCACCCCTACATTTATAAGTGCAAGTGCCCAAGCAGTGTTTTAGGTTGTGCTCTTTAGCATGACATTTCTCATGGCAAATTAGTTAGATACTTCCTCAGTTACATGGAGTAGCCATCACAAATCAGCTGGCCACTATTTCATATATAGACAATATGAGTAGTCCACCTAGCACCAGACTTGGCATCAGTAAACCCAGCTGTTTAAAAACTTTGCCTGGCATAATCAATGTTCAATGTAACCTCCAAAGTCACTTTGTCATTCCGTGCTGCTCAATAGGAACTTGATGAGAAATTCAAACTGCAGTACTAAATACATTCTTGGATTGAAAATTCCATTTCTTTTCTGCTGTACATCCGTCTGATTTATACATGTGTTAGAGATCTTGGCAATGCATTCCCTGATTGGTGATCATTTTCAGCAAGTGTTGGGGGTCCACCTGGCGATGAAGCAGAATGATTATGTAATAGATAAAATATGATGAATATATATCTTAAAATGTGTTTAATTCATGCATGCCACATAAGCAGAATGAAATATATGACTTATGTGAACTTGTAACCACACCTCTCTAATTACTAATTATTGATAACACTCCCCAGCAAAGTAAACAATAATTGAATTGTCTTTCAAACTATTTGCTAAAGCTGAGCTGGTTGCAATACCACAGAAGCACATGTTTGCATAATATCTAGGGCCTAGTTCACAAGGAAAATTGAATGGGAGAAAAATGCAAAGGTTGGGAATTTGCACATGCACCACAGTGTAAGATCACATGCTCAAACTATGCGTCATTAAAAGTGTACAGATGTATATTGTTATCTAAAAAATGGGCATTAGACTCAGGAGCATTTTTCTTTATTTAATGAGCGAGTATAAATGCTCATGCATACTCTCTCTCTGTATGTATATGTACATTTGTGAATTCAATAAAATAACAAAGGTTAAAGTGACTAAAGACTATAACTTATCAGAAAATATCAGTGAAAACATTACATTTTAAACTAAAAAAAATTGACATTCACCAGTTAGTTAACTTAAGTAACAATAACGGGAAACATCCTTTACAACGTAACTGTTACAACGTACTACCATTACGACGCAACCATTACAACGCAAGTCATTACAACGCATTGCGCTGGGGGGCGCTCTAGGATAGGGAATAGTTTTAATTTACTATCCAACACCTTCCCTCCCATCCACGGGGACTGGAGTTGGAATAGTAAATTTAACTATTCACTATCCAGCACCCCCCAACGCAAGTCGTTTTAACGACTTGTAAAACTTGCGTCGTACAGGCATGCGTTGTAATAGCATGCATTGTAACGACATACATCCAACAATAACTTGTGACCCCGCAAATCACATTGTTGTAATCAATGATGTAATTCAGATGTAGCACTGATGTTATCAATGCTGTGATAGAACATGTTATAAGTGATGAAATGTGTGAGGTAATAAGTAGTGCATGGTATGAGTGAGAATAATAATTACTTCCGTTTAATATAACTGGTGAATTTCAGTGTTTTTTCAGTGTTTAAAATACTAACGTTTAAACTGAAATGCTCACCTAAATATAATGATACTTTAACTTTTTTGTTTTTCTGAGAATTTGTCTTGGTTTGTAATGTTGTAATGTAAAGTAAGACATAATACTATATCTGACTATGATGTAACTTTAACCTTTGCTTTTAAAATATTTTATTACCATACCTTAAAAGGCCTACACTGCTACAACAATAAAAAATATTTATTGTTCCCTTATTTTGAAAATTCAAAATTTCTTATTAAATATTGTATAATTAAATACAAAATATATACCAAATCCTGGAGGGAAGGGACCTCTGACATGCTTGACTGTAGCCAGGAAGGGCACATTAGAGGTCCTACGTGTCCCAAGCGGGCACAGGCCCTCACCAGTGGGAAGTCTCCACGGACAGCCAGTGTGGCACTTGGGGATGGGTTTGTCCCAGGTGGGTGTGAGGAACCACCTGACATGACCCTTGTCTCACTATGGGACAGTGAGATGGTCCAGAGAAACGTCATGCCTGATAAAACTAATAAATACAGGCAGTGGGTGACCATTTATGGACATAGGGTAGAGGCTCTAAAAGACATAGGAGCCAGTGTGACTACTGCCAGGTATCACCTCGTGTCTGAAGAGAAAGTGGTCCTTGGAGTGCTTCACCAAGTAGTTGTAGTAGACAACAGTGAGCACCATTGTAAGGAGGTGCAGGTTCTCTTTGAGTGGATGGGGGCCATGGCAGCAGAGGATGATCAGAAGGACTTGGTGCTTGATCGAGTGGCCCAGCAATCAGCAAAGAAGAAGAGGGCAAGGGGTACAGGAAATTCACTCTGGAAATTCCCACGGTCCGTGAGGAGGTTTGACCTGAGAGGGATGCCCAGGAACCTAAGGAGAAAGAAGTGGCTGAACTGGGGAACCTGCTTAAGCTGGACCATTGGCAGCAGGAAAGGGTTCCCACCAGGGAAGAATTCTGTGCAGCCCTACTCTTGTGGGTCTTCGTCAGCAGGCGAGGACCAGGCAGTTGGCAAAGAGTCTGGGTCTCACCTAATCTATTTTGGAGAATGGTGTCCTATATAGTCCTATATAGTGAGCCTAAGGTTGTTGAGCTTGGGCAACTCGTGTGCTGGTGGTAACCCATCCTTTCAGTGAGTACATACTGGGTTTGACTCATGATGTGCCTCTGGCAGGTCATTTGGGACAGGCAAGACCTTGACAGGCTTGTCACCTACTTTTACTGCCCCCAAATGAGAAAAACCTTGGATGCCTTCTGTGGGTCCTGCCTGACTTGCCAAGCAAGTGGCATGAATGAAGGGAGATTTAAGGATCCCCTGCAACCCTTCCCTGTCATGAACACCCCTTTCAAGCAGGTGGGCATTGAGATTGTGGGGCCTCTGGATCCCAAGACAGCCATGGGAAACAGGTTCATCCTCGTCTTGGCGGACCATGCCACCCGGTACCCAAACCTATCCCTCTGAAGACGATGACGGCACTCGTTGTGGCCCAGGCACTGATTGGGATCTTTACCCACATGAGTTTCCCCGATGAGGTGGTATCTGACTGAATGACCAGGTTCATGTTGCTGTGCATGAAGGCCATGTGGAAGGAGTGTGGAGAGAACTACAAGTTCCGCATCCCTTAGCACCCCATATCAATGTATTGGTTGAAAGGTTCAACCGCACCCTGAAAGGCATAATTGCTGGCCTGTCAGAACCCATGAGGTGTAAGTGGGACATCTTCTTACCAAGCTTTCTATTTGACTACATTGAGGTACTGAAGAAAGGGGATTGGTTCAGCCCTGTGAGAGGACCTCTCATTTTGGTAAAGGAGGGCTGGAAGCAAGCTCCTAAGAAGCCCCCCCAGGATGTATTCAGTTACATGCTGGCCTTCCGGAACCCGACAGCACACTTCAGGAAACTTGCCCAAGAGAACCTATAAGCTAGCCAGGAGGACATGAAACACTTGGACAACCAATACACCACTATGGGTGAGTTTCAGCCTGGTCAAAAGGTGTGGATGATGGAGCCAGTACACCCCAGCGCTCTACAAGACAAGTGGTTTGGCCTATTTTAGAAGAAGGAATGCAAGAGTGATGTCACCTACCTGGTGGACTTGAAGATTCATAAGAACCCCTTGAGGGTCCTGCACATGAACCGTCTAAAACCCCACTTCGAGAGGTCTGAGTTGAACATGCTCTTGACTACTGATGATGGGGTGGAAGAGGAGAGTGAACCTCTCCCCAACCTCCTGTTTGCCCAGGAGCAGGATTGGTCAGTGGAAGATATGATCCTCTCCCCTACACTGATCCTAGAACAACAGAATGACTGTTGCCAGTTGCTGGGACAACTTGCAACTCTGTTTTCACTCACCCCAGGAGTCACACACTGGCCCACTCATAACATGGATTCTGTGGATAGTCTACCTGTGAAACACAAGACTTACAGGCTGACTGACAGAGTGAAGGGTAGCATTAAGGAAGAGGTTTCCAGGATGCAAACCCTAGGGGTGATTCAGCCCTCCAGCTGCCATTGGTCCAGCGAAGTGGTGTTGGTTCCTAAGGCTGCCCCATCTGGTGCCACTGATGAACTGTTGTTCTGCGGGGACTACCATGGGCTCAATGATGTCACCAAGACTTACACACACCCCATTCCTGATATGATAACCTCATTGACCCACTGGGAGCTGCCAAGTTCCTCATTACGTTTGATCTAACATCTGGGTACTGGCAGATTGTCTTCACTGACACGGCACAAGAGAGGTCAGCGTTTCCAAAACAAGAAGGACACTTCCAGTTCTGGGTTATGCCTTTTGGTTTGAAGAATTCCCCTGCCACATTCTAAAGGTTGGTCAATCAGGTCCTGGCGGGTTGGAGAACTTCAGTGCCACCTATCTTGATGACATTTCAGTCTTCCACTCTAGTTGGGAGGACCATTTGTATAATTTTCAGGAGGAGTTGAAGGCCCTGCAGAGCGTAGACCTCACTATCAAAGTCAGTAAGTGGCAGATAGGGCAGGGGTCTGTGGTGTACTTGGGACACCAGGTAGGAAGCGGCCAGGTGGCGCTCCTACAACCCAAGATTGACACCATTCTGGCTTAGGTACTCTCCAAGATCCAGACAGAGGTGAGAATCGTCTTAGTCCTGACCAGATGCTACCTCAGGTTCATCAAGAGGTATGGCACCATTGTAGCTCCTTTGACAGAGCTGAATTCAAGGAAGCAGCCCTGTCAGGTGTTCTGGACTGAGGCCTTCCAGACCACTTTTGAAACCCTGAAGGAGGCCATGTGCAAAGCACCCGTGCTCAAGGCTCCTGACTTCTCCAAGGAGTTTGTGATGCAGAATGATGTCCCAGAGCATGGTGTGGGAGCTGTGCTTTCATAGCTGAATGAAGAGAGCCTAGATCAACCCGTAGCCTTCTTTAGTAGGAGGTTACTTCCTCAGGAACAGAGGAGGAGTAGCGTTAAAAGGAAAGCTTTTGCTGTGGTTTGTGCGCTGACGAAGCTAAGGCCCTACTTGTTCGGGACTCACTTCCTGGTTCAGACAGACCACAGGCCCATCAGATTGTTAATGAAGATGACGGGCGATAGCCCAAAGCTGCTGAGGTGGTCTATCTCCCTACAGGGAATGGACTTTACGGTGGAACACTGCCTTGGAACAGAACACCCCAACGCTGATGATCTGTCATGGTTCTTCTACCTTAGTGAAGAGAACCCACATGCAGTGTCTATGAGTACAGTTTTAAACTGCCATTTCAACCTGGCAAATGCACCTACTTGCCAGGCCTAAACCTTCCCTTTTATTACATGTAAGACACCCCTAGGGTAGCACCAAGGCAGCCCCATGAGCAGGGTGCAGTATATTTAAAAGATTGGGCATGTTCTCTTGTGTTTTACATGTCCTACTAGTGAAATACAGCTTGTTTAGTTTTTCAATATTGCAAGGTCTGTCATTGGGATTGCCTTGGAATATCTTTTGAGAGTATTTTCCTATTGGAAGCAGGTAGAGATTTGGAGTTTGGGGTGTCTGAACTCACAATT